>NW_024426230.1:16320998-16588674 GCF_017311325.1 Ursus maritimus
TTTCTCCACCCCCTCGGAGGTGCTGATGATTCTGACATTGAAACGTTTCATTGAGTCAGTAATCTCCCATAATCTACATTCTTGAGATTGGATTTTTTTGAGCCAAGTTTCCATTTTTTCCTTCTTTTCTATCATCCCATCTTCCAACTCACTAATTCGTTCTTCTACCTCATTTACCCTGGCCGTCAGAGCATCCAGTTTGACTGCATTTGATTCGTAGCATTCTTAACTTTGCTAGATTCACTCTCATTTCCATCCTCAGAGATTCTATATTCTCGTTTATATTTTCGTTAATACTTTTTTCAGGTCTACACATCATCTTGACCATTGTTACTCTGAACTCCATTTCTGACAATTTGGTTAAATCCATATCCATTAGTTCTGTGGCAGAGGCCACAGTCTCTGTTTCTTTCCTTTGTTGGGGATTCCTCCTCCTTGTCATTCTGATGAGGAGTGGTTGCGGGGATGTACAGAGCCCAAATTATTAACCAGGACCCGGGCAGTGTGCACCTGTTTTATAGGGACCTTAGGGATGTGGGCTTCTTGATTTTTCAGCCTGCCTTCTGGGGGAGGGGCCTGCTGCACGGATACTCAGGCAACCCTGTTTGGGTAGAGTTGCCCTGTCCCCTGGGGTGGGGGGAGGATGGGCACAGTGTGAACCGTTTTTTCTGGGCTTTTGTTCTCTGGCGGCTTTCCCTGGCGGTTTTCTGTGGCTCTTCTGAGAGTCAGAGCCGCAGTGGCCGAATCCTAGCCTCTGTCTCAGAACAGAAAGATCGCAGTCGGCTCTCCACTGAGCTCTCCTGGCCACTTTAACTCTGTTTCTGTTGGTGCTGCTAAAAACCCTGCAGTGTCCTGGGTTGTGTGCCCCACAGCCACTCTCCCAATCCTCGCTCCCAGGGCTGGCAGGTGTCTGTCCTTTGTGCTTCTAACACCGCCAGCCACCCTTGGTTCCCATGTGCACTCCTGAGTTCCCTGTTTCAGTGTGGTTTGCGTGCTCCCAAGCTCCCGGTTTCAGTCTGATCACACGCGCGCTCCCGAGCTCCTGGTCTCGCTCAGTCTGCTTTCTCGCGGGAGTCAGTCTGGGAGTCAGGCCGCTCCCCAGTGCCGGAAGCTACTGCTTCCCGGCGCGCGAGGGCAGCGGCTCCCTCCCCCTTCCGTTTATCTTCCGATATCTGTGCACGGTTTCACGGTTCCCCGCTTCGTACCTCAATACTCAACACCGGAGATGTTCATTTGTAGAGATCCAGATATATCTTCCTGCGTCTCAGGCTGATTCCGTGGGTGTTCAGGATGATCTGGTAGATATCCAGTTCCATTCAGGGGGCCAGCTGAAAAAAGGTCCTCTACTCCTCCGCCATCTTTTTTTCCTTCAGTGTTCTCATTTTTTTAATGAGAGTAAAGTAGTTAAAGATTTAGACACAGATGTATGTATATATTATATAACATATACATATAATCATGAAGCCTTGTGTGTGTGTATATGAATTAACAAAAACATACTCTGTGTGTGTGAATTAGAGGAATATGGAGACTTCTGGGAAATATTTCACATAATTATCATAAATTACATCTTACGTAGCTTGTTTGTCAGAATTGTTCCAATTCACCATTTCCCCAGCTGATAAGAAAGCTAAGAAAAAAGTACATGTATCTACAGGTATTTCACAAGAGTATGTGGAAATTCTATTTCTTTTCTCAAAGTGAATTAAATAAATATTACAGATACATTTTATTTTTAAACATTGAGATCACACAATCTCTGTAACTGTATACTCCTTTCTTTTTATTGAGATTACTTACTTATTGTCTACAAATTTCCTTCATATAAATATTGAATTTTTCTACATATAGGAAATTATTAATATAACCAATTAAAAATATTTAAAATTATGTGTTAACTACTTTGTTAATGTTTTCCCCCTCTTACAGGTGCTGGATATCTCCCCTTGGATGTGCTTCTGGCATCTCACCATCAGTAAGTTAAAAAATGACCTCAATAAGTTTTCTATCCTGGCCTCCACTGATTTCCCATATTTTGGCTAATAAGTTTATCATTCATATAGTCATTTAAGTTGGATGCCTAGAAATTATCCCCTATTTCATCCTTTATCCATATTTCATATTTTCTTGATGAAGATGTAATGAGATTCAAGGACATTTCGGAAGATTCCATTTAATTTGTTTCAATAGATTCTGAGCACTTGAGGGTAGTGAATCTGCATTATTCCTCTTTGTGCTCACCAATGGGATCTATAAAACTAAACAAACGTTAGTGTTAAACTTTAATTTTTTTCAGGAAAAGGAAAATTTGCTTGTCTATAGATCGATAGATGGATAGATATAGATATATACAATGCACACAAAACATTTACCCATATAGATTTGTTATTTTGTTCATTGACATATATGCTTTTCATTTAGAGGTCCCAATCCAACTCCTATACTTTTTTTAGATAGATCTAAGCTATAATATTCTCTCTTTATTAATTGAATCAGTAAGGTTAAGCTCCTTCAACTCAGTAGCTTAGAACATTGATATGATGTCATGAATTGGGTCTTAAAGTACTGGAGTTTTCCAAAACAATGCTGGAGGAAAATTGAATATTGATTAAAAAACTTGATTATTTCTGATTTCATGTTGAAAAAATTGTACATGTTCACAGTCTACTAAACCTATGACCAAATATGATTTTATCCTTTTGATTGTTTCTATTTTTATATGTTTTAAATTCAGCAAGGGTAATTCGTTAGATTGTTTTTGCTTACACCTGACAATTGTGGTAGTACACAGGCAATCTTCAACTTAAGGTCATTTTGAGTTGAAATAGACAATGTTAAACAAAATTGTGCGTATGTAAAGCATATGACAGCTATTAAAACCATTCTTTCTAGGAAAAAAGCATTGAATTTCTTATAAATATTAAATGGCTTTTGAAAAATGCTCACCAGTAGGAGGAACAAATTATTGAAAAGGAAACTGTAACATTAAAACAGCATTCTATTTATCATCTTTTAGTTTATTGTAGAGCTAAAAAGAAGGGAAAAACAACTGAAGCGTTGCCTTGTGTTAATTAAGAAACATGCGTATTTATCATCTGCATAAAATAACTTCTAAGATGTTTGAAATGTTTATAAAACTGTTATTCTCGAAAGGAAGTCTCACCTTTGCCTATGTTTTTGGATTTGGGAGTATTCAGAACAGAATTTGTCTTTCCTCGATGCAGGCTTACTTTCTACCAGCTGAAAAATCATATTTAGGATATTTGATTTTCATACACATAGGAAATATCTTTCCAGACACTCCTTCCCTAAGTATCACTATTGGCAGGGAATTGAATGGAATTTTAATTGATCAACTAATTTAAAATACAGTCATAAAAGAAGAGGAATATTAATAATAGCTTAGCAGATACTTATCTTCTCTGTTGTCCTCAAGAATATAAGAATCTGCACTGATCCTAGGATTGTTTGCCTTTCAATGTATTACATATTTTGAAATCTAGCACAATGTTAAATTCAATCATAA
Source organism: Ursus maritimus (assembly GCF_017311325.1). Lineage (NCBI taxonomy): Eukaryota > Metazoa > Chordata > Mammalia > Carnivora > Ursidae > Ursus > Ursus maritimus. The sequence goes on from NW_024426230.1 coordinate 16,324,525, forward strand.
TGTTAAATCAGAATACCTTGTTAAGGATTTTTGCGGGTTTTGGGCTGCTATTACATATAATTTGGTTAGTTTTCCCAGAAATGTCAAATTCCGCTTTGCTGGTCATCACTCCTACCCTCAATATTCTCAAGGAAGGACTGTGGGATGGGGGGGGGGGGGTAAGATGGCAGTGCAGTAGGAGGACCCAAGTCTTGCCCCTCCCTTGAGCACAGCTAGATAACTATTGAATCGTTTTGAATACTCAGGAAATCACCCTGAGACTGATAGAACAAACTGCACAAAGAGGTAGAGGAGAGGCTACTTCGAGAAGGTAGGAAGTATGAAAATATGGTTTGGGGTAGAGACAGATGATGGATGCTGTGGAGGGAGAATGAGCCCTGATTGCAGAGAAAGGCTCTAAGAGAGAGTGGAACAAATGGAGATAAACACATACTCTCCCAGAGCCATTGGCTGGGAAAATGAGAGGGGCTGATTTTTGTGGGTTTTTGCAACCAGTGGGGCTCAAAGACTAGAGTTTCAGAGGTCCCCAGGCTTGGCTATAATAGAGACCTTGAGTGGAGGCAGGCAAATAACCTCAAAGACTGTGCCATCTGAGGATCACCTAAGTGACCGAGGGAGAGACTGTTTGTTTTATTTGGAGTGCACCTGTGAGAGGTGGCATTGCCCCTCTGGGGACAAAACAACTGGTGGGCATCATTTCCCTCCTCTGCCCCTCAGCATAGGCGCTGAGACACCTGCTGAGCGCAGCTAACTGGGACACTGGCTGTTTTGCCTGCTGGCTTCAAGTCCTATGCCCCTGCAGTCTGGTGCTCCAGCCCTTCTGGAACTAACCCACGTCAGTCCCAGCATGGTGAGATGCTTTCCCAGAGGACCAGCGCAGGTCCCCACCACCCCAGGTCCCTGAAGTTTGGAATTTTGAAAGTCCACAGCCTGGCTAGGGTAGATCCCAGGGTGCTTTGCACTGCTCTGGGCAGGCAAGCAACCCAGAGACACACAGTGTGAAATCAATGATCTGAAAAATGCCTGTGATGCATGAAGGGGAAATTGTTCACTTTGCCGAGAATGCTTTCTTGAGAGGAACAGGCACAGACTCCCCTCTCCAGGGACAAAAGAGCTGGCTGGCACCATTTGCCTCCCCTGCCCCTCAGCATAAACCAACTTCAGGAAACACACAGTGCTAGCACTGACTAAATGGCTTACACCAAATCCTGTCCCACTGTGCTCTGCTGGTACTGTTTTTCTAGGGCAAGTGTGCCTAACAACCACCAAGCAGACCCCACACCCAGAAAATCAGCACAAACCCTGCACACATGACATGTACTGGTCATAGCGTTCTGCAGAGCCTCAATTCTAGTGGAAATAGCATCAGGTCTCTTTTAGCAAGCAGACTAGAGCATACCTCGTTAAAACTTGTCACACCCTGGCCAAGGTCCAAACAGTCCCCACTGCAGACAAGGAGAAACTCCACAGAGGAGTGACCTGAGGGATAGAGCAGCCATGACACAGCAGCAGAGTGTACATGGCACACACCAGAAATAACATCCTGAAGCGCCAGGCCCTGGACATTATATGACCTCTTCTTCATAAAACCATTACTCTCAGGGACAGGAAATGTAACACGGTTTCTTTCTTTCTTTCTTTCTTTCTTTCTTTCTTTCTTTCTTTCTTTCTTTTCTTTCTTTCTCTCTCTCTCTCTTTCTTTCTTTCTTTCTTTCTTTCTTTCTTTCTTTCTTTCAAGATTTTATTAATTTATTTGACAGAGAGAGAGACAGCTAGAGAGGGAACACAAGCAGGGGGAGTGGGAGAGGGAGAAGCAGGCTCCCAGCGGAGCAAGGAGCCCAATGCAGGGCTTGATCCCAGGATGCTTAACAACAGACCCACCCAGGTGCCCCCAAAACAGGGTTTCTTTTTCTTTTTGTTGTTGTTGTTGTTGCTGTTTATTTTATTATCTCATTCTTTCTTTTTAATGTTTTTTTTTATTTTATTATGTTAGTCACCATACAGTACATCCCTGGTTTTTGATGTAAAGTTCGACGATTCATTAGTTGCGTATAACACCCAGTGCACCATGCAATACATGCCCTCCCCATCCCCATCACCAGCCTATCCCATTCCCCCACCCGCCTCTGCTCTGAAGCCCTCAGTTTGGTTTCTCAACACACAGAAGACGGAAACCTAGACAAAATGGCAGGACTGAGGAATTCATCTCAAAAGAAAGAACAAGAAAAGGTCATGGTCAGGGATCTAATCAAAACAGATATAAGTAATATGCCTATATAGAATTTACAGCAATAATCATAAGGATACTAACTGGGCTTGAGAACAGTACAGAAAACATGAGGGACCTTACCACAGACATAAAAGAGCTTAAAGCCAATCAGGCGAAAATTAAAAAAGAAAATAAAAACAGAGATTCAAACTGATTAGATATAATGGCCACAAGGATGAAGAAACAGAGGAATGAATAAATGATATAGAAGATAGAATTATGGAAAATAATGACGCTCATCAAAAGAGGGAAAGAAAAATCCTGAAGCATCAAAGTAGACTTAGGGGACTCAGTGACTACATCAAGCATAATAACATTTGTATCATAAGAGTCCCAGAAGAAGAGAGAGAAAAGGGAGACAGAAGGTTTATTTGAACAAATTATAGCTGAAAACTTACCTAATCTGGGGAAAGAAACAGACATCCAAATCCAGGAGGCACAGAGAACTCCCATCAAAATCAACAGAAGCAGACCAACATTGAAACGTACCATAGCTAATTTGAAAAATACAGAGATAAAGAAAAAATCCTAAATGCAGCAAGAAAAAAGAAGTCCCTAACTTACAAGGGAAGACCAATAAAGGTAGCAGCACATCTCTCCACAGAAACTTGGCAAGCCAGGAAAAAGTACATAATATATTCAACGTGCTGAATGGGAAAGATCTGCAGCCAAGAATTTGGATACACCCAGCAAGGCTATCATTCAGAGCAGAAGGAAAGGTAAAGAAAGAAAGACCAAAAGTGACAAAGACTAGAAAGGAACAGAGAAAATCTCCAGAAACAAAGACAAAACAAGTAATAAAATGGCACTGAATTCCTATCAATAATCACTCTGAATATAAATGGACTAAATGCTCCAATCAAAAGACATAGGGTGCCAGGATGGATTAAAAACAAACAAACAAACATGTATATGCTGCCTACAAGAAACTCATTTTAGACCTAAAAACACCTGCAGATTGAAAGTGAGGGGATGGAGAAACATTATCATGCAAATGGACATCAAAAGAAAGCCAGAGTAGTGATACTTATATCAGAAAGACTAGATTTTATTTTATTTTTTTTTAAGATTTTACTTGTTTATTTGAGAGAGAGAGACAGCCAGCTAGAGAGGGAACACAAGCAGGGGGAGTGGGAGAGGAAGAAGCAGGCTCCCAGTGGAGGAGCCTAATGCGGGGCTCGATTCCAGAACTCTGGGATCACGCCCTGAGCCAAAGGCAGACGCTTAATGACTGAGCCACCCAGGCGCCCCCAGAAAGACTAGAATTTACACCAAAGAGGTAAAAGATCTGTACTCTGAAAACTATAAAATTGAAGATGACACAAAGACATGGAAAAAAATTCCATGCTCATGGATTGGAAGAACAAATATTGTTAAAATGTCTATACTACCAAAGCAATCTACACATTAATGCAATCCCCATCAACATGCCACCTCAATTTTCACAGAGCTAGAGCAAACAATCCTAATATTTGTATGGAACCCCAAAAGACCTCGAATAGTGAAAGCAATATTGAAAAAGAAAGACAAAGCTGGAGGCATCACAATTCTGGACTTCAAGTTATATTGCAAGGTTGTAATAATCAAGACAGTATGGAACTGACATAAAAATGGACACATAGATCACTGGAACAGAATAGAAAATCCAGAAGTGGACCCACAACTATATGGTCAACTAATCTTCAACAAAGCAGGAAAGACTATCTAATGGAAAAAAGACAGTCTCTTCAACAAATGGTGTTGGGAAAACTGGACAGCCACATGCAGAAGAATGAACCTGGACCACTTACTTACACCATACACAAAAATAAATTCAAAATGGATGAAAGACCTACATGTGGGACAGGAAACCATCAAAATCCTAGAGGAGAACACAGGCAGCAACCTCTTTGACCTTGGCCACAGCAACTTCTTACCAGACACATCTCCAGAGGCAAGGGAAACAAAACCAAAAATGAATATTGGACTTTATCAAGATAAAAAGCTTCTGTGCAGCAAAGGAAACAGTCAACAAAACTAAAAGGTAGCCTACAGGATGGGAGAAGATATTTGCAAATGACCTGTCTGAACAAGGGTTAGTATCCAAAATCTATAAAGAACTTATCAAACTCAACACCCAAACCCCAAATAATCCAGTTAAGAAATGGGCAGAAGACTTGAATAGACATTTTTCCAAGGAAGACATCCAAAAGACACATGAAAAGATGCTCAACATCACTCATCTTCAGGGAGATACAAATCAAAACTACAAAGAAATATCCCCTTACACCTGCCAGATTGGCTAAAATAAACAACACAGGAAAACAACAGACACTGGTGAGCATGCAGAGAAAGGAGAACCCTCTAACTGTTGGTGGAAATGCAAACGGGTGCAACCACTCTGGAAAACAGTATGGAGGTTCCTCAAAAAGTTAAAAATATAACTACCCTATGACCCAGCAATTGCACTACTAGGTATTTACTCAAAGGATACAAAAATACTGATGTGAAGGTACACGTGCACCCTGATGTTTATAGCAGCATTATCAACAATAGCCAAATTATGAAAAGAGCCCAAATGTCATTGACTGGTGAATGGATAAAGAAGAGGTGGTATCTATATACAATGGAATAAACCTCAACCATAAAAAGAATGAAATCTTGCCATTTGCAATGTTATGTGGATGGAACTAGAGTGTATCACGTTAAGCAAAATAAGTCAGAGAAAAGCAAATACCATATGTAGAATTTAAGAAGCAAAACAGATAAACATAGGAGAAATACAAAAAAAGAGAGAGGCAAACCATAAAACAGACTCTTAACTATAGAGAACAAACTGAGGGCTGCTGGAGGGGAGGCGGATGGGGGTTGTCCTAGATGGGTGATGGGTATTAAGGAGGGCACTTGTTTTGATGAGCACTGGGTGTTGTATGTAAGTGATGAATCACTAAATTCTACCCCGAAACTAATATTACAATGTACGTTAACTGGAATTTAAATAAAACTTGAAAAAAAAAAAGGGAAAAAAAGATTCTCAAGGAAGATAAAAATCCCGATGCAATGCACACAGAAATCTATAGCTAGTATAATAATGTCATATTGATTATTAGCTGTTTTTGATTGCCTAAGAGAAAAACATAAGATTCTTACATAACTTTGTTAAACCCATTCAGCTCCACATTTAACAAAAAATCTAGAAGTACATCACAGAATCTGACTTACATTTTTTATTCTGATTTGCACACTTGATTATTTATCATATGCATTCAATTCACTTGAATCATTCAAGCAGCCAGGGTAAAAGAGGGTGAAAAATCCAAACCAGTCCTTGCTTATTTTTATCAGAGGTTTATACCACTGACATGGATCTTGGAAGTTGCAAATAAATTTTCCCATCAATTACTCTTCAGTAATTTTACATATAATTTAAAATTTTATATCCTAACTCTTAACATTCATCTTTCCCTTTCATAGTTTCTATTTTCTATTTTATATACTGGAAAATAGACTCCAGTGTAAAACTTATTCTTGCCAAAATATACTGAAAATTATTGGGTTTAGTGGAAAAAAGGCAGGTTCTGAGTTCCTGAGAAGAAACTTGTGAGAGTTGAATTGGTTTCCGTAAGTAATTTGGAAGAATGATAAGCAACTAATGAATCACTGAACACTACATCAAAAACTTATGATGTACTATATGTTGGCTAACTGAACATCATAAAAAAAATTTGGAAGAATTATTTTTTTTTTCTTGTTGTGCCTTTGTTGTACTTACTGTTTGTTTTCCCAGCTGACTAGAGAGAGGGAAGAGGGGGCCAGAGAACACAGCTGAATGGCTGACTGTATTTTAATAAGAGTATATTATGTACAATATTAGATACTTTATCTTTGCAGCAAAATAATCACTTTCTCCTCCTCAAAATTTGGTAAAGTCAGACAAACACAAAAGCAATTTAAAAAGAAAAATTGAAACACGTATTATGTTATGATTATGTGTGTATTTACTTGATCCCTTTACTTGACTATAAGAATTTACAGACCATTCTCTCTATTTTAAATTGTACTTTATTTCCTGAAGTACCAGATACTTGTACATGGTAATGGTTGAATAATTATTTGTTGAGTGGGATTACATATTAGACTTTATATTTATTCAAAATATATTTGGATTTTAAACATGGTAGTTTCTGAGTTTTTAAGTCAGTTTTCTTAGCACTCAATAAAAATTATGAAATAAATCAGGTGTTACAAAATTACTGTCAAATTGGTTTAAGATTTAAGTTTCCATGGTTCAGTATCTCTTTTTTTATTTATCAGAAGGACCTGTCAACAAATATTTTTGTGGAGGGCATATGCGTGAGGTAGGAGTACATATGCATGTGCGGTAAGCATATGTATGTTTGTAAGGGGAAGCTGTTTTTAATCTGTGTATAACCAGTCTCCCCTTTGGCCTGTGCCCTGACTGATCCTGTAGTTCTGGTAGGCAATCTTATCACCCTGATATCCTGGCCACAAGGATGATACCACACCCTGAGCTATGTTTATTAGATTCTCTTACTAAGAATCTGTGTTTTGAATAAACATACTCAAGGGCAGAAGTCATCTGAAAGGCATACCAAAGAGAAAAGTCTAATAGATTTTCCAAATTCCTACACTGTTAGAGACATATTATCTTTAATTTATTAATTTAGTTACCTGACATTGTTCATATATATGATTATATATTTTGGAAAGAACTACTATAATTTGCTAAGAATGGCAAACTCTGGGGAATGGAATAATGAGTTTATCTTCATTTTTTTCAGTGTGGCCATAGGTTTTGCAATAGCATCCATACATTTCTTTTAAAAAAGATTTATTTATTTATTTGAGAGAGAGAGAGAGGGTGTGTGTGCAGGTGAACATGTTGGGGGAGGGGCAGAGGGAGGGTAAGACCAGCAAATTCCAAGCTGAGTGGGGAACCAGATGCAGGGCTCGAATCCAGGAGATCATGACTTGAGCCCTAATTGAGTCAGATGCTTAACCAACTGAGCCACCCAGGCACCCTGCATCCATTACATTTTTATCTTGTTTAAAAAAATAGCATGATAGGGTTTTCTATATGCAATATGAAAGAATAAATCCATTTCTCTTTTCAAGTGTTCTATGCTTTTGTAGAGTTAAAAATACAAACAGAATAAAAAGTTTAAAAATATGAGTATATAAAATTCTTTAAATATTCTGGAGAGATTGTTATTATATAATTTATATGCAAAAACAAGTAACAAACGTGATGAATTTTTTTAGTAAAGGAAGCAAACCCAGAACAATACTGCCATAAAAATACACACAGTCTTTCTTGGTAACAGACCATTTATTCAAATGAAAAGAGTTTGATAAAAGTGGAATCACACTGTAGTTAGACATTCTCTCTGTACTAAAATGGAATTTAACTGAATAGTTACAAGTATGAATTGAGAGTCAGAAATATAAATTCCCACACCAGTTCTAGCATTTACTGGCCATTTGATTCAAGAAAACTCTCTCAAGTCATCTGAGTCTAACTTTCCTCACCCATGAAGTATATACTTAAAATAGTTCGATGTTTCAAAATAATAGCCTCTTGATAAATACTTGTTAAAACATAAATAGTTGGCCATAATTATAACATGCAGAAGAAACAAACCAATTCCTTTCAAATTATCACTCAGAAGTCCTTAGAATAACAGCTTGCAGGGTTGGTTGTTTTTCTTTAATTTCTAGTCAACTAGTCAGATATTAATCTTTCTGAAATGCTCTTAATGTAACATAATCTTTAGCACATTCGGTGTGAAGTATTCTATGTCTGCTGCCACAGGGTACACGTTCACTTGACAAGACAGTGCTGGGTGGAAAAAGGGAGACATCATTTGGGTTTTACCTTCTGCAACATGGAGCTGGAGCTGTGGTAGATGGAGAATGGTGACCATTCATCTTTCCTAAGGAGATACCAGATATCCCAAATGACTGGGGGCTGAGAACAGAGGAACACCTGTTTTCATGGAAGGGAAGAAATGGTCTGGTGGAGCTTCTATCACGTGACGCTGGAGGATGAGAAAGAGGCCATGGTTTGTGGCTTAAGTACTATAGATGCTTGATATTCTTACTGAGATTTAGTAGATTTTCTTGCATAAATATTTCTTTATTTCCTCTATGTCCCTTGGACAATTTCCACAGGCTTTAACACTTTTAATAATTAAAAAAAATTTAAATATTTCATCAATTAGGATATTTTCACTGAAGAGTGTTTTGTTCGTACTCCTTATATCACAATTATAGAAGTCATCTTTATCTTCTGCTTTATTTTGTTTCTATTTATATTTCTTTTTGGATAATTTCAATTGAATGACACTCAAATTTACTAATTCTTTTCTTGGCTGAGTTGAAATCCCAGAAGATCCTGTTAGAACGTTCTTCATTTTTTTATTTGTATTTTTTTTTTTTTGGTATTTATAATACATTATTTCTTAGAGTTTCCATTTCTCTGCTGAAATCACCCATCTGATCTTGCATGTGTTTCACTTTTTCCATTAGAGGCAACTTAATTTTAGATATATTAAATTCCCTTTGTCATATTTGAGAGTTTTGCTTTACCTATTGGGTCTCATTTTTTTTATATGCTTTATATTTTTTAATAAATGTCAGACATCTAGTATAAGACACTAGAGACTGAGATAAGTGTTTTTTATGTGTGGATACGGCACACTTTTCTTTCTATTAGACCTTAAGGCAGGGGACTGAGTTAATCTAGTTGAGTCAGAGTTTAGTTCTGTTATTGTTATGATTTACCTCAGTAAACCGTACACTTCAGATTCTTCCAATGATATCTGTGCTTTAAAAAAAAAAGGGGGAACAAAAATGAAGCTTAAAGCCAGCAGAATAAGGGAATAATAAAGATTAGAGCAGAAATAAATGATACAGAGTTGTGGGCTGATTAATAAGATTTTTTTCCATAAGAGTATACTCTGCCTTCCGCTTCTATCTTTGTACTGTGAAAAGCACCTAACATATATTGGATGTCTAATTAATATTTTATGAAGAGGAAAGAAAGAAAAAAGAGACAGAAATGATTCTTCTATACATTGGCTTTGAAAAAATTGTCAATTTTATAACTACAGAAACTTAGGAAATAACTGGGTTTTTTTCTCCCAACTTTTTCTCTCTTTGTTTTTTCTTTTTTTCTTTTTTCTTACCTCGGAGTTAGTAACAGGATAGACATCTCAGATTAAAAATTGGTAGGTCTTTCCCTATTTACATCTCCAAATTTAGGGGCTTTCTTGATCTCCAATACAATTCTTTTCTTTTAGCCTTTCAGTTGAAATATTTCCAAATTTGAAAAGTTGTGAAGTATAAAAAAAGAGTGCAAATATATCATACACACTCTCTCAGATTTCCTAATTTTTAACATTCACCACATTCATCTTATCATTTCTGTCAATGTATTGGTATGCAAATATTTATCTACCTACCTACCTACCTACTTACCTACGTATCTATATACATAAATTCAAAATATTTTTCTGAAACACCTATTCTGCAGGTATGATGCCAGATTTCTGGTTACTATTTAAGTGTGCTTTCCGAAAAACACCAATGTTTCCTTTTATCACAATAGTACAACCATCAGAATGAGGACATTTTCACTGGTAAAATTCTATTATCCATTCCAGAGATGTTAAAATGTTGCTGAGAATTCTAATTGATTTTGTAGGTTCAGCATCCAATTCAAAATCATGCATTACATTTAGTTGACATACCTCTTTAGTAGTCTTCAGTCTGGAGTACTTCCTAAATTGTCCCTTGTCTTTTAGTACTTTGGCATTTTTGACTCAAACAGGCACTTAATTTGTAGAATGTCCCTCAACTCAAAGGTTCATCTGATCATTATTTGATTCAGTATAGACGTAGTATTTTTTTAAAGGCCATGCCATATGTAATTATATTATCTACAAAATCATAATATTGCTTTAAAGAGATACCAAATGAAGAAAATAGATAAAAGATATATACAGGAGAGTGACATTTGTTTCATAAAATAGTTACAAACTATTTTTTTGTGGAATGCTTATCCATTTTTTCAAGTCAAACAACTAATCCTGATGGTAAAGACGTGACTTATTCATTCTGTCTTATTTAGAGATGTCTTTTTCTTCCTCCAAATTTTCATATATGTCAGGAGAACAGGACCAGTTTATTCCCTGAAGTTGTGAGAATAAAGTACCAATTCCCAGCTTGTAATTTTGTACAGAAGCTTTCATTACTGCCTGGATGATGCCTTTCTTCTGACATACAGTTTCCTTAATTACCCTGAATGTAAGCTGACTGTTTATATTTGGTAATCATTCAAAAGAAGCTCCTTAATCAAACTGCTCTTCATTTATGCAAAGATTGTAACAGTTTGGTTTTTGCTCTATTGGGAACTTTGAGATCTTTAGTTTTCTCATGATCACTATGCCAATTACTTTGCTGTAATTAAAGATAATGGAACTTTGATAATGACTTTGCCACCTATGATACTCAAGATAATAGGCTGGTGGAAAAATATCAATAGTTACATGACATTGTTTTGAATGGTAATTGATACAACTGTGGCATGCTAATATGAGCATAGCAGCTGTCTACTTCTTCAAGTGTATGTGAACCCTAACCCATGACAGCTGTGCTGGGTAAAGATGCTGAACATTAGTCTGACTCAAATATAAAATTACTTCAAAAACAGCTTGAATCATCTGTGACCTAGGAGTTCAGACTGAAAAAGGACTCAGTAAAAACATGATAAATCAGGAAGGTTGCTGTTTTTTGTTTGTTTTTGTGTTTTGTTTTGTTTTGCATTGTCCACAAATACTCCCTAATTTGGTGCATTAAAAAAGAGGGTAAAATGTCATTCTGATAATAGAAATCATTTTTGCATTGTATTTTGGTTTTGCTTTTCATCTTCATGGATAAATGGAAGTTTCAGAAACTGTTGTACATATTCTGATGCATCAATTATTTCTCAGAGGCTTTTCATTTTTTAATTGAAAAAAAGAAGCTATAATTACAACAGTGTCTCTGCATGAAACCTGGAAAATCTACAAGATGTGGTTAAGAATGAGTGTCAGAAGCCAGGTACACTTTAAGAAAGTTGTCAGTGAGGTACAATTTAGAACCAGGAATCAGTGATTTTGGAGACCATTTCTTCCCTTTTATTTTTCAACTTGCATATACTATTTCATGTAAACCACTTTTATGACATATGTTATGTCTATACTTTCCTTTACAAACACACATTCGTACAAAGAAAGGCATTATTTTTGAATCACCTCTTACCTCAAATATAAAAGGCATTTCCTCTTGTAATCTTATTGAAAACATCTTATAATGGAATTTTTACTTTTAGATTACATTTATTGTTCCTTTATCCCTTGTTTCCATGACATACTATTTTTTTTCTGGACCATATTTTCAAGTATGTATTGCAATCCTTTATTTTGATAACCTTATAAAATATAGAAGAACTGATAAACACCTACATACTTTCTACCATTTGTAGTACACTAACTTCAATTCTGTAAGTTTCTCTTGTAGTCTTCTTCACGTCTGTTCTTCATCCCTCAACTTCTTGGCTTCTCTCATCTGTACTTTTATGATATTAAGATGGAAAACATTAATACTCTGTTCTATGATTATGAACAAATACACTAATCTTTGTCTAAAAGTTGATTCTAAAGGCTAAAAAAGGAATATATAGCATTTACCTTGTATTGATACGAATATAATGTTCACTGTTGTATCAGACCACAAAATCTCAATAGAATACACTAATAAGCATTTATTCCTTGCCTACTCATCTACATGTTAGCTGGAGTTCAATGGAACGTAGGTGGGCTCAATTTGATCCAGGTCTCAAGTTCAGATTGGGTCCATTTCACATATCCTATTATAGCAAGGCTGGCTACCAAGGGAAGGGTTCTCTCATGGAGGTGGGGGAAATGTGAAAGGAAAACCTCAGACAGGAAAACACATTTTAGAGATTTTTCTTTGTTATAGCTGCTAACATTGCATTAACCAAAGCAAATCACTTGGCCAAGTCTAAAGTAAAGGGGTGCGAGACACATTCCGACCTTGCTAAAGCAACACCAAGTATGTTAATGTATACTCTAAAATTGTAGTAAAAAACCAGACCAATAATTCAATGTAACAAAGTTGTATAATTACATATTCAAGTAAAATGTTACAACTATACTTCCTCTCTATAGAACAATTTATTTTTTCATTTTTTCTTTTGTCATGCAATTTAATGCTTAAAGTAGTTGTAGCTATTCCAGTGTAATATCTATTTTGTAGAATTTTTTCCCTTGAATCAATCCAACCAATTTCAAGTATACAATATGGTATTACTATAGTTACCATGCTGTCCTTTGGCTCCTCAGATTTTATTTATCTTGTAACTAAAAGTTATACATGCGGGACTTCAAATTGATTTCTAAATAGAGTTGATGGAGGAAATCATGGTAACTACTAATATCTTGATAGAGAAAAACAGCAAAACTGGAAGAGGTAAGAAATCAAAATGATCTATTTAAATATGAGGAACATTAAGTAAATGTTTCACACATATTGCTTTATTTAGTTTCTATCTTAACTTAGTTCTTAAAGAATTGATTTTTGAATGGATAAAGAATATATATAATATATATGGTATATTTTTTATATATGATAAATACTTATATATGGTATATATAAAATGGAATATTACTCAGCCATAAAAAATGAAATCTTGCCATTCATGACAGCATGGATGAATGTAGAGGATATTATGCTAAATGAAATAAGTCAAACAGAAAAAGGCAAATACTACCTGACTTCACTTATACATGAAATTTAAAAAACAAAGCAAATGAACAAACAAAATCAGAAATAGCCCTGTAAATACAGAAAACAAACTGGTCGTTGCCAGAGAGGGGGAGATGGGAGATGGGTGAAATAGGTGAAGAGGATAAAGAGGTGCAAAATGTCCCGTTATAAAATAAATAAGTCATAGGGATGAAAAATGCAGCATAGGTAGTACAGTCAATAATATTGTAATGACTTTATATGGTGACAGCACCTTTTTCATGGTGAGCACTTCATAGTGTATGTAATTGTTGCATCATTATGTTATATGCCTGAAACTAGTATAGAATTGTATGTCAACAATGCCTCAAAAGAATTTTTTTAATTAAAAAATAAACCTTTTGCCGAGTTTTGGATTCACAGCAAAATTGAGAGGAAGGGATGAAGATTTCCCATATATTCCCTGTACAGTTATAGATATACATGCATAGACTCCCCCATTATCAACATCCCCCACCAGAGTGCTGCATTTGTTACAATTGATCAGTCTACATGTATGCGTCATAGTCACCCCAAAGTCTATAGTTTACATTAGGGCTTTCTCTTGATGTTTTACATTCTATGGGTTTGTATAAAGATATAAAAATATCCATCTTTATAGTGTCATAGAGAGTATTTTCAATGCCCTAAAATTCTTTTGTGTTCTACTTATTCATCCCTCACTCCCTGAACTCCTGCCATTCATCGATCTTTTTAATGCCTCCATAGTTTTGCCTTTTACAGAATGTCATATAGTTGGAATCATATAGTGTGTAGCCTTTTCAGACAGGCTTCTATCACTTAGTAATATGAATTTAAGCTTCTTTCTGTATCCTTTCATGGCTTGACAGCTCATTTTTTTTCAGCACTGAATAATATTCCATTGTCTGGATGTACCATAGTTCATCTATTCATGTATTAAATGACATCTTGATTGCTTCCAAATGTTGACAATAATGAATAAAGCTACTGTGAATATCCATGTGCAGCCTTTTGTGTGGATATAAGTTGCAACTCCTTTGAAAAACGAAGGTGGGCAACTCCTGGATTGTATGGTAAGAGTATGTTCAGTATTATATGATACTGTCAAACTGTCTTTCAAAGTAAGTGTACCGTTTTACATTCCCACCAGCAATACAAAAATTTTGGTTGCTCCACATTCTTGTCAACATTTGGTGTTGTCAGTGCTTTAGATTATGCCATGCTAATGTGTGTGTAGTGGTATCCCAAATTTGTTTCAATTTGTGTTTCCTTAATGACATATGTTGTAGGGCCATCTTTTCATAATGCTTATTTGTCATCTGTATATCTTCTCTAGTGAAATGTTTTAGTCAGTTTGAGCTACTATGACAATTACTATAGATTGGGTGGCATATAAACAGCAAAAATTAGTTTTTACTATTTTGGAGGTTGGCAGTCCAAGACCATGCTCTGAGTTTTGTCTCTATAAAGCAGAATTCAACGAGAGAAAATGAATAAGACAAAAAAAAGTGTTTTATTATTTTTAGAAGAATCTGGATATTTTGCTAAATGGGCAATTGAGGAAAGGAAGAATATGATATATAATTATCTGTGGAAATTACCTATAATTACCTGCACATTATATACGTGCAGAATTGTTCGTAATTGGTTTAATCACAGCAAGCAGTATGAGTGCTAGCCTCATTCAGGTGCCAGGGTGGTCAGAGGCAGGTGGAAAGTAAATTATTTAAAGATAAGAGAGGATAATTTTTTAAAGATTTTATTTATTTGAGAGAGAGAAGGAGACAGAAAAAGCATGAGTGTGGGAGTGGCAAAGGAAGAAACAGGCTTCCTTCTGAGCAGGGAGCCCAATGCGATGTGGGGCTCCATCCCAGGACCCTGGAATCGTGACCTGAGGTGAAGGCAGATGCTTAACCGACTTAGCCACCCAGGTGCCCCAAGAAAGAATGATTCTTAAAGTAGTAACGTCAGAGAAAGTGAGAATAAATTCTCTCTGAACTAGCAAGGTAATTAAAAGGGCTCAAAATTATGTAAGACAGAGAATGATTAATAAAAATGCACTTTGTTGTTTGATATATCCATATTAAATAACATGGAAATTTAAAGTAGTAACAGCGTTAAGGTGAAGCTGGGTCAGAAAATCTTCATGGAAAACATATTAGGGCTTATTTTTTAACAACTCTATCCATTTTATTGTATCTGTTTTTAACTCTCCATAAAGATTGAGATGAATGCACTTGTATCACATTTGCTTTTAGTTTTGATTAAAAACAAATTTCTTGGTCATCCTTTAAATATACAGGTACACACATGAAATAATTAATTCTTACAAAATCATAGAGTTTAACTTGAAGTTAATTTGTTAGTTTAGTAAATTTAAATTGAGACTGACTTTTTAATTCTTTAAAAAAATCTCATAAAGTTTTAAATTTGGATTACCTGGTTGGTCCATGAGCATTCATATTATTCCCAGAGAACTAATGGAAACACTAAAATTGAATTATGAAATTTCTAAAATGGTGAAGCCATAAAATCTAAAAGAATGGACAAATTGATATTAAATTTAACCCAGAGAAATGTGGGTCCTGTTTATGCATGTATCTAGAGACAGTTTTCACCAGCAAACTATAAATTAAATTACACATAAAAAACTTGAACTAGACTTTGTCAGCCAATATAAACACATTTAAAAATCAAATAAGAAAACCGGATTTGTGC
This sequence comes from Ursus maritimus, assembly GCF_017311325.1. Taxonomy (NCBI): domain Eukaryota; kingdom Metazoa; phylum Chordata; class Mammalia; order Carnivora; family Ursidae; genus Ursus; species Ursus maritimus. The sequence goes on from NW_024426230.1 coordinate 16,340,342, forward strand.
TGTCCTAAGATACTTAGTAACTACAGAGAAAAGACATTAACTTTAGAGTGGATAATCTTGGCAGAAACCTTCTTAACTAATTGAAACCAACATCACCAGTAATAAGCTGGTGATAAAATATAACATGATGCACTAAGAAGGACACGTAATTTTTGTGGTACCCTGGAAAAATTAATAACTTTAGTTCAACATGGTGAGAACTCCAGACAAATCTAATTTGAGGAACATTCAGCAAAATAACTAGTTATTGCACTGTGACAATCAAGGACAGTTGACGTGAACAAATACAGTGTGGGATTTTGAACGAGATCCTGGAGCAAGGGGGAAAAAGGTAGTGGAAAAACTTGTGAAATTCCAAGGTGGTCTTTAATTTTGATACTGGTTCTGAAAATTTTACAAAATTATGTAAAATGTTAACTTTAGTGGAAGCTGAGTAAGAAATATATGGAAACTTTCTTCCTATTTTTATACTTTAAGTCTAAATACAGTTTGAAATTTAAAAAAGGTACTTAGGGAGGGGCAACTATAGGAAGGGCAGAAAGATTAGATTTTCTCAGGAGTTGATGTAAGGGTGGCTTGGTTGCCAAATAGTAACAGGAGGGAGTTCCTTTTGATTGTGAAACTATCTTGATTATGATAATGGTTACATGACTTCTTTGCACTTGCCAAGATGCATAGAGAGGTAAATCAAAAATAGTGCATTGTATTGTATGTAATAAACAAACACATAAAAAGAGAAAAGAAAAACAAATAACCAAAGAAAACATTTGAAGCAAATATGATTTGTCAATAATGAAAAATGAAAGAAGTATTAATATCAAAGCTCGGTACCTGAACAGCAATTTCACTTCATTGCAGATGACAGCCAGAAAAATAACTGCGACAATTGTTCAACATCTTATTTACTAATTAGGTATACTTGAGTAAAATATAGTGATAGAATAATTTTAAACGTAAATAATACTCAATTATTTAAAGATTTGGTTAGTCATGGTTGGTAAGTCATTGTATTTGACAAAACATTTACATAGATTTATTATATCATGAGGCTATAAAATTAATCCATTAATCCGTTTTTTGAGTCTTCTTAATTTTATTTTACCAATTTTGGGGTAAATATAAGTTGAACTTGTACTGTGTACCAGATTCTATGATATTGCATGTACCCACAATGGTGCTAGACAGAGGTAGAGAAAAGTTAAAACACTAAGTAACACACTAAGTTGATGCAAAGACTCCCTGCTGCGAACAAGGAACTATACAAAAAGAGTCACACACACGCACACACACACACACACACACACAGACTTGAGTTTGTACCAGTTGACAGAATGAAAAGGTACCATGAACTCAGAATTGAAAGTTTAGGCTGGTGTCAAATTAGCTAGTGGTGTTTGGACCTGGATATTAGCCCCTGCAGCTGGGAGCTGGGGTTGTAAAGCACAGTAGAAGAAACAGCCTTCCACAGTGTGGCAAGATTTAGCACTCAGTCCCTAGTTACATGTGTAACTCTAAATGGTCTGATCTTTCTACATAAAGGAGATCACAAGTACTTCACCCAATAGCTTTGTAGAAACAGTGTGCAATACTACTGATAGTTTAAGATCCAGATGGGTTAAAATGTGTTCTGTGAGAAAGCCCATATTAAAGTGTGCTGGATGTGTTCACGTTGCTCCTTGCAATACACTTAACCACAGTTTCCTTCTTGCTTTCTGCCTGAGAGACTGCCCTGGGTGGACGACAGTAGTGGGGCCCTTCTCATTCCAGCTTCTGGTAGCTGGAGCCCAGAGAAAGCTCTGGCTGAAGACCACAGAGAGTGGGAAAAGTTAATTTAGGGCATTTAGTCCAACAGCTAATCTTTCAGATTAGCTTTCTTTAGAAAGAAAAAAAAAGATATCCAGATAGCTTTGGATTTCAGATAAACAATGAATAATGTTTTAAAGTAAAAGTATGCCCATGTAATGTTTGGGAAATACATATACTAAAAAAGAGTTGTTTATCTGAAAATCAAAGCTAACTGAGCATTCTGTATCTTATCTGGCAACCCTGCGTCAGTGTTGTTGGCTTTGCAAATCCCTCGAAGACTTGTGATGTAATGGAGGTGTTATTAGCTAACCCTACAGCAAGAAACATTTTGTGATATATAAGTGTGTCAGATCAACACACTGAACTCCTTAAACTCATATAATACGTCAATTATGTTTCCATAAAGCTGGGGAACAAAGATCATGACTGTTTTTAAGGCAACCCCTACAAACAGTTCCCTTATCAGGATTCTGGTGTTTTCAATCTCTTTTAACTCTGTTAGGGAATACCAGTCTAGCTGTCTGGCGAAAAAGGTTCTCATATTTTCTGGCAATATTATTAAGAAATGTTTGTAAGGCATTGCATTTTAATAAAAAAAAATCCATTTTCTATATCACCCTCAAGTCCAAGTAAAGTAGAAAATTAGAAAAGAAAAATGGTATTCTTAAACTTAAATTAGCCAACCTTTTATAAATCCTGTATTTCTTTGATCTGATGGGTTGCTTTTGGCCGTAATTACAATGGGTCATTTCTTTCAGTCTCTCATTGATTGCTGACACTCTTCATGTGAACTGATAAATGGACATCCTATGAATCTGGGAATACCACCCCAACCTTAGATTCCATTTATCACAAGCTAGTAAGGCTCTGAGACCTCAAATTTAGGAGTCTTAAAAATTGCCTCGAAGTAGACGATCTTGGCCTAAGGGCAGATAAATCAACACTTTTAAATCAAGACAATATTGGCACAAAATAAGAAATCTTCCATCCACAATAACAGAAAAATAGTCTTGTTTTGAGATCAGTGGTATTCTGTTTCTCTGTTTATTTTGTTATAAATCTTCATATTTTATTTAAATGAAGCTTAACAATTGCCTAAAAGGGTTTTTCAAAGTTATGTTATACACTGACACCTTTACCACACCCTTAACCACCCTCGACCTTCCTTTATCATGTGAAGAGGCCACTTACCTGTGAATTTCTCTGAGTCTTTATGATTGCAGAATCTATTTACTCTCACTAATGCCCCTGATAAACATCCAACTTATGTTTCATTAAATACTATCGAAGGCAAATTCTCTATGACAGGTGTGTGTGTGTGTGTGTGTGTGTGTGTGTGTACTGGAATTAGTCTCATCAACTCCAGCTTTCAATCTTGGCAGTAATGGATCCTCACCACAAATCACCAGAACGCTTCTGTATAAAGCATTCCACCCTGTGGGCATAGCTGAGCTCACCAGGGGGAACAACTGATCCAGGAGTTATTCTCACCACAGTAGCCAGTCGGTTCTTTTCAGAGATCCTCCAGCCTGCTTCTCAGGAATTATTCATTTCTATTAAGAGAATCTACTAATCTTGAGGATGGATAATTGGCTTATCCCTGATGTGAAAAATTGTACGATATATTCCTCACCAGGGTATTAAATCTTAAGTGGAAAGCAGACTTTCAATTGACTACTATGGGATGCAACCCGCCTTGTGTTTATGCTACAGTTACTAGAGATTTCCATATATTAAAAATCTCTACCTCTCCAGGGGATCATGTTTCTCTGGGAATTACAACTGGAAATCTCCAAACTAAGGTAAACAGAGTACTCAGGATTACTACCTAGAGGGACAATAAACTTTTTTCATATGCACAGTTTGGGCTGCTTTTCTAACAGCAAGAATACAAGCAACAAGAAAAATTGAACCAGAATTTATTATTACCCTGGCAGAAGTAAAAAAAACGAAAGGAAGGAAGGAAGGGAGGGAGGGAGGGAGGGAGAGAGAGAGAGAGAGAAAGAAAGAAAGAAAGAAAGAAAGAAAGAAAGAAAGAAAGAAAGAAAGAAAGAAAGAAAGAAAGAAAGAAAGAAAGAAAGAAAGAAAGAAAGGGAAAAAGAAAACAGACTAATTTTATTTTAGAGGCCTAGCTTAAATTTATTAACCAGGGTTCAAGCACTTCTCTGACTTATTTTTGCTGAGACAAGAGAGTTAATAGTTAATGGTTCATGTTGCATCAGTATAAATAGCACTGGTCAGGTGAAACAATATGCATCCAAACTTAAGGAAAAGACCACCTGACTTCCTAAGATTAAACTCAACTGTTCATTAAGACATGTTATTACAGCCTAGGCTTACCAATTATGTATGTGTACTCATTTATTTTTAGAGAGACTCACAATCAATTTGCTTCTAATTATTTCTCTTATTTTAGTTGATTTTTACTTCTATTCAGTCTTAAATGTTAGTAATGAACCATTTCATATCAGATGATATAAGAGCTCCTGTTACAATAAAATAATAAAAGAATGCTAAGGAATTATTTTGGTCCAAATAAAAATAAAATTTGTATATCCTTCTAAGACCAAAATTTTTTTTCATGTGTAATTAAATACCATTATATTCAACCTTTCAAGTACAAATCCATGTTTCTTAGTGTATTCACAAAGATACACAACCATGACCATTATCTCTTTCTGAACATTTTCTATTTGTATAAATTTTTGTATATATTCTTTAGAGAAGTGTCTATTCAGATCTTTTGCCCATTTTAAATCTGCTTATTGGTCTTTTCACTGTAGAGTTGTAGGTCTTTCTATATTCTAGGTACTATATACTTCAGTCAGCTATGTGATTACAAATATTTTTTCCCCTTTTTATAGGATGATTTTTCATTTCATCATAGTGTCTTTTGAAACACATTTTTTATTTCTATAAAGTTTATATATGCTCTTTTCATCTGTGGTTTTTCTGTAAAATTTAAGAAGTCTTAGTCTAACTCAAGATCATGAGGATTTACTCATGTATTTTCTTCTAAGAGTTTCATACTTTTTTCTTACATTTGGGTTTGTGACTCATTTTTTTTTTTAAGGTAGGCACAATGATGGCAGGTTTATGACTCATTTTGAGTTATTTTTTATATTTGGTGGGAGGTAAGGATCTAACTTCATGCTTCTGCATATAGATATTCATTTGTCCCAGAACATTAGTCAAAAAGACCATTTTTCTCCATTAAATTACCTTAGCTCACTAGTTGAAAATCACTGGCCACTAACAACAGAGGGCCAAATTGTGTGAGGCCAAAACTAATAGAATTGCAAAGATAAGTAGATGAATACACTATCATAGCTGAAGACTTCAAAACCCCTTTCTAAGAAATGGATATATCCAGCAGGCAGGAAATCAGTAAGGACGTAGGTGAGGTCAACAATCAATAAACTGGATTTATTTGACCTCATTCTTTTCAAGCTCACGTGGAACATTTATCAGGATAAGGGCACATTCTGGACAATAAAACACAACTTAAAAATTCTACTTTTTTTCTTTTTGTTTTTTCCTTTTTCTTTTTTTTTTTTCTTTTTCTTTTTTTTTTTTTTTTAGAGAGAAAGGGAGAGAGAGTGGGGGGAGGGGCAGAGGGAGGGAATCTTGGGCAGGTTCCGTGCCCAGCAGAGAGGGATGTGGGGCTCAGTCCCACAACCCTGAGATCATGGCCTGAGCCAAAATCAAGAGTTGGATGCTTAACCAACTGAATCACCCAGGGGCCCCCCAACTTAAAAGATTTAAAAGAATAGAAATAATACAATGTCTTCTTTCAGATTATAATGGGATTAAACTAGAAATTAGTAACAGAAAGATAACTAGAAAATCCCAAACTACATGGAGAAGGAAAAACACACTTTTAAATAAACTATGGGTCAAAGAAGAAATCTCAAGAGAAAATAAAAAATATTTTGAACTAAATAAAATTGGAAACACAACTTGTCAAATTTGGAGGATGCTGTGAGAGCAGTGCTTAGAGGAAACTTTGTATCACTGAATGCATATATTAGAAAAGAAGAAAATCAAAAATCTAAGTTTCTATCTCAGGAAACTAGAAAGAGAAGAGCAAATTAAATCTACAGTAAGCAGGACAAAAGAATCAGAACAAAAATCAATGAAATAGAAATCAGGAAATCGATAAAGAAAATCAATGAAAGCAAATCTGATTCCTTGAAAAAAGCAATAAAATAGATAGCTCTAGCCAGGCTATGAAATAAAGAGAGAAGACATAAAATACTAATATAAATGAAAGAGTGGACATCATTCTAGATCCTATGGACACTAAAATGATAATAAAGGAATACTATGAAACTCTTTGCTTCAAATTTGATGGCCTAGACAAGATGAAAGACACAATCTGCTGAAGCACGCACAAGAAGAAAGAGATTATCTGAATAAGATTACATCTATTAAAAGAAATTGAATCAATATTTAGTAACTTCTCGTAACAGGAAGCATCAGACCCACATGGGTTCACTGCTGAATTCCACCAAATATTAGGGAAGACATTATACCAATTCTTTATAATTTCTTTTGGAGAGTAGAAGCAGAGAGAATAGTTTCTAACTCATACTGTGAGGCCAGCATTATCCCAATAGCAGAACCAGGCAAAGAGATTACAAGAAAAGAAAACTACATACCAATAACTCTCATGAACTTGGATGCAAAATCCTCAACAAAACATTAGCAAATTGAATCCAATAACGTATAAAAGATTTATAGACCACAACCAAATGGTTCTTGCAGATATGCAAAACTAGTTTCACATTTGAAAATCAGTTAATATAATCTATCGCATTAACAGGCTAAAAAGAAAACTCACATGATTAAATCAATAGATGCAGAAAAAACATTTGAGAACTTCCACAACCCATATGAAAACATACAGTATAGTAAGAATACAAAGGAACTTCCACAATGTGATAAAAAATATCTACCAAAAACCTATAGCTAACATCATACTTAATGGTGAGAAACTCAAACATTTCCCACTAAGATCAACAAGGCAAGGATGTCCCTTTTCATCACTCCTTTTCAACACGGAACTGGAAATCCTAACCAATACAATAAGACATATTTAAAAGCTGATTTAAAGCTTGTTTGAATAAGTCTAATGTCTGGACTTCTTGGAGACAGTTTCTATTGCCTCTCTTTTTTTTTTTAATTAATAATTCACTAGTCAGTTCATTTACTAGAATTATCAATGAAAGTGAACTTGAAAGAGAGAGTAACTGGTGTATGCCCCCAATCATTTCATTTTTATAGTTAAATAGTTTGAATTATAAAACCAACCTATTCAGAGGTGCCTGGCTGGCTCAGTTGATAATAAAGCATCAGACTTTTGATCTCGGGGTTGTAAGTTCCAGTTCCACTTTGGGTATAGAGATTACTTAAAAGTAAAATCTTAACAACAAAACAAAATAAAACAGGCTATTCAGATAACTTAGTACCTATGCTCTTCTCACACAACTGCTAATCGCACAACTGTTTATCATTATTGGTATCAATTTCAATTCTATGAACCATGGTTTTTTTATCCTGTGTAAACTAAGGAGCAATCCTTTTTTAGAGATGAACTTTATTTTGTGATTTTCTGTGATAAAACAATGTATAGGGCATAAATCTTGTATTGCATAGCTTCTCAATGAAAGGAAATATTGAAGATGAAAATGAAGGTAAATTTAATATAAAATAAGAATTAAATAATAATATTTACATTGAAAATGTTATTTTTCTCATAAATTTCACATTCTTTTCATTGAGCAAATCATAGCCAGAAAATTTTACTGTACCAGTGGTAAAATGCCACTCTGAAAATGATATTTGAAATGCTTACTTAATAATAAGACCAAATATTAAAAGTAGAAAAATTGAGGAAAGAGTGATGTTTTCTAGTGATGATGTATCTTGACAATCCTTCCTCCAAAAAGCAGTCCCAGTTTATCCCAACCATATAATCTTATTATCTTCAAGTGTTAGTCAGTCGGGGCTACATCATGGCAAATATATGGATCCATACACACAGGGCATAATTACCTCACCAATACTAATTTTAAAGTCTGCTAGCTCTTCAGTGTTCCTCATTAAATAATTATATATGTATATACACAAGCCCTAGCGTCTCCCCATTATCTTACCTGTTATTTCTGAATTCTATAGTGGATCTTGAGCTTTCTCTGTAACATTCTTTCCACCCTTCACTATTGTATAAGCATGTGGTTTGAATAGACATTCCCTTAGCTTTATGATTTAAACCATTTGTGACAATCCTATGCCTCTTGCCACCATTGATTTGTTCCTATATCCCAGGCCCAGAAAAATGGTGTCTGTGTGACCTTGGCCTAGGCACAGGAAGTGATTGAGGTTTGGTTCAGTGTACTTGAATTTCAGATAACTTGCTGGGAACATTGAAGCAGAGATTTGTTTTTTCATGATGTGATATGTAACTTGAAGACTGGATCTCCTGAGACCATTTGCTTCTTTGAGAGAAACCAGTTTGACATGGAGAGGAAAGCTGACATGGAGAGGAAAGAATAATTGATACAAGCAGAAAGTAATAGAATAAGAATCCTGATTTAAAGAATAGAAAAAAGGTCTTTTGAAATCCTTTGCTCTTTTAGCTGGTTTTTGTTGCATGATTATTTAATCAGCTTTTGAAGGTACCAGATACATAAATCACACATGATTGGTTTTTTTTTTTTAAGATTTTATTTATTTATTTGACAGAGATAGAGACAGCAAGTGAAAGAGGGAACACAAGCAGGGTGAGTGGGAGAGGAAGAAGCAGGCTCATAGCAGAGGAGCCTGATGTGGGGCTCGATCCTGTAATGCTGGGATCACGCCCTGAGCCGAAGGCAGACGCTTAAACTCTGTGCCACCCAGGCGCCCCTGACTGTTATTTTTTTTACGTGAACAAACATATATATTTAAGAACACATCTTACATCCATTATCTACATAAAATCTCTGCCTTGACTGATCAACTTTGGCTAGATAATTATAGTAAAGATCAAGTTTGCACCAATAAAAAATAACAGGAACCTAATGGTACTTATTACTTGTATTAGTCAGTCATCAATACTGTCAATGATTCAGTTGTATGACATTTATCTAGCTCCAAGGACTATTTAATCTGGTTGAAGAAATATCTGAGAGTTTTTGTTCAAGAGCAAATATTTTGTATACCTTTATAACTAATATGTAACTTATATAACTAATATTTCATACTAGCATAACTGTGAGCAAGCCCCAATTCACAAATTCTGTGTTGTTTTACTTCATGTAATCAAAGTGTGCTTACGCTCATTTATTTTGATATGAATATCAATCTTATAAAATCATAATTATAATATTGAGAGATACATATGTTATAATTTGCTTTTATTAAAAATATACACAAACACTTATTCATTAATATCTTCTTTTTTAAAAAACTAAACAAAAAACAAAATCTAGTTTCAGTCATTTAAATTGAATGTTCTTTTATTATGCTGTCAGTGAAATCAATACCTCTCAAGCTAGAGAGAAAAGAAAAATATAAAATAGAGGGTTCAATTTATAAGAAGTCTACATAAAAATTGAATTTAAGTGCTGCTTAACTAAAATTATTTGAAATTTTGATAAGATTACAGGTAATTGTCTACATTTGAAAGATTTATGTTCTACAGTTCATTTGTTTGTTTGAGCTATATAATTGTTCAATGTTATTTATTCATTGGTTTCAACAAAAATTTATATCACATTTACTCTGTAAAGATTGCTGACATAGGAACTGGAAGTGTAGAGTGGCATAGGACAGAGTCCCTGCTTTTCAAGGACTTATATTCTCTACTTGCTGGGATGCTGTGGACTTTCCCAAGTACATGATTCAATCACCGAGATGCTGTTCTATTTCTAAATGCTAATTTTTCCTTCTACTCTCTGGCCCTTTAGCCTGTGGTCAAATTGTCTACCATCTGTACACCTGTCTACAATCAGATGTCTCTGATTACATCTCTCTTGCACTATAGAAATTATAACCATATCAGTGGAAGCTAAAATGTATTAAACTTTTTTAAAGATATGCACATTTTAATATATTATTGCATATAACATGGCTTTAGTTACAAGGTAGGAAAATATGTCTCTCACTAATTTTGGAGATTTAGCTGAATTTTTTATCAAGCATTAAATTAATATATTTATTAACATGATAAATATTAAACAGCTACTATGTGATAAGCACTATGCTAATTGTAAGAAGACTATTGATTGTTGAGAATCGTCTTTAAAAATCTAATCAAAGAGGAAAATACATACTTTTGGAAATCAAATAGTATGGAGATAATGACTTGCCCAAAGGAGGAGTCAGTTTGCATTGTAAAGATATTCACACAGGGACAGAAAGTCTTATCTTGGTAAAACCACATGCATTGTGCGTTTTTTCCCTCTGGCTTAAATGGCTTTGATATTTTGTGAATTAGTTTAGGAGGCCTTTGAAATTATGCATTTTAGAAAACATATTTTCCTTTTGTGGTTGCTCAAGATTTTTTTTAATTTTTTAAATTTTTAAATTTTTTTTTTTAATAGGGTCTATGCCCAGTGTGGAGCCCAGCATGGGGCTTGAAACGCACAACTCTCAGATCAAGATCTTAGCTGGGATCAAGAGTCACTTTACTAATTGAGGCACCCAGGCACCCCAAGATTTTGTTTTTTATTAAAAAGTTATATTTTCTAAACATGTGTTAAGGAAATGCTATTCATTGTTCTATTTTATATATTAATAGTATCAGCATGGATATACTGATGATAATAAGTATCCAGTATATAATTGTTTATACACAATTCAAATCACTTGAATATTTACATTATTACTGGAAACATTTCTACCCAACAGTTCTAATTTTAAATTATGATTATGGTTTGACTTACGGAAGCCAATATGCACTTATAAGTGACATTAAATTTGAATCCATTAAAACAGTAAAAAACTTTTAATGAAACTCTTTGGATCACGCTACTTATTGGAAATATATTCACCATATAGATATATAAAATGCATGTATGCATAATATCACCACCTTGACACAGATGCTTAAAATTTTCATGGACCTCCCCTTTTCCTTTCTTACAGATATGAAAAATATAATATATAGTGCTATATCTTGTTTTTATTTATTATATTTTGACAACTGAAAAGTTATTCTTCAGTACTCCCAGGCATGGTTTCCTTGGCTGCAGAAGATTATTTTATGTAGATGTATTGTAATTTTGATATTATTCCCATATTTAGGGGAACTATGTTGTTTCCAACGTATTCTTTTGGGTAAATAGCTGTATTGTGAACAATCTATATACAAGCCTTTGAAGAAGAACTATATTTTGCTTTAGTTAAAAGCTATTAAAAGTAAATATACCTTCGTAAGGATCATGAAACTTATTATCAAATTACCCACTAGACAGTTGTACTAATTTACAAATGGCACTCTATCAATGCATCAGTTGGGAAAAACTAAAGACTTACACAAATATAACCTAAAATTTTTCTGGTGCAAAAAATTAAACATTTTTTTATGAGTAGTCATTTCTGTGGGGCCATTGTCATCCAATCAGTCATGAAGGACTGAGTTTTTTCCTCTTTGGCATCTGTATCAAGCGAGCTGGGAACTAGGAGAAAAAATGACTGCTTTAAAAGCCTTAGCCTGAAAGACATTTCCGCTCACATTCCTTTTCCATTATCTAAACATATGGCTACAAGGGGGCCGGGACATTGCTTCCAACCTACAACTGCATGCTATGGAAGGGGACGAGCTAACAGTTTTGCTCGGATCCACCTCTGGGCACCATTGACCTGCAGAGTATACGCCTCCATCCTTTCCACCTCCTCCCCAGGGAAAACAACCCAAATGTACATCTTTTTACTTTTTACTGAGCTCAAAATCCAGGTTAACTGGCTGATGCACAGCCCTCCTCATAGGTGTAGATGTGGTTCCTTTTGGTCTAGCAGTTGTTCAAGTTGGAGGATACCTCCACTTCACGAGGTCATTCAGCTTTTCACTCTGCCTTAAATACCTGTGCATTCTCTGCCACAAAAAGAGTGTCTTTTTTTTTTAAGCACTAGCCATGCTAACACTGGGTTAAATTATGAAGATGAATTCATTAATGTATTAGCATATTTGTCAAAAATAATTCCTGCATATTTCAAATTGTGGTTATTTGCTTTTAAGTGACTATAGTAGGTATACTGGTCATTTGTGATCTTCAATTTTTATTATTAGCATTTTTTTCATGAATTCTATTAAGCTTGGTATCTAACAGTAAATTATTTTATTAATTCAAAAATCAGAACTTTAATAATCCTTCTTAAAATAATTTGTCTCCTAGATTTCCATCCATTGTTTCAGTTTTTCAAAAATATGTTTTTTAATTTTTTTATTGTTTTGCATAAAAATAAACTCAGCAGAAACAACTAAGTAGCCTTCTGCTATGACATCAGAATTTTTACTTTCATTCCCCATCCCTTGGGTACTATAGACTGCCCAAATGGATATTGGAATATTTTAACTTGCCCCTGCGGTCTGTTATTCTTACAGTTTGTGACATAGTTTGTGACAGCTTCCTTGAATCCACAGAATACTTTTCTAAATATGTCAGAATTATTTCCCAAATTCGTACCATATCATCTCCTATTTCTTTTATATTTTAATATCTATTTGGAGGATGCAACACTTATTATGAAATTGCAGTGTGCTAGAGATAGTTAAGACAGGAGAAAATGCACTCCTCAAAATCCTCCATTAGCTTGCCATTGCATAACCAATGTATTGAGAATAATGTCAACACACTCTGCCTGATATCACAATGCCATTTGTCTTGGTCCATTGAGACTGCTATAACAGAATACCACAGACTGGGTGGCTTATAAACAACAGAAATTTATTTCTCATAGTTCTGGAGGAAGAAGTCTAAGATCAGATTCCCAGTGTGGTTTGGTTCTGGTGACAACTGTCTTTAGGTGCAGACTGCTGTCTTCCTGCAATATTTTTACATGGTGAAAGTGGTAACAGAGATCTCTGGGATCACTCTTACTTATTTATTTATTTATTTATTTATTTATTTATTTATTTATTTAATAATTCGGAATGCGGTGATACAAAGAAGACTAAAACATGTATGAAACAAACATGCATACAGCACATTGAAATTGAGGCACAATAAATAGGAAGCTCATAAGTTACAACTCGAAGCTTTACAAATGGAGAAGAAAAATACAATTAGAAGAAAAATGAAGAAAATGATGTGCAGTGGGTTAAATTTGAGTAGCTTTCAAATTGTAAATGTCAAGATCTCAAGGCCACCGAGCACTTGGGTGTCTGCCATTATGACCTAAAAATTAGGTATGTAATTCATTTTTTGGTCAGCAGGAATTCATAAAAGGAGGATTGTAGTAAGTACGATCGAATTTCTTTTAGGAGCAGCAATACAAAATTGACAGAGGGTGGCTCTTGATATAATTTTATGACCTTTAAAAAGGCCTTTGTTACGATGTTTTACAAAGGACTATAATATAATGGAAGAAAGTATGGCCTTGAAGACAAGCCACTTGAATCTATGAAAAGATGCTTTTTCTATCAAAGGAAATGGTACTAATTGAAATGGTTTGGAACTGAATAGAATATTTGGGAACTTAAAATAATTGAAATCCTAATTATTCCCTTTGCTTAACTGAACAATAATTTAAAAGAAATGTCACACAAGAAAGATAGGACATGTATATCTCTTACAAGGCTTGCATGCTGGGGCAAATGCAATTTAGTCATTCATAAAATACTGTAATTCATTGAAATTTAAATTAAGCTAAATTCATTCAATTAAGCATGAAATGATATTGACATTACATATATGAGCACTTCATATTGGAAATGCATATATTATTTTCATAGATATATACTCTTGACAAAAAGGATACATCATTGTGAGATTGAGCCATAAGCTGCTTGCCATTTCACAACAAATAATCAAATTTAAGGGAAAACCTGGCTAAACAAATATATATGTATATATATTTATACATAAAAATAATTTGCAACTGCACTTAAAACAACAAAAGAAAAAAAAAAACTCATAGACTAGAAGTGTCAATTTGAAACCAAATTAACCCACTTGTGCTAGAGAAGTAACCCCCTCCTCCCCCAGAAGCTGTTGAACTTAGTGTTCTACCAGATCGTTTTCATTTTTTAATTAATTGATTTTATTGTTATATAACTTATATACGGGAAAAGCACAGATCTGAAGTAGAGTTTCATGAGCTTGGTATATATATTGGAAAAATGACTGCAAATTATCCCTCTCCCTGTAACCAAGCCTTTTGCAAATATGGTCGTAGGTTGACTCTGGGCTGGCCTTGGGATATCTCAACATGAGATACAAGTAGAGCTTTGAACAGCGCTGCTTTCACCTGGGACTTGCTTGCTTGTCGCTTTTGGGAATCCTCAAACCACATTGTGAGAGGTGTGACTTTTGTTAAATTAATATTTGTTAAGTAGAGCCCCAGGGTGTTGGATGGTGAACCCTGGATCAACAAACACCACAGGAGAAAATTAAATAGAGAGAAGTTTATTACTCCCGGTCCTGGAGGAAGTACATGGCTGCCTGCAGGGGCCATTTGGAAGTTCAAGGCAGGGTGCAGGCAGAGAGGGAGCAGCGGTGTCTGGGACATATGTCTTTATTAGCATCTGAGTGTGGTGGAGTGCTTTTGGCTTTTGTGAACTAAGGCCGGATTGTCAATTTGAACCAAAAAGAGTGCGGTTTTGGTGAGTTCCAAGAGGGTTTTATTTAAAGGATGCACAAAGAGGAAGAGCTGTGGTGCAGGAGAGAGCGCTCATCACCAGGGAATGAGAGAAGTCCCATCAAGAAGTGACTTGTGACTTTGTAGGCTGTTATGGGAGGCAACAATGTAATGTAGTTTAAACTCTCAGAGATGAGGAGGCAAGTCAGCCTGTTGGATGACGATCAGCCTGTTAGTCAAATCATCTCCTTTCCTCTGGCTGAAACCCAACCAACTACCATGTATGTGGGCATGGTTATCTGAGACATCCGGTGCAAGCCAGGACTCCGGCTGACCTCAAGTATTGCCTGAGTTGATCCATATCATCACCTCCATGGTGACATACAGATAGATGGCTTCATGAGTGTGTCACTGCACAGAGCTCTGGGATGGTAAAAGGTTAAGAATCTTACACTTGTTGTTTAATATTTTGTGGTTGCTTTCTTGAAATTCCTAATAATTGTATCTTTGAAGTCGTGTTTTGTAAGTAAATTCCTGTGGGACAATGGAGCATGCAGGAGGGCTTGGATTCTTGTTTCATAGGGAGTCCTGCCACCACAGCCTCCTGGCTTCCCAGGGACAAATTATCAACAGTTTTTCTTCTTTCTCTTAGTGCTTGCGACTCTTTCTTGCCTTCCTTTCCTGCCTGGCCTTCTCTCCCTGCCCCTGCCCAGTGACCACTGCTGCATTCATGTTTTGGTGCAAGCACTGGTCTAGTGTGTGTCATACTTCAGCATCTCAGGGTGGGGCACGGTAGCTGCCGTCCGCGCTCCAGATGCAATGCCATGCAGTTTCTAAGTGGGCAAGACTTTGGCTCAACTTTGATCCAGGTTGTAATCCTTTGGGAGTCATCTATCTGCCAGAGGTGGGGGCAGCAAGTCCATAGTATGGGTAGGTAGGTTTCCTTGTCTTTAGTAGGAACGCCTTGCATTTCTCTGGTAGTTGACAGGAGAGGGAATCTTGCAACCAGTGTGCCACCCCCACATGCCACATAATAAGATGTGTCTCCCAGCACCTGTGAGATTCATACCAGTGAATATCCACTGCCAAAGAGGAATGACATTAAATTAAAAAAAAAAATTAAAAACCACCGTGACAGGTCACGAGACAGAACATCTAGAAAGAAAGAAAAAAAAGTTTTACATTTAATACCTTTAACAGTTTCTCTACCGCATCAGGTTTTTGAAGAAGGGAATCCACATTTTCCATTTGCACTAAACCCTGCAAATTATGTAGTCAGCTCTGCCCACGGAATCATGAAAAATAAAAAGTGGTTGGTGCTTTAAGCCACTAAATTTAGATATAGTTAGGGTGTTATGTAGCAAAAGCTACAGATGAGTTTTGACAAATATACAAACCCATGCAATTAACACCCCAATCATGACATAGAATGTTTCCATCATCACAAAAAAGTCCTCATACCCAATTCCAGTCTGTGTCTTGTCATATATATATTTAAGGCGTCAACTGATGACTTTCTTTAGCAGAATACTTTTTTTTTTGAGATTCACCCATGCTTTGGAGTGTGACAACTTATATTTTCCAAAGATAGATTTAACAATATCTCCCAACCTACATGTTCTTTTGCACTGTAATTTTGCTACTACCTCATCAAGAGATGGAGTTTATTCCCACATCCTTTTAAATCCAGGCTGGCCCTGTGACTGCTTTGACCAATAGAAAAAAAATTGAAGTGACAGTGTGCCATTTCCAGGTGTGACTCTT
Organism: Ursus maritimus; assembly: GCF_017311325.1. Lineage (NCBI taxonomy): Eukaryota > Metazoa > Chordata > Mammalia > Carnivora > Ursidae > Ursus > Ursus maritimus. The sequence continues at coordinate 16,356,698 of NW_024426230.1, forward strand.
AACTGACTTGACGTTTTTTCCTTCCTGCCATCTAGAAAGCAAATATTTGCCTGCAAATGGACAGAATTATAAGATACAAAAAATTGTTTTATCTTAGTCTATTGATCATATTTGTGAGAAAATTTCTCTATATCTTTCATTTCTTGTCTGTATCTGGGCACTTAATTTTTCCCAATTTCTATTTTGCTTATCCTTGCAACAATAACACACCGTCTCAATTACTGTCGTGTTATTGTAATTATTGAAACTAACTTAGGTAAATTTTCTTTGTTCTTTTATTTTCAGAACATTTATATATTATAGCTCCTTTGTGTTTCCATTTTAATTTTAGAATTAGATTGTTGATTTATAGGACACCTGGATGGCTCAGTCAGTTAAGTGTCTGCCTTTAGCTCAGGTCATGATCCCAGGGTCCTGGGATAGAGCCCCACATTGGGCTCCCTGATCACTGGGGAGTCTGCTTCTCCCTCTTCCTCTGCCTGCTGCTCCCCCTGCTCGTGCTCTCTCTCTGTCAAATAAATCTTTGGGAAAAAATAGATTGTTGACTTAAAAAAAAAAAAGGCTCTGAAGGTTTGTATTAAATTGTGTTCAGATTTATAGATCACTTAGGTGAGAACTGACACTAAAAATACTGAGTCTTCTAATCAATGAATATGGCGTTCATCATTTATTTAGCTCATTTAGATCTTTTTAATTTCTCTTAACAATGTTTGTAATTTTTAGAGTACAGGTCTCCTCACATCAAAAATATATATATATATTTCTAGATACTTTAAGTGTTTAATTTTTTAAGTTGTTTATTTTTGTTTCAGTTTCCAATTTTTTGGCTGTAATATATGGAAATTCAAACTATTTAGTATATCGTCCTCTGCTCTATGACCTTACTCTATTAACTTAGTAATTCGAACATAAATTCCTCAGGAATTTCTACATATAAAATCATGGCATCTAAAAATGCATATATTTAATTTTTTTACTATAAACTATAAGCCTTTTATAAAACTAGATTAGAAATTTGAGAATTTAAGATATTAATGGACTATAAGTAGTTTTCATAAAAATTATGCTTTATTTTTAAAAAATATAGAATAAGAAAATAAGTGGAAAGAATAAAGCCCAATAAAAATGGTGCAGCCTTAATTGAAAAACTATCAAATAAAAATTAAATAAAGAAAAACACACAGTCTTTAAAATTAGAAAGTAAATGAAGGAAGAAATGATAGAGCTGAATAAATTACTGAGAAACTAACAGAGAAGACATTGAAAATAAAAGTTTAAAAAACATAAATGATTAAATGGAAAAATTGGAGATATCTCTAAGAGACGGACAAGAAGAGAAAAAGGAGATCGCAGAGAAGCAATATTTTTCAATGTTTTATTGGGAAAATTCAAGTGTACAGAAAAGTTCAAAAGTTTTATGGACATAGAATTTCACAAATTATTAACATATTCCATAAATTAATTTCCATGTCTGTGTGTCTCTTTCAATCACTTCACCTATCTTTCTGTAGCTGAAAATTTTCAAAGTAACGTGAATAACAATGACACTTTATAATTCAGCATTCATGTTCTAAAAGCTATTCATCACAAATTAGAAAATATAAAATCATTCCCTAAAATGTAAGATCCATTGCATATTTAACCTCCCCTTGTCTTTTCCTACTAAATGCCTTCTATAGCTGCTTCTTCATTAAATGATCATATCAAGTTTCAAGAATCATATTTGGATTTTATAGCTCCTTGTTCTCTTTTAATTCAGAATAGATCTATCATCTTCATCCTCTAAGTGACGTTTTTTAGAAGAGGTCTGTGGAGTTTTACAATATACCTTTCACAATCTGGATTTGTCTGTTTATCTGCTTTTTAACTTTTTCTATTAATTACTATTTTCTGTATACTGGTCATTTTTAAAGTTTGATTAGATATGAGTTAAATAGTTCTGGCAAGAAGTATTTATAAAGGGGTGCCTGGGTGGCTCAGTCGGTTAAGCCTTTGCCTTCTACTCAGGTCAGGATCTCCTGGGATCAAGCCCCCTGTCAGGCTCTCTGCTTAGTGGGGAGTCTGCCTCTCCCCCTCCCAGGTACCCTGAGACCTTTCTTACTAATTGGAGTTTTTTTCTATTATTTTATATTCAATATGAAGCATGTTTTATTTTTGTTCAATATGAAGCATAATTTTTATGATACCGATCTATTGGTTTTAATATCTTAAATTCTCTGTGCTCTAATACTAATTATTCTATAGTGCTTAAAGTTTGGGGAGATGGCATATTTCTTGACTTGCTTGGTGGGTTCATAGATACTTTCCTTCCAAGAGAATTCATTATGTTGAACACCTTTGAGAATAAAACATTAAAAATTTTAAATAAAGCTCTGAAGCAACAACTTTGCAAAGCATGGATAGAATATCTAATTTCCCAGAAAAAAAAAATATTACTTACCAAAACTTACTCTAGAATAAATATATAATCTTAATAACCTGATGAAAATCGATGTAACAAATTTAATTGTTAAAATCTAGTCACCATCCAGCTCTAGATCATTTTACAGAATTCTTATCACTCAAGAATGCAATAATTCTAATTACATTTTCACTAATTCTAGGAAAGGCAGGTAGAGAGGAAAGGTTCACAGGGAATTTCAACTATATTTTTTTATTTCATTAAAAACTCTGAAAACAAATGACAACATAAGAAGATTTAACATAGTTCAATTTGTGTACACATGAGTATATGCAAGTATTGTCTGTGCCTGTATATTTGAAATATGCCATAACAGTTATGTGGAATAAATGATCACATATTTTAAGAGATAAATATATTTGATATTTAAATTGGTTTTATATTTTATAAAGAGTACACTATTCATATTATGTATCACTGTTACTTTGCGAGTACGACCATTTTTGATTTACCTAAATTAGAAAACAATGTTGTTCAACATTGTTATTCCTGGAAAGTTAGCATGAGTGATGGACATTTTCCAATTGACATCTCCGACTTTCTAAATTGGGCTGGCATACCAACTATGACTCTGAAGCATCCACTTTGATCCAGTTAAAGAGGCCAAGAAAAATTTTTAGTTTTCAGCCTTTCAGTGACTATCTGTAAAATGATGTCATAGGGCTACATGCTTCCTAAGGGTTTTCTACCAGTAATTATCTCTGAACTAGCTATTTACTGAACTAGCTATTATTTCACATTTTTTTATTACATAAGTAATTGTGACTATTGTAGGAATGTCAGAAATGTATATTTTTACCTTCACAAATTGTTAGATAATATAGAAGAATGTACTTTGCAAATGAACTGTATAACTCCATTACTAGCTACCTGATGTCAAAGTATCTATCTCTGCTTCACTTTTTTCATCTGTAAAATTAGGATAATAATACCATATGCCTCATGTAATGGTTTAGAGGATTAAATGTGAAAAAAAATGCATGTAAAAGTGCTTAGCTGAGTGTTGGCATAGTAGTAGCCGATCAGTAAATACAAATCAAATNATACACATTATATATAGCATTATAATATATAATACTAATTCACATATATATGTTGCGTATATATGTGAATTCATATTCTGTATTATTATATGTATGTAATATTAAGCCAAAATAAGGCTTAAACTCTTGGGGGAGTGAAATCCCAGAGAGGTAAGCTTGAGGGAAAATGGGGAAGGGGGAATATAACAGGGATGTTAGGAAAATAAGTACATGGGAGGGCATTACCAGTCTGTCCAATGCCGCACAAGAAATTACACCCAATTGCTTTGTTTCACATAATGTGTTCAGAAAGTCTGTGTGAAACCTAGAGATTCTCAAAACAGTATGAGGGGACAGGGGCACAGGTAAGGAGAAGAATTTACCCATGATCTCCATGCCATCCCCCATCTTCAGAGATCATCAAAGTTAGCACATATGAGGGGTTCATTTCCTCAGACATATTTGGTGGGTTACCTGGACCGTCCAGCCAGTACACAGCCAAGGTCTCCACAGGTCCAGTCCAACCAGCGCAATTATCTGGTCTTGGTGATGATAGCAATCATGTGATCTACCTTCAGGTCAGCTCCAGCTGGAAAGCAAGGTGAGTGTTGAGGGCCATGATGTTTGGGGCGAAGAGCTGTTGTCCAGAATAAGTAAATATGAATCAATATTTTAACTGAATCTATTACACAACCTTGATCCACATAATGTTTTGAAACCTTTTTTGTATGTTCAAAAATACACTATGCAACATTTTTTTCTACACTGAAGAAAATTCAACTGTAATAATATGCCTGTATTTTTCAATAATTGAACTATCGGTGGGAACATTTTTTAGCAATTTCTTGCTATTATAAATATTTCAAATAAATACTCTTGCTACCAAATCTTTGTAGTCAGTTTCTGAGTGTGGATAAGCGGTCTCCAGTGCTATATATACATTTTAAATGCTAAGTATGTTGTTAGTTTTTCCTTCTTCCAGAATGGTTGTGCTGACACTTCCTAAGTCATTTATGAGTTTACCTGCTTACCTACAAACTCGATGATCTAAGCTTTTAAATAACTTTTAACTCTGACAATTTAACTTGGAAAAATGCAGAATAAGTTAGTTTTTCACTGGATTGTTTATTTGAAGTGATTTTGCATTATTTTCAAATGTTTATTGTTTACACATATTTTTCTCTTAAAGTGTTTTACTCTCAAAGTGTTTATTTCCTATTGCCATTTAAACATACTTTTATATTTAAGAATATATATTCTTTGCAGGAAATTTTCTGCATCATTCATTTGTCTTTGTCTTTTCACTACTGATGATTATGCTATGAAGGTCTATTGTTTTTGCTGTTATTATTAATAGAAGCAGATCTAACATTATTTTTCTTATGGTTGCTTTTAATTGTCATGTTTAAAATTTTTTTCACATCCTTATGAAATTATATATTTTCAGTTCATTATTATTATTAAAATTAGTACAATTTAATTTTATTCAAAACATTTTAATAAAAGATTTTCTGTTAACATATGTAGCATAGTGATTAAAAATTATGCATTACTACTGGTAACATTATTTATTAAATAACTTTCTATTACATGTAGTTTTTAATGTCACCTTTATCCTTTTCTGTTTCCTAATATGTATCTGCATCTCTTTTTGGATTTTTTACTATGTTCAATTTATCTATCTATTCCTGTGTCGGTGTAGATAGTTTAGTTATTTTATACTGTGTAGATTTTAATGCATGGTTAATTTTCTTTATTAATCTTCTTTTTAAAACTTCTTTTCAATTTTTTCTTATTCCAAGTGTTATTTAAATCTTGTTGACTAAGTCTCTGAAAACCTCACTGACTTTGGTTAGAATTAATATTATAAATTAAATGAGAATAATTGACTTTTTATACAGTAGTTCCATCTAAGAAGAATCCATAGTTAACATAATATGTTCTGATGAGAGGATATTCAGCCTTGGTCTTTCCTTATTTTTTCCTCTTTTTAATATTTTAAGATATTTTGGGGCACCGGGGTAGCTCAGTCAGTTAAGCATCTGCCTTCAGCTCAGGTCATGATCCCAGGGTCCTGGGATCGAGTTCCGTGTCAGGCTCCCTGCTCAGCGGGGAATGTGCTTCTCCCTCTGCCCCTCTCCTCATGCTTGCGCTCTCTGTCTCTCTCTCTCTCTCTCTCAAATAAATAAATAAAATCTTTTAAAAAGTATTTTAGGATATTTTACATTCTATTGCTTGTTTTGTGATATATTTCATTAAAATTTGTGGCTGATTATAATTAATCTATAAAAGGATTTAAACTTGCCATATTTATTTAGTGAAAGGTCATCTTTCTATACTTTGTTGACTCATTTGATTATATTTGGTTATCTATACATCTCCTTTCTAATAGTATACTTCTTTTCTTGGTTACAACTAATTTTTAGAAGATCCTTGCTAAACAGTATGCTGTTGACAGACCTCTAGCATTGGCATCACCTAAGAACTTGTAGAGATGCAGAAACCCGGGTCATATGCCAGGTCTACTGAGTATGAATATCTATTTTAACAAGAAGCCAAGGTGATGCATATATACCCATTAAAATTTGAGAAGGATGTATTAGAGAGCCTTCAGAATAAAATTTTGGTTAGGCTTTCTGCATGCCATCCCCAGATTTATGTGTCTTATCAGTGTCTGCCACTAGTGAAAGCCACCGATAACTGGATTTTTTTCTTTTCTGCCACTTGTTCTTAGATAAATCCTCATGCTATCTTTCTGATATCCATGTCTGGACACCCCAAGTGTGTGCTTTTTCATTATAGACAAGGCATACGAATGGATCCCTTCTTTGCTTTTAGTTTCTTTATGGTCTCATCCACTTACCCAGGCACACTTTCCTTCAAGGCAGAGATAAAAGCAAACTGCCCTTTTGCCTCCTTCATTTTGTTCCTTTCCAAATTCAGTGTAAGAGAAATGATTCTAAATTTACTTTATTCTTACATCTTTCTTGTCTAAGGAATATCCTCTAGCATTCTGTATTTTTCCGGTAGGTTAAAAGTACAACAGAACCTCATTTCTCAGGAGATGGCATTACCAAGTCCAAATAAAGGCTAGAGTTCAGTAGTGTCTAGGCATATGGATGGCAGATGGCAAAGACCATTTGACGATCAAGATATAGTTGACATAACTGTAAAAGTCATTATACGCCTTTGTGAGTCAATCCCAGATTGAAGTACTGGAAATAATCCTGAGTAGTGTTCAGTATCTAAAAGTCAGTACCATCACAGCATATTTCTTAAGTAATGAGTAATAAAATATTTATTTAACAAAATAAACACAGAGTTATAATTATTCTTAATAATTACTATATGGAATTAAGAAATTAGGTATTTTTTTCTATTTATTTCATTAGTCATTGACCACATTCAAAGTTTGGCATTCTTTTATTTTGCATTTCTCGATATGAGCATTTTACACACACATCCAAAAAAGCTGACAGGAAGTATAGGAAAAACTAAAAATTCTTAGCAGCGGCTTTTTTATCCGTAGCAGCTGTTCCAGGAAGTGACTCGGCTGATATTCCTCCATGAAGCATTAAACTGACTACACTCAGCAATATCTGAAGCAAACATTTAAAGGCTACATAAATGAATTATTTGTGAATTATGAATGTATTTTTCTTATATTCATTATGAGGATGGTACACACACTAAAGATTTAAATGCTTAAGTGCTTTCAGACTTAATGATTGCGTCTCTTTTCACTTTTGCAATCTCTCTCCCTTCTTCTTTTTCTTTCCTACTGAATGGGAGATTTATAGTTAATACACATTATATTTATTTCTAAAATCCACCGTGAATTATTTCTGAGGGTGGTATCAGTGTTAATGTTTTCCCATTAAATATAACACATAATGAGTCCATCCAATTTGTAAGAAAGGTCATTCTATCATTCATGCAAGAAAAAAATTGATTTTATATAAATTGATCTATTTCTGGAATCCCTATTCTGTTATGCCAATACTGTACTTACTTCACTATTTAGACTGAAATAAGTCTTGAAATCAGGTAATAGAAGTCTCACAACTTTGTTCTTCTTTTTCAAAATTGTTCTAGATATGCTGTCCTTTTGTTTTACCATAAAATGGTATAGTCAGGATTAATGTTCACATAAATCTGCTTAGATTATTAATGGAAGTGGTTAAGTTTATAGGTCAAGTTGGCTACAAACATATCTTAAAAGTATTGATCTTACAATTCAGGAAAGTTGTATATCTCTACATTTATTTAGCTCCTCTTTTATTTACCTCAGGTATACTTGTAGATTTTAGTGTAGAGTTAGATAATCTCTATTTCTAATAGGAGTATTATATTTTCATGTATGCTGTCACTGATATTAGCATATTTAGATCTACCAATTTTTGTTTATTTTCTATTTGTCCCGTTGGTTTTGTTCTCTGTTTCTCCTCATCCTGCTTTATTATAAGGGGATGGAATGTTGTTTTAGGACTTCATTGTATTTCCACTGTTAGCTTTTTAGGTATACCTCTATTTGTCATTTTTATTGGCTGATCTAGAGCATGCCATATGCACCTTAAGCTTACTACTGTTAAATATAGTGACTACTATGCCAATCACTTAAATTTATCAGAAATTTTCAATATTTTTATTTCTATTTCTTTCCTTTTGCATTAGCTAGAAACTTCCATGTAATGTCAATAAGGAGTGGTCAGAATGGACATCCTTTTCGTATTCCCAATTATAAGGGGAAAATATCACTTTACTGCAATAATAGCTATAAATATTTGGTAGATGCCCTCCATTAAATTGAAGAAGTTTCCTTCTATTTCTGGTTTGCTAAGAGTTCTTAATATGAATGCATCTTGAAAATTTGTCAATTGTTTTTCTTGCATACACTAAGATGATTAAATTTTGCTTCCCTTATTTTGTTAGTATGGCGAAATGCATTAATTTATTTTCAAGTATCAAGGCTACTTCTTTTGAACACATTCCTGAGTGGCATTGATCTATAGTTCCCCTTCCTTGTCATGTTTTCAAGATTTGCCACCAGAGGAAGGCTGTCACCATAAAAAAGAGTTGTGTTCTCCACCAGCTCTTTCAGTCTAAAATATTTTGTGTAAACTCTGTTACTTCTTCCTCATACATTTGATAAAATTTGCCAGTTCAGTTGCAATAATGTGTATTTACTTAGGTTTTCCATTTTTTTCACATTAACTTGCTAAGTTTTATTTTTCAAGGAATTTGTCTATATTACCTATGTTATCAAATGTATGGGCATAAAATTCTTCATGCTCTTTTCTTATTATCATTTACTCAAATGTAGAGAGTATAATAATACACCATCTTTCAGTATTGACATTGGTAAATTGTATTTTCTCTTTTGTTTTTCTGTACAGTCTTGGCAAGGTTTTGTCAAATTTATTAATTATTTCAGTGAACATAATTTGTTTAGAATTGTTTGCTTGTTTTCTGGTTCATTGGTACCTCTTCTTATTTTTCATATTTCCTTCGTTTAATAATTTTGGATTTAAATTTCTTACTCTTTAAGAATGTCTAGGGTGGATATTTTAACTACAATGAAGTAATTGTAGTTAAAGTTATTCTCCTTTACTGATAATTTTACTTAATACTGTGAATGTCTTTCTAAGCATGCTTCAGCTGTGTTCCACAAATTTTGATATGTTATGTTTTCACATATGCTTTTTAATGTCGTTAATGATATTTTTCTTTGACTTAAGGTTACTCAGAGAAGTGTGCTGCTTTATTTCCAAACATATGGTTTTTCAAAATACCTTATTTTTGTTATCTAATTTAATTTATGATGTGTAAAACATTTTTACCTGTTTTCCATTTATCCCACGTGTTTTTGGTTCTTATATTTCCCTCTTTCCTGACTTACTGCAGGTGGATACAACACTTTTTTTTTCTAGGATTTAATTTTATTTATTCAATAGGCTTTTAGCTATTCCACTTTATGTGATTCTTAGTGCTTGCAATAAGGATTAGCACATGTATTTTAAGACTATCACAATGTAGTTCGAGTTACTATTGTAACTGATCGCATAAAATGTAAATATTTTGCAACTTATATGCACCCCCTCCTAGTTTTAATGCTGTTACTGTCATATGCTTCACATATACTGAATTCCACAATTCAGTGTTTTTAAGGCTCTAATTTGTTATATGTGTTTCAAATAAATAAATTGGATTTTTAAAAGGGATAATCTCTTAATATTGCCATATTTTAGATTTGTTTTTCTTCATATTTTTACTCTGGATCCAAAATTTCCCTGTCACCATTTACCTCTGGCCTGAAAACTTATTATTTCTTCTGCTAACAAATTATCATAGTTTTTGTTTATTTGAAATATCTTCATTTCAACTCTTAAAAATGTTATTTTATTGTGTTCTGGTCCCCATTATTTCTAAGGAAATACCAGCTTACTTTGTACTGTTAATTCCCTTTAGGTAATACATTGGTATTTTTCTTTGGCTGCTTTTAAGTTTTCAGCAGTCTGTCTACATTGTTGATAGATGAGGTTTTCTTTGAATTATCATGGTATAAGTTTGTTGGATTTCTTGGAGTTATAAATTTAGATTTTTCCTCAATGGTGAGAAATTTTAAGCTATTAATTTGTTCTATTGCTTTTGCTTTATTCTCTCTGTCCTTTCCTCTGTAGCTCTAATTCTGCATTTGGTCTACCACAGGTATTTTCCTACAGATGACTGAAGACATTATCACTTTATTGCAATCTGTTTTTTTCCCCCCATTTTCCATGGAAGATTAGTTTCTATTAATTTAGCTTCTACATTACCAACACTTCCTTTTTTTTCCCCCAATATAATGTAAAGGTCACGCAGTCAATTTTTCATTTCAGATATAGTTTTCACTTTAGGAATTTGTACTTTTTTACAGTTCTCATTTTTTTTTTCTTGTGATTCTTCTCCATCTGTTCACTTATTGTGACAGTATTTTGCTTTAGGTCCTTAAACCTATTTATAATATTGCTTAAAAGCCACCGTCTGTTAATTCTAACATCTGTTTTGTTTTTGGTTTTTTTGCAGTTTCTACTTACTTATTTTTCTCTTCTCTATTGGTGTACATTTTCCTCTTTCTTCATATTTCCATTATTTTTAATCGCATACTCTATATTGTGGATGACGCATTGTAGAGTTCCTAATTCTGTTATCTTTCACTGAAGAATTTTTGCTTTCATTTTTAGTAGATTTTCAGCTTTGGCTACACTTAACTTCCAAACTCCACCTCTCTTCAAAAGTAGGGGAACACCAACCGAAATTCCTGCTCAGCCTTGTTAGTGTCTCTAGTTGATGTTTCTGCTGGAAACCTTGGAGAACCTCCTGCATGGGTGTCATTCAGGTGTCCTCTCAAGAATTTGAGTATAGTTTACAGAAACGGTATATCTCTCCAATTTCTGCCTGCTTTTGGTCAGTCTCCAGTGCCTTCAACCTCTTTTTCCTTAAGTCTGGAATTTACAAAAGTTACTTTGTTCCTGGAACTTGAACTTCTGTTTGTCTGCTTTTACTTGCAGACTTCTTCGAGTTTCATTTTCAGGAAGGTCATGCATGCTGATCTCTAAATTGATCAGTGAATGTAAATAATAACTACCAAGATGGTCTATAACAAACCAAGTTTTGGGGCTCAGCTTTCTCTGTAGTATCTGAATATTAGAAAGAGGTTGTAGGCAGATTAAAAGAGGTTTTTGTTTTGTTTTTTCTGATAACTCAGAGTTTGCCACAAACCTCACACTGAGAAACGAGTATAGAATGTGAATCTTTCTATAGGTTTTTTCCACTTCAGAATGGATTTGCGGGGCACCTGGGTGGTTCAGTTGGTTAGGCTTAAGTATCTGCCTTCTGCTCAGCTCATGATCCCGGAGTCCTGGGGAAAAGCCCCACATCATGCTCCCTGCTCAGCAGGGAGCCTGCTTCTCCTTCTCCCTCTACCACTCCCCCTGCTTGTGCTCTCTTGCTGTCTCTCTCTCTCAAATAAATAAATAAAATCTTAAAAAACAAAACCAAAATGTATTTGAGTACATTCCAGGAAAGGTATATGGTTAAGTTAGGATATTCAGAATGCCCAATCTAAATTATATATACATATCTGGAAGAAACATTATACTTGGTATTATGCAATAATAAAATATTATTTTGATATTAATTGTTGGAGTAGAATAAATTTTGTATTACAGTACACATTTAAAATTAATTTTTATGGAGTAATTATAACAGTTACACTGATGCACATTCATCCTTGCTAGATATGAGTCAAAATGATTAATTCAAATAATTATAAACTATAGGTATAAACATTCGTATGTATCAAAATTAAACTAAATTGAGTGATTTTGGCATAAAACAAATATTTTCTTAATATCCTGGTCTCCATTAAAAGTTTTAAACTATTTTATAATGCATTCAAATGTTTTTCTTGAAGATTTTATTTTTCCTCCTTTTGTATGGATTGCCTTCACTTATTAAAAGATAGTCCTCTATTTATTCTATTTCACCTTTCCTTTTTATCCTGGCTGCTCCTAGTGTTCTTTAATGATGCACATTATTAATACTGACAGGAACTTAGACAAGTATAAATCGGATGCTCGTGTGGAAGATAAATTTGTAAAGTCAAGTTATCATTATTTCATAATTTATTACCTGGGTAAAAAGCCGCTACATGACATCTGTTTGATTTTTTGTAACACAGTTTTAATAATCAGATATTAGTTGCATATTGACTTTTTTTTTTAATATAGGTAAGCTATATTATTGGTGTGTAAAGGTTAGAAAGCAGAAGCTGGGGCGCCTGGGTGGCACAGCGGTTAAGCGTCTGCCTCCGGCTCAGGGCGTGATCCCGGCGTTACGGGATCGAGCCCCACGTCAGGCTCCTCCGCTATGAGCCTGCTTCTTCCTCTCCCACTCCACCTGCTTGTGTTCCCTCTCTCGCTGGCTGTCTCTATCTCTGTCAAATAAATAAATAAAATCTTTAAAAAAAAAAAAAAAGAAAAGAAAGCAGAAGCAGTTTTAAAGTAACAAATTTCTGGGCTATAGAAAGGTAAGACAATTAATGATAACTTTTGCTGATTCATTGTCTTCTTTGGTCAAATGACCTAAGTGTTGTGATTTATTATAGGAAGGGACTGGAGGGAAAATACTTCCATTTTTTTTTTTCTCTTGACAAACATCAACTGTTGATAGGCTAGCTGAAGTCACATTTATCAATTTCCACTCTGCTGTGGGAAAATTCTATTGAATTATAAAGTATCATAGATTTATTACAACTACTAGAGTCACAGATACAGGTTTTGAGTAAAAGAAAGTGTGCATTTATCCGTCTGTGTTTACTTTTCTTTGGTCTCATTCTCCTGACTCCTGGGGTTACTTGATGCCAACAATAATTCTGCCTTCCTTCACCTGAAAGTATAAATCTTCAGAAGAGGCAAGAAGAATTCAATAGCATATAGCCCAGTTACCTGGGCCTGTGTTTGTTGGTCTCTGATAGATTCTAACTACAGAGTTTTCAGTTTGTTCTTGAGGTGTCACCATTTTCCTGTTTCACCTCACAAAACTCAATCCAAGTCCCCATTCATTTCACCAGTTTTATTGAAAGAAATTTAAGTTATGCTCTCATAATCAGTTCTGTGTATCCAGGTTTGGGAAAGCACAAATCCCTGCTTCTTCCCTGTGTACTCATTTCGTTAACACTGTTATATTCAAATCATCCACCTAATATTCTTTCATGGTTAGTTTTCTTGGGGAGAGGTTGTCTTTTAATAGTCATAGAATATACATGAAGCACAATTTACCATTGTAACCATTTTCAAGTATACGCTTTAGTAGCAATAAATACCTTTACCTTGCTGTCCAACCATCACCACTGTCCATCTCCAGAACTCTTTCAGCCTCCCAAACTGCAACTCTGTACACATCAAACAGTAACTCCCTATTTCTTCCTCCCCCAGTCCCTGGTAATGACCATTTTTGCTTTCTGTCTCTATGAATTTGACTATTTTAGGTACCTTCTGATAAGTGGAATCATACAGTATTTGTCTTTTTGTGAGTGGCCGATTTCACTAAGCGTATCTCCAAGCTCAATGCATGGTGTAGCATATATCAAAATTTCATTCCTTTTTGAGGCTGGATAATATTATATTGTATGCAATACACCGCATTTTGTTTATCCATTTACCTGTCAGTGGACATTTGAGTTGTTTCCACCTTTTGAGTATTGTGACTAATGCTGCTATGAACACTGGTGTGCAAATACCTGTTTGAGTTGCTGCTTTAAATTCATTTGGTTATAGTCTTATAAGCGGAATTGCTGGCTTATATGGTAATTCTATGCATAGTTTTTTGAGGACCCATCATATTCATATTGTCTTCCACAGAAACTATATCATTTTACCTTATCACCAGCAATGTACAACTGTTCTAATTTTTCCACATACTTGCTAACACTTATTTTCTCTCTTTTTTTTATAATAGCCAGCATAATGAGTGTGAGATGATATGTCATTGTGTTTTCGATTTGCATTCCAAAATGATTAGTATCATAAATACTTTTAACTGAATATTACATTTTCTGCTTAGTGTTTAATTGAGCACAAAATTACAGTAACATCTTGATCTCAAAGTATTTTAAGACTTAAATATTCTGCCTAAATCGTCATCTGCATAGATGATAGTTACCCATTTAAGGATGAAAACTGGGTATTTATAAAAAGCATATTAATATAAATAATTTCAAATCATATTGCTTACTTTCTAGCATAAAGGGAAATATGTTGACTCTGTTCCAATGATTAATCTGATAATTAACTATATAGGTAAATGTATGATGGAAATATAAAAGGCTTTGGGGTCAAACAAACATGTCTTAAAATCTGCCTCTTGTGTCTCCTAAATAAAAAAACTAGGCCAATTATTTAACCACCCCAGCCTTGATTTCCTCATCTGAAAATTAATAATAATAAAAACAACTATATCATAAAGGTTGGAACAGAGATTCTTAGAATAGCTTGGATTATACTTCAGTAAATATTGAACTCCCTCTTCTTTGAGCAGAGTATACTTCCTCACCTTACTGGTGTTGGCCTTGGCCAGGTGAGCTGTTTGGCCAATGAAATATTAGTAGATCTGTTTCAAGCAGGCCTTAATGTCCTTGTACAGTTTGGCTCAGCTCTTACGATCATTCCATTTGTTAGGAGAATGCTATACCCCAGTTACCTACTGGTTCAAGAGTTATTTATAGGTGAACCCTGAAGTAAACTAAGGGCTCTGGCTAATAATGATGTGCCAATGTAGGTTCATCAGTCATAACAAATGTACCACTCTGGTGGGTGATGTTGATAATGTGAGAGGCTATACATATGTAGGGGCAGCAGGTATATGGCACATCTCTGTACTTTCAATTTTGCTATCCTGCTCTAAAAAATAAACTTTATTAAAAAATAAATTTGAAAGATATTATTATAGCATTTTCTTTATCACATGTTAAATAACAAGATCCATTAGTGAATCAATTAAGTACTGTACCATAATTTTAAAGATGTGATATTAAACAATATGTTTAAATATATATAGTATCTGTAATGTTATGAAAATATATGTGATTTCTATTGGTGACAAATATGCTGAAAATGTTAATACTACTATGTTGCATGTTTATATTTATAACTGAAGGATGTATAAATTGAGGTAAAGAGTTTAGTGAAAATAAAGAGCAAGCTCTTTAACTTCCTTGCATGTCAATTTCTCCTTCTACTAGCTGATGTTTCTGCTTATTAAACAGAACATCACGTGAAAAGTGCATAGCATGATGCCTTGCCTTAGGAGATATTTAATAATTATGCATGTATGTAAATCTGTCAAAATCACCTCCAAAAAACATATCCCAATAAATTTTTTAAATGTGACCAAGTCCGTGAGCATTTACAATTGTAGAATCACCATCACCACAGAACAAATAACAGCATTTGTTGGGAGTCTAGCAACTATGAAGAATTCTAGGGAGAATTTAGTTCTTTTTTTTTTTTTTTTTGAGCTTTCGGCAAGTTGTATTTTTTTTTAATGATTTTTTATTATATTATGTTAGTCACCATACAGTACATCCCCGGTTTCCGATGTAAGGCTCGATGATTCATTAGTTGCGTGTAACACCCAGTGCACCATGCAATACGTGCCCTCCTTACTACCCATCACCGGCCTATCCCATTCCCCCACTCCCCCACCCCCTGAGAATTTAGTTCTAACTGGAGATTAAGAAATTCTTCGGGATTGTAGTGCCTAATAGAATGAGGAGACAGCTTGAGTATAAAAAGGGAGAAAGGTTGATTGTGTGTACACATAGGAAAAAATAAATAGAAGTTTATGGTTGCAGTGTAGACATATCAGAGTTTTGAGGGGGTGAGAGTAAGAAGGCAAGTTATTGCTTTTGTGACAAAGTGTGGTGAATATAAAGCTAGGATATTTTGGGTTGTTTCTGTAAGTAATGAGGACTCATAGACCAAATGTTCAAATCTGTATCTTCGGAAAATAGTAATCATTGGAGTTTGCATTCAAGCCTGAAGAGGATTAGGTATTTTCAGGAAAAGTATGCATAAAACTGCAAAATCAGAAAAGAGATAATGATAACTTGAAACATGGAATAGAATTGTCAAGGATGTCACCGATGCCAGCCATATATAAACTCAATCCTCCACTTACTATAATAAGATTCTCATCTTACAAAATTATTCACATGGCTTTTTGCTTCCCTATGTGTTTAGCAGTATATACACACACACGTACAAACACACATACATAGATATATGCCAAATTTTACATCTAAAAATGTTATGAAAATTTCCTACTTTCCTTATATATTAAATGTATATTATGTATCTCACATTATGGGATATAGTATCATGACAAGTTTTCTTTTGCCACTTTTCATTATTTATAAGACGAAATAAGAATAGCACTTTGATTGAAACTCAGTCACTAGGAGACTCAGATTAAATAGTATTTACCTAAGATTATTCAAATATCAAATAGAATTTAAGTACACCCTGAAATCTCAACTCAGTATAACTCCAATTGAAATAACTTCTCAATTTGA
Organism: Ursus maritimus; assembly: GCF_017311325.1. Lineage (NCBI taxonomy): Eukaryota > Metazoa > Chordata > Mammalia > Carnivora > Ursidae > Ursus > Ursus maritimus. The sequence continues at coordinate 16,373,295 of NW_024426230.1, forward strand.
ACTTTAAGTGCTTAAAGTCTCTGTTCCTAGCAGGATACTAAAGTATTGAATTTTATCTGGGATGGGAGCATGTGAGAAAGCTAAAAATCAAAGTTACCATATAATCTGATCTCTGAGCAAAAGTATATAGGACAAGGAAATAAGTACGGGTTTAAGGACATCTGAAGACATGGATTAGTTTTGTGGAGTTTTTCCCCCAACAATGGTGTGAAATCATCTTCTCTCTGAAGCCAAAATGAGTATATCACTACTTACCATATGATATTGTTTTAAGGATTGAAAAATTAATGTTGGCAAAATATATTAGCATATGTAGCTCATAGAGGACTTTCGAGGGTTTAACTGGGAAACCAAGTCCTGTGAAACACTCTCACCCACAATATCACCCAATCCATGCAAACTATCTACCACATTTCCACTGCACGTCTTCACAGACAGAAGTAAAAATAGAGGAAATACTGCAAACCCCCCCAAAACCAAAAAAAAACAAAAATCAAAAACAGCAAGTCAAAGATTAATCAAATCTATCTGCAGAATAAGAAAGCCCAACTTATGTATTAAAATACTGAAAAAGTCTATTAGTACGTCAGAGCACTAATTCCAGAGAAGAGACTAAAGGGTTCATAGGAGACACTGGAGGCATGAGAGGATAGCCTTGGGATGATAGTGCCCTAAGGACAGAAGGGAAATAGAAGCAAGTGTGAGGTGCTCTAAGGAAAATAAGCAGTGAAGATGAAAGCAACAAGAAGAAAGGGTAACTTAGTACAGTACAAGAAAAAAGAAAATTAAACATGTAAAGAAACACAATGCTTCCCCAAATTTTCTTCGAAAGTTACCCAATGAAGAAACCATACTTTGCTACACTAAAGGTAAGGAATGGTCTTAAACTGAAAACCTGATAAACGAAAATTGTCATCTCTGTCCACAGCAATGCAAAAGTGCAAACTGTCTTCATCTGTATAAACTGTATTCATCTATATAAAACATTAAAAAATAAAACAGAAAATGAGAATCCCAACAAGTCAGCAAACAATGGCAAGGTAGAAGGTATGTAGAATTCAGTACTCCATGGTGAATGAACTATTCTCCGTATCCTATGCATCAGGCCAGGAGACATGGGAAGAAAATATAGCATATCGAAGCTTGTGAGTATCATGTCTGAAGATGATATGCATCAGTTTCACCCATATCTCATGGGCCAGAGTTAATTTCATGGCATTAACTAAATCTGAGAGGGCTGATGTGCTGAAGCCATACCAAGAAAAAAAAAAAAAAGAAAGAGTGAAAATATGTCATAGATACCGGTGAGAACTAGCCGCCTCTCTTGTGACATATTTAATGGCCCGTGATTTGGCCAGTATGGCTCCATCAGGGTGGTGAGAATGAGTGTAATAAATGAAATAAAGGAAAGAGGAAGGGTTCAGAGCAGAATCAAATAGGGACCCCATTTAGATCTTTTTTTCCTAATTGCCAAGATAATGAGATCCCTTAAGGAGAGAACTCAGATGAACAGACAAGGGGACAAAGTTCTGGAATGCTCCAAAACATGGAGATGGAACAAGAAACAAAAGCCACAAAGGAAACAGTACAAAAGAAATATGGAGACTGGAAAAAAAAAAAAAAAAACAGAAAACAAAGCTGAGGTACAAGCCAAAGAATACTCAGAAACAGTTATCCTAAAAGGGAATATTAAGTTATTGCAAATGCTGCTGAAATGCAAATTAAGATGTGGACATAGAAATAATAATTGAATTATGATAAAATGATGCCATTTGGTAACATTTTTATTGGAATCATTGAGGATAAAAACCAACTAAAATGAAAAGGAGAATATGGGTGACTAAGAAGGAAGACAATGATTCAGACCAGTCCTTTAGGCTCCTTAATGAGTCATTGCTGCACAAAAGAAAGCACTAGAACAAATAAATAAAACATAATTTCAACTCTCAAGAAACTCATAATTTAGTGGGTAGCCAATTCACTAAATCCCTTTTAATGTTTTAGGCTTTTTGCTAGTTATAGAGAACATGGCTCACAGGGGACCCGAAGAAGGACATTATCAACTTAATTTAATTAAGTATTCTATTGTCTCTGAAGACAAGTGGTGAATAAAGTATATTTTTCCTCCAGTCAAACTTAAAATATATTACTGGCTTGACTTTTATTTGTAGCTCTGTTCATTCATTAGTGCATTTACATTTCTCTTGAATAAATTTCCACCACGTGCCTTTTTAACTTTTCGGAATAAGGGATTATTGGACCATATTTACGATATAATATTGCCTTTTATTTTCCTTAACCTCTATATTATCTTCCATTTCTCTTATTTTGTATGTTATACTGAAGTATTGTACTGAATTATACTTATCAGTCCAGTCAACTCGTTTGTCTCATATCATGATAGAGTTCATGATCAATTATTATGCTTTTAGTTATAGTTTAAGAGTAAGATTATACAGATAGTTTTGAAATATGATTCATTTTTTAAGATTTTATTTATTTACTTGAGAGAGTGATAGAGAGGGAGAGCCCAGAGAGAGTGAGAAGGAGAAGCAGACTCCCCACTGAGCAGAGACTCTGACTCGGGATTTGATCCCAGGAACCTCAGATCATGACCAGAGCTGAACGGAGACGTTTAACTGATTAAACCACCCAGGTATCCCAAAACATGGTTCTTAAATTTAACAAAGAGATTTTTGTGAAATGATTGTGTATAATATTAGCATACAATTATTTATCTCTTTCCTCTAATCTGAGGTAACTAGAGAGAAATGTCTTAATAAATAGTGTTATGTTTCTTGTTAAGCCGTATGATAATTACATACTGAATCCTTGCCCAGTTAATTAAGCTCCAAGCACAATATATTCAACAAATGCATCTGGTATTCATGTGCTTTTTTTTTTCCAAAGAAAATCTCAGTAGTGGGATGCTGACATAAATTGATAAGAATAAATATTTCATGGTTCTTAAAAATGACATTACAGTCCTTTTACCCTATATGGAAAACTCATAAAAATCTAAAATAGGTAAAACTATTATACTTCTCATAATAAATTGACAAAGTGTGCTATTTTATACACATATTTTGTTGTATTTACTCAACTGCACAGTATCAGTACTTTACAGTATTTTTTTAACATTAATGTATATAAATGGCATTATTCTTAAATCTTGCACCTAAGATTTTTTTTTTTAAGATTCATTTATATATTTGAGAGAGAGAGAGAGAGAGAGAGCTGGAGCAGGAGGGTCAGAGGGAGAGGAAGAGAGAACCCCAACCAAACTCTGCACTAAGCATGGAGCCCAACACGGGACTCGATCCCATGACCCTGTGATCATGACCTGAGCCTAAACCAATAGTTGGACACCTAATTGACTTAACCACCCAGGCGCCCCCATACCTAAGATTTTTATTGTTAATCCTGCTGTTGCTTTTTTCCTATAGGTTTTTATACTGGTCAACATTTTTTTCAATATATTTGTAACAGGCAAAACTTTCCTAACATTTAATTGACTGGCTACTATTTCTTTTGCGCTTGTATAAAGGGAGTTGTTGCTTCTTCTGAAAATGAAAGTTGTTTCTTCATCTGAAAAATGGGACTTTAAAAGATTGAGTGAAATTCAATTTCAGCTAAAAAGAGGAAGTCATCCAAAACAGATCATCTAATGTCTGGTCTAGTTATAAAGCCATGATTTTGATAAGAACATTTCCCCATAAACATGGCTTAATTATTTCCCATGTTTAGAACTTAAATTGTGTGTTAATCATCTTAACCCTTTAGCAGCTCACCAGAGAACTACAGTCAAAGCCCTGGATATCATCTGGTCCAATTCTTTTATCTGCGAACCCAGTGTGTTTACAACCCTATGCATCACACAGAGCTCTGAAAAGAATTTTATCATTTTGATCTGATCCAGGCATTTCCCTTTTAGTCCCACTGTAAATATAATTGCTTATCACTGGTGGTACATCTAAATAGTAGACCATAAAACGAAATTCTTTTTATGTTATGCCTCTGTCAAGTTTCTCTAAGGCTCTCCCTTCTCAGAGTGAAGGTCAACGCACTTGCCGTGACCTCAGAGATCTTCTTGATTGGGCTCTTTGTTTCTCATCTGTTCTCATCTGTGACTCCTTGCCTGTTTTTACTGTCTTTTATCCACTCTTCTCCTTCCTGTTCCTTGAACACATCGGGCACATTATCTGCTTTGGCCTTTGTTCTTACTCTTACCTCTCTTTGAGTATTCTTCCCCTAGATGTCCACACAGTTCGTTCCCTTACTTCCTCCTGGTTCTTAATTAAAATTCACTTACTCAGAAAACTTTACCTGAAGTGTCGACAGTCCCTCACCGGCATTTCTTATCCTCTCTTCTTATGTTCCTCCTTAGCAGTTTGCACTAAATAACAACTATTTAGTTTACGTTATTTATTTTCTTTGTCTCCCTCTAGAATGTAAACTCCACAAAAGCAGGGAGTTTGGCTTGTTTTATTTATTACTAATGATGTTCCCAGCATCTAATACACTGCCTGACACATGGTACCTTCTCAACTTACAATGTTGTTGTATAGTACCTTCCCAAAGTAAAATATTGTTGAAAAAATTAAAATCTCATTTAACTTCACATTTGAAATATGTGCCTCAAGAATATATAAAACTTTCAAAAGAATTGGTGAATACAATATAAAATGACTTCTTAACTTCTTTTTTTTCTTCCATTTAAATTTACATCTCATTAAACCATTTATAAATGCTCTCATTTTGATGTGGTAAAAATCTTTTTTCATTTGATGCATATTGCAGAAACACTGATTAGTTTCTACTGATATTATCTATGGGCACTGCTGTTCAATAGTATTTCTATTTCTTAGGTATCTTTCCTCCAAGAATTTCAAGTTTTTGCAAAGCTTACTAGCAACTTAGGCAACTGTCTTTCCCAAATTCTTTTAGAGATTGATGTTATTATTACAATTAATGTGCTGGGTTGAAAAATTTAAGTAAAAAGAAAAACTGAAAACTACAAAGAACTATTTCTGTCTTCCCACTTTGATCTCCCTTCTTTCACCTACTCCAAAAATTTCATCAGAGAAAACCAGTATCAGAGAAAATAGCACCCCATAGCACTACTGCAAAAAAAAAGAACAACAACAACACATAAATAAATGGTAATTTGAACATCCTTAGTGGGCATGGTGTTCCTGATATTTCAGAAATTCTCTGTTATTAGGAGAGAAATGATATATTTGAGTCATTTTGATCTCAGTCTGTTGTGATGTGAGAGACATGTATTTTACAATAAATGTCTTCTATTAGAAAGATGCCTCATAAGCAAATTATTTACAATATACCAAGAAATCCTATATTCCACGATGACAATTAATGTAAAATTAATGGAAAGGAACAAAGTATAGGCTCAGAAAAAACCATGCTGAAAATATCATTGGAAATCAAGAAAATATATATGCTTTTTATAAAAGCAGCTATGATTATTTAACTTTACTCTCTAAATAAGATATATTCAAATGTACGAAGGAAAAATATTAAATTGCTAATCTAAAATGTATCTAAATTTCCTTTTCAAAAAACAAACAACCCCATGGTATATGTTCTAAGCTTTAAACTCTTCCAAGTCAGAGAAATAATATCCATTTTCAATAAGCAATAGTAGCACTGTTCATTAAATCTTCAGAAGAAATTATCCTTTATCATACATCATGCCCATTAAAATATATATATATATCCTCATGCAAATAATAGAAATGTAGATAAAAAATTTTAAAGATCACAAAGTTTAATAGCAAGCTGTGTTGAGTGTCTGCAAAAAAATACACTCACACATTGTTGATACTGTATAAATTGCTACACTCTCAATGAACAATAAGATGAATATAACTTTAGAAAAATGTTAAAATTAAGTACACATAGAACAAATTGGACATGCAGTTAGTTGCTTACTGTTAGTAAATGAATATGGAGAAATTCTTACACATGGGAGTCAAAAGCTTTACAGTTTACATTTTATTTATTTATTTATTTATTTTAAAAATTAATTATTTTATTAGAGAGAGAGAGCATGAGTGGAGGCAGAAAGTTTTAAGCAGACTCTATGCTGAGTGTGGAGCCCAACCTGGGGCTTGATCTCAAGACCCTAAGATCATGACCTGAGCTGAAACTGAGACAGATGCTTAACCAACTGTGCCACCCAGGTGCCCCAATAATGGACATTTTGAAAGGAAGATTTCAGATATGTCCTGTTTGTAGGCTGTTGGCATGAGGAAGCCATGGGTGGGCTAACCAGAAGTGATTGGTGAGGAGAAATACTTGGATTTCTCTGGTTGGGCTTAACTGGAAATGGGAACAAAGTTTAGGGGAGCTGTCAGTTATTAATCAAGTCTTGCTGTTTAGGGTTGATTGTTACAAGGGTTATGCTTGGCTTCTTGGAGTCATTGCTAGAGACAGTGATCAGACTTCCCATAAGTCTGACTTCTAGATAGTAGGTTAACCTCTTGGACTTGTTATTGAAGGTAATGGATTTGTTTCCTGGGCTGGTTGCTGCAGACTGTAGGTCAGAGGTCTCTTTTTACATACGGTCCAATCATTATCCATTTGTATATTCAGTCTTTAACCACATAATGAAAAACATGTGGAAAGATCTGTACCCAAACTGGAGACAAAAGCCCAAAGACTTTAAGTCCAGTCTAGCCCAATGAATTTCAGTTGACTTGCAGATATATGAATATGGGAATACTTGGTTAGTGATTTAATTTCTGAGTTTTAGAGTGGTTTCCTATGTGGTAATATCATGACAAGAATGGACTAAATAAATAGTCCCAGTCCTAGATATCTGCATCTAGGGCCAACAAATAGATATCCATTTGAGAGAATAGAGAGAATCCAAAGAGAAAATTACCTACATGTATTTGACCAGCACAGTGTACTGAGTAACATAAAAGCACAAGCTTCAGAGCTAGACTTGCTGGTTTTCCTTATTGTTTATTGAGTGTCTATTGTGTATATGGTCTTGGTCTAAGTGCTGAAGATATAGTCATGGTCAAAGCAGACAGAGTCACTGTTTTCTTGTTTATGCAGTTCTGGAAGAGTAAAAAAAATGTACAAGGACATTAAACAAAGAATATAATTGCAAATTACAATAAAGTATATGAAAATAAGAAGGGCTATGACATAGAGACTAACTCCTATCCCAAACTTCGTTATTTATTAGCAACTTACTTAATCTAAGACTCAGTTTCTTATAATATGTGCATGACGACTCACATAGCTGGATAAATCATGTAAATTATTATAATTGCACATGACCCATAGTATGCCTTTAATCAATGAGGTGGTGATGATGATGGTGATGGTGGTGATGATGATGATGATGATGATGATGATGAAAACTTCATCTATTTCTTAGAGTATGGCCAAATCTAACCCATGGTATTGAATCAGTGCAAGTCAGTTATTTCTTTTCTTCATTAAGTAAGTCACAGGAATAAAAGGCACAGCATAAGGAATATAGTCAATGATATTGTAATAATAATGTAATAGGACAGATGGTAACTATACTTGTGGTGAACATAGCATAATGTTTATTCTTGCCAAATCACTAAGTTGTACACCTGAAACTAATGTAACATTGTGTGTCAACTACACTCATATAAAAATAAATAAATAAAAGATAAGAAAAATAGGATAATAAAGAAAAGAAGTCTCAACCTCTTATGGGCTCCAGAGACTCTGTTGGGATACTGTTGTAATAGTCCAGGTGAAAAAAAATAGAGAGCAGTGTCAAAGGGGTGGGAAGATAGGGATAAATGTAGCAATATTTGGAAGCTAAATTGACATAATTTAATATCTTATCAATTGCAGATAAGTAGATAGGGTAAAGATACAGGATTCATGAAACTACCAAGATTTTATCTCCACAGTATGTTGGAATATTGGTAGTATTCAGTGAGCTAGAGAATACAAATGAGCATTTGGAGGAGGAAGTTAATGACTTTTAAGCATTCCATTTGAGGTTCTATGCTTATTCAGACAGAGATGCTCAATAGGCCTCTGGAGTTGTGGAAAGAAATTTTGCTTGAGACAGTGATTCTGAAATCAATTGCATATAAAATGATAATGAATGCATCAAATAATAGAAAAATCTATTATCTATCTATCTATCTATCTATCTATCTATCTATCTATATCTGCTCCTGGTTCCTGGCATAGAGCTCTTAAAACCCTTGAAATTTCTTACGTGACAAGAGAACTAGGTACATCTTTTGTTCAAATATTAGGTCTTTGGCTCTGTTTTCCTAACTCTGTTGAAACTTCCTGGTGATAGAAGTGTCTTTTGTGTTCGAATGAGGCAACTCCTAGTGAACTCCTGAATAGCTTAAGAATAGGGACTGGTCACCAAAGAGCAAGCCATAATTAGAAGCTCAAGGAGAGGAAGAAGGACTTGAGGGTAAGTTAAAAAATGGATCACGTCTGTGATGAAACCTCCATAAATATCTCTAAGATATGGGGTTAGATAGCTTCCAGATTAGATAATACACTCATATGCTAGGAAAGTCATGCAACCAAACTCCATGGGAACAGAAGCTCCTATGCTTGGGAGCTTTTCAGACCTTGTTCTGTGTATCTCTTCATCTAGCTGTTCATCTGTATCCTTTATCTTATACCTTTTTAAATATAATAGACCACTAAGCATAAGTGTTCCTCTAAGTTCTGTGAGCCATTCTAACAAATTATCAAATCCAAAGAGGGAATCATGGGAACCATGCTTTAGAGCTAGTTTATCAGAAGTACAAGGGATAATCTTGTACTTACAACTGGCACGTGAAGGGAAGGGAAGGTAAATAGTTTCAAAATTGAGTTAAATTGTAGGACACTCAGCTGATGTCAGAGAATTGCTAGGTGTATGGAAAACCCACATATCTGGTGTTAAGAAGTGAAGTGAAGTGTGTTGTACTGTGAGTGAAAAGGAGAAACATAAAAGTGTTTTCCTTATACAGAAAGTTACAGATAAAATAAACACTTGGAAAGTTAAAGAAGTAAGAGAAAATAATTTGAGAAATATGTAGATGTCAACAGGGAAAGATTATTTCAATAATGAAGAGGTGAGAAATTGTCAAAGGAAGGTGAAAAGCCCAATAAGATAAATTTTGAAGCACGACCTTTGGATTTGAAAATCAAAAGATTATGAATAGTCTTTGAAAGAATAATTTTATGTAAGAATATGTATAAAAAGCCAGCTAACGTGGGTTGAGATGTAATTCAGACCTTAAGATATAGAAAAAATAGGTATCAATTGCTCTTTAGGGAAGTTTGGCAATGCAAAGGTAAAGAATAGGACAAATGAAAAAGGCACATTAGAAATAAAGAACTTTCTGGTTTTAAGATGAGAGGGATTTATGTGCACTTGGGTGATGAGGGGCAAGGAGCAGTGGAGTGATTGAAGCTGCAGGAGTTAAGCATGATTCCTGGGAAGCGGAAGGAAATGAGCAGGCTGTCATCTAAGCCACAAATCTCTCTCAGGGGTAACTTCTCTGTGGGAAAGTGTTATATATAAGATAAGCCCCTGTTTTTAAATGTAGTATCTCTGAAATATAATTTCCTTTCCTGGTATATAACATTTCTACTTTGCCTCAGAACAAACTACAACAGAACTTTCCTTTCTTTCCAGCTCCGCAGTGGATAAGGAAACAAGGATATCCTAAACTAAAAACCAAACCAAAACAACAACAACGAACACAGCAAAAACAGTAACAAAAACAAAAACCAAGGATATCCTTTCTTTTCCTCTTTCCAGTGTAACTTAACCACTTCATTTGAGAGTCCCCACCATTTAGACACTATTTCTGACTCCCAAATTTCTTAGGAAAGGCACCCTACTTTTTGTGTATGGACTGAAACTCATTCTGTTTCCAGTCCTTTCTTTCTCCCACTTTCTTCGTCACTAAGGAATGATATGGGCCATTTTATTCACGTACAGCTAAGAGTAATATCCCTTCTTTGGTTCCAAATCTGTTCTACTATGTATTTGCCTTCCTAATTATAATAGTTGATTGTATCTTATTTTTTAATTGCTAGTATGCACTTAAGTTACCACTAACTTTTATTGAAGACTTTAATATTAAATATTAAGTTCAAACATTAAATGATTCATAATCAAGTATTTTATACTTTATCAAGATAAGTCCCCTTTCTATAGAACTCCCAAAGTTTGCTATATAAGCATATTCATAATCTTTCAATATATTTTACAAAATTTTCCATGGATTTACTCATTGTTTATGTTTTCTGATCTTAGTCTACTTTTTTGAAAAATGCCTGCTTTAGCTGTCTTTATCATCTGGAGTGTCTCTTACACAGCTGCCTCTGAGTTGTACTGTAATGAAGGGGTTGTATAGGCTTTGTATCTGGACAGGAAAAGACACTTCTAGATGAAGTCTCAACTGAAAAAAAATGGTTCTAAAATGAGCAGAAATAGTTAACTCTATAAAATAACTTTTTAAAAACTTCCTCTCTGATAGAACAGCCACAGTTTTATCGCTTATCTGGTTTCAGTCCTCTATCCCATAAGATACCAGTATGATTTTAGAAGTTTGACTTCAGGAAGCATACCCTAAGATAATCAGAGCATTGGACAAAATGCTTTTTTGTGTGAATATCATATCATGCTATTTAAAAATTTTTATATGTTTTATTAATACATATGGCATTTTTACAACTTTTTTGAGGTATAATTGATACGCAATTACACCATTTAATGTGTACAATTTAATGAATTAGGACATAGGCAAACAACTGTGATATCATCACCACAATCAAGATAATAGACATATTCAACACCTTACAAGAAACCTTACAAAGTTTCCTTATGTCTCTGTTTTTTTTTTAATGGTAAAAATACTTAACATGAGATCTACTCTCTTAAATTTTGAAGTGCACAATACAGTGTCATTAACTGTAAGCATTGGGTTGTATAGCAAATATGTATAACTCTTTAATCTAGCAAATGTTAGGCTTTTTAAAAGTAATATGGCAATTTGAGGTGCCTGGGTGGCATAGTCGGTTAAGCATCCAGTTCTTGGTTTTGGCTCAGGTCATGATCTCAAGGTCATGAGTTCGAGTTCCATGGCAGGCTTTGTGCTCAGCTCAGAGTTTGCTTAAGACTCTCTCCCTCTGCCCCTCCCCCAGCTCTCTCTCTCTCTATCAAATAAATAATTAAATAAATCTTTTAAAAAAGTAATATGGCAATTTGAAAAAATGATTCTTTTTTTTTTTTTTCCAGAATTAGTTTGTGTTTTTTTGTTTTTTTTAGAATCAGCTAGATATAGAACTAATGATACCTGGTCACTTTATTGTATAATATAGCTAAAAAGCCCATTTCAAGGAAAATCAGAGAAAGGCAAAAGATTTTCTGATTCCTATTCATAGCTGAGGACACAGAAAAATAAAGAAGAAATCTATTAAGACATTGACACTCTAATTAAGTACTGAATTGGTGTTCATTTGATTTTTAACATTGAACTGAACTTTGCCATGAATATAGTGAACCCGCAATCTTTATTCTTCTAATTTAATTAAACAGAAACTAAGGATCCCAGGATTTACATTATGAATTACATATAGATTGGATAAGACAAAAAGTAGTCAGATTTATGTCAATATGGCAAAAAAGCTACTTATTATTTATTATCTTATTATTGTTCACATTTCACAACTGAGAAAATGAAAGTTCATTGAAATCCTCCTATTGTATGTACAGAATAAATCACTTAAATTCTTTATTCAAGTCATTGATTAAAGAACTCTAGTTCAAAGAGGTGAACTGCACATGGCATTTTGTATCCTCTGAAGAGAGACTCTAAACTTCAAATGGTATGAGCTCACTACATCAAGTGGTGAGCAGGAAAAAAGGGGGAAAGCTAGATTGACATTTCATTGTGCAATTTTGAAGGACTGGAAAGAAAGAGAAAATGTTAAAAGCCCCTAGAAATGGAAATATGTCTTTTACAAAGGAATAAGATTCAGGTTAACTTCAGGTTGACTCTGATCAGAAATAAAGAATACAAGAAGACACTGAAGCAAGATCTTTCCAAGTTTAGAATCAATATTATTATGGACCAAGAATTATATATGCCATTAAACAGGTAAGTGTGAGACTGGGTACCCCTAAAACAACAAAAAGAGGCATTTTCAAGGATAAGACAATTTTGAAAAATTTACCATTCATTGTATCTCAAATGACAAAAAGTTAACAAAGCAAAAATAAAAATAAAATAAATGGAAAGCAGGGAATGAAATAATTGTATATCTAAAAAATAAGTTCCAAATAAAATAAATCCCAAACCTAAAATCAGTTGGTAAAAATTAGAGAAAGGAATTCCTGGGTTTTAATGGAAATGTCTTCAAAAACAACAACAAAAAAAGAAATGTATTCAATATAATAAGTTAAAGCACTATTTGACTGTAGTATAGCAAATAAGGCTCTTGTTTCTTTTCTTCAAAAGAAAAAAAAAAAAAAAGGCCAGAAAGTCAAATTAGAATACAAGGAAAAGCCAGAGTCAATATCTTTAGCAAATTTATGTTTTAATATTTCATTATTTTTGAATAATTGATGGCTCCATAAAAAATAAAATCTAATTTGACCTATATATGCTAACAATAATTTTACGACTGAAACAGAAGTTATGACATTTTACCAATAAAGAAAGAAAAGTAATCCTGCCCTACTGTTTGGGCCTTAGGTAAAAAATTAAGTTTGCTACAAAATATAATGCAATTATTGTTTGTATATTTTCCAACTTTTTCAATCAACCTATAGAGCATTTATAGTAGAATTGAATGTTGTTACAGAATGTAACTTAAATATTATCACTTTGATGGGTCTTAAAATAAGAAGTAGGCAGATGAAAAGAGAGAGAAGAGCAGAAAGATATTTGGGTTGCGTATGTGTTATTCTTATATAATGAGTACATGAAAGACAAAATTGAAGCAAGATGTGGAATTTTTAGTATTTCTCTTAAAACAGGGTTTTGCAATATCAGTAATACTGGTATTTTGGACTGGCTAGTTCTTTTTTGTTGGGGTCTCTCCTGTGCATTCTTGGTTGTTTAAGCATCTCTAGTCTCTATACACTAGGTGGTAGATAACAACCCCTGCCCAAGTTATGATAATCAGGAATGTCTCCAGACAATTGCCATAGCTTGTCATGTAGCTTAAAGTAGCTATAAAAATTAGGCAAGGGGAAAAGAATGAAATAGTGCAAATAAGCTAAGTCCTTTCAGCTCATAATATTAATACATAATATTCTAAGTAAATAGGTTTAAAAAAGATATAAGCAAAAACTTAAACAAAACTTGAACAAAAAAAAAACAAAAAATTAAAATGGGTAACCAATGTTTGTTAATGTTAATTTGGTAAATTGAGGGCATATGTGTTACATACAAGTATGTTAATGAGAAAAATAATTGTTGGGAACTTTATAAAAATAGCTCCAGGGGCTCCTGGATGGCTCAGTCGGTTAAGCATCCAACTCTTGGTTTTGGCTCAGATCATGACCTCCTGGTTCTGAGATTGAGCCCCACGTTGGGCTCTCTCAAATAAATAAATAAATCTTTTAAAAAAATAGTTCCAATGTCTATAACCAAATCCCTTTAGATAACTTCCTGAAAAGATTTTACTTTCGCTTTTGAAAATCTGAGTGAGACAAAAATGTGATTTTATGTTAAGTATTTAAATTATGATCATAGAACATTTCATGATGTTGCTCAATTTCTTTAAAACAATACAATATGAAATTATGTAATATGAAAATTCTTCTTGACTTCATATTTAAATCCCCCTTTCTTCTTTCAGTTATAATGTTGAAAGACATATTTTTTATATATAATGCATCATACCACAAAGCCGTGATCAATTAAGTTTACCATGGCAGTAACTAATGAACAAACACTAAAAAGCATCAAAACTGATTTATAATTGAGCAGATTTCCTGTCTCAATGCTAAAGATTTTAGAATATGTATTCTGTTGCTTAGTAATAATATTTTGATCTATGCTTCTTCATATGCAAAATGGAGGGAAATATCCATAGGAAAAAAAGACTAAAAGCTAAAAAAAACTCTGGTAGTTTACTGTTAACATGTAATCCTCTCACCCAGTGTACAGACGCAAACACTGAATATTTATCACATGTTATTCTTGTTCATTTAGGGGATTACATTCTATTTATGTTAAAGTTTTGGGGTGTAAAGTCTCCAAATATTTTCCAGGTATTTTCTCCCATAAACAATTTTATTATCTTTTTTCAAAGGTACTCTCTAAAATATCATATGTGTGCATTTATAACAAGATAGCATTTAATGTATTTCAGAAAATTTGATTTTTATTACAAAAACTAATTCAGAGATCTTTTTGTTCTTTCTACCATATAAACTGTCCTCGTATAGTCAGTGATTCACTTTGATTGTTCATGGGCAAAAATGTGGGGAAGAAAGTTACTCACAATTATATTTAGGTCATTTTTCTGTATAATCAAAGAGATAGAATAAAGATAAAACAGAAAAGGTAGAGAAAGAACACAGATGTAAAATATCCTACCTTTGATGTTAAAATGTTTGACTAATTTTATATATCAACAATTAACTAGTTTCAGTCCTATTTAGATTATTACAGTAATTCAGTCAGCACTGTAAATCTTAATATTTTTTATGATTAGCTTTTATTTTGTAAAAAAACGATGTAATTCTTATAGAAGACTATTATAAACATAATATTTGTTAAATGGGAACATAAAGGAGGAAATTACACCAAAATTTTATCTAACACTAATAAGCATTTATTAAATGGTAACATAATGGAGGAAATTACACCAAAATTTTATCTAACACTAATAAGCAGTCTTTTCTAATCAGATGGTTTCCAAGGAATTTAATTTCATTACTACATAATTATCCCTTATTTATTTTTCACAAGTTCCTTTTTCAGACTTTTATTGCCCTATTTAAGCAACCAAACACTTTTCAAAATATATTTACATTCTGCTATTTGTGTTAGAAATATAAATGTAAAATTTTGCCTATTTGAATGAACCATGAAAATGTAATCTATATTCAAATATCATTTTTCCCTGTAGTAGTTTAACACCTGGAGACTGGGTGGTTGCATTTAACAGGTTACAATATATGTTGCAATCCTCTCTGAAAAATGTACCATTATTTTTATTTCTGTAACAAGAAAACTCAAGTTTTTGAAGGGATGTGATATATATATATATGCAATATATATAAATGTACCAGTGATTTCTTATAAGTAAAGTTTAGCTATAATTTTAAATGTATATAGTTACTAACTGCAATGCATTTCACTGATGTTAAATGGAAAAATTTATGAGAAGTTGGAAACAGAGGAAGGAGAATCTACAGACAGTATTTCACTTTCCCCCATGTTCTCTTTGAAGCACAACAGTACTATCAACATGACTCCAATACTGATATCATCGTCACCATTCTAGCATACTATAGAACTGTGCCTGCATGAAAATCTAACCCAATTTAAGAAAGTTTCTTAAGAGTGCCTTAACCTGTGGAGTTACTCAATAAAAAAATACATTTGAAATAAAATAATCACTAAAAGATAAGTCCATAAATCAGCATAATGTAGTGAAAAAGAAAACTGAGGATATGAGAAAATAAATAGAAAAACAAAGCAGTTTTTTAAAAAGTAATAAATAGGGACACCTGGGTGACTCAGTTAATTGTCCAACTCTTGGTTTCTATTCAGGTCGTGATCTCAGGGTCATGAGATCAAGCCCATTGTTGGTTCTGCACTTAGCACAGAGTCTGCTTGAGATTCTCTCTCCCTCTCCCTCTACCCCCTCCCCCTGTAAAATAAATAAATAAGTAAAAATCTTAAAACAAATTAAAAATGTAATAAATTCAAAAGTATACTAAAAAAGAACAAAAGAGATATTCTAATTTGAGAAGCAAACTGAATATCAAGGAAATTTGATAACGAAAGAAAAACTCTGAGACTTTTTTATGTTGCAGAATGTGAGAAACAAATTTTTAATATATTCAACATCTTGGCATAATAACATGCATCATTCCCAGGAGGAAAACATGGACCAGAATGAGGGCTTCTCTATAATAGTTGTCAATACCAAAAACTGATGTAACGATGTTTATAGATCTTAAAGGAAAAAAAAATGTAGTCTTAAGAACATTTTATCCAGTCAAGTCTTCATTCAAGTATAAAAACAATAGACATTTGCTAACATAAACACACATGTAAACAGTTCTTGAGGAAAAGATAAACCTCATTTAGCAATTAAATTGAGCCAGGTAAAGAAATGAATAGAAACTTTAAAGATCCGAGATAAAATGGCTGATAATGAGTATGGATCGACATGATGAACATACAAATAAAGAAATTAAATATTTTTGTCACTTATGATTATGTAAGAGTATGAAATGCCACAAGCAATGTCATTATAAAATAATGACTAATAAAATTGAGATGTGCATGGAGGGGAGAAAAAAGGAGATGGGAGAGTGCCAGTGCCCCTAAGACATATAGCAGGCTATCAGCAGATATTTTAGAAATGAAAGGATATGTTTTTAAAACCCCAAACACCAAAATGACAACCTCTCACTGTGTTTCATAGTTCTTTTTAACATTGTAGGGAGATTTTAGAAATATATTTTCTGTAGCAAAGAAACACTCATTTGAAGGTAAGAAATACCTTTAGTTTTATTTCTGATTAAAGAAAAGTATTTAGGAGGCACCTGGGTAGCTCTGTTGGTTAAGCATTTGACTCTTGATTTTGGCTCGGGTGACGATCTCAGGGTTGTGAGATCGAACCCCACCTGGGGCTCCATGCTGGGCATGGAGCCTGCTTAAGATTCTCTCCTTCTCCCTCTGCCCCTCTCCAACCCTCTAAAAAAATAAAATAATAAAAAATAAAATAAAATAATAAAATAAAATAAAATATTTGTGGTCCTGGAAAGGACCAATGAGATTTCTCCTGAACTTTAACCACAAACCCACTTAAAATTTCAGTATGTACTGAATAGAGTTGAACATCTCAGTCTGAAAAATGAATGTGTGCATGTTTATGGTGCGTGTTTTCATGTATACATCATTCAGCAGCAATCGTACTTAATGATGAAATCTAGTAATGTTCTTTTTGAAGTGAGGAACGTACAATTAATGATTATTAGGAATACAATGCTAAAAGCTTTTTTTGGAAATTCTGGTTACTATAATTAGATAAGAAAAGTGAAATTAGCTCCACAGATTTTTAAAATAGGAAGTAAATATATTGGTATTTGTGGATGATTTGTCTACCTAGATCTAAGAGATTTAGTTGTGTAAAAGGAAAGAATCAATTGAAACGTTCAGAGTGTGGTTAATGACAGAATTTGTGCACTTAATCAATTTTTTTCTTACATTTTTTAAATGTTGATAGATTTTTATCCATGAATCTACTGCATTTCTGCACATCTTAGTGCAGCAGCATTGGCTTCTTTGACTATATTTTCAAGGATGTTTGCATAGCAACATCTTTGAGTGATTGAGATCGTGTCTCCCTCTGGTGAACAGGTCATACTTGTTTACTGTCCAGTATAATAAACAAAATGTCCTCCTTCAGTCATTTATAAAAGATTCATAATTCCCTAAACTTTAAGTTTCGCAGCTGTGATGCAATCATGCACAACATCTACGTGGGCTCGACTCCACATACCCTTGGGAGTTAGTGTCAGGGCCATCTAACCAAAACATAAAGATCAGACTGCTTGCAGCATCATGAGTAATAAAGTCCTTTGTCCCTATCCCAGAATACGTGTGTCTCCCATCAGCGTACATGAAATTGTGGCAAGCTAATTTGTTACCTATAAATAGGGTAAGTTCCCAGAATTTTCACAATTCTCTTTTTTTAAGATTTTATTTTTTATTTGAGAGAGACAGAAAGAGAATGAGCAGGGGGGTGGGGTAGAGGGACAAGCAGGCTCCGAGCTCAACAGGGAGCCTGATGTGGGACTTGATCCCAGGACCCTGGGATCACGACCTGAGCAGAAGGCAGACGCTTAACCGACCGAGCCAAGTAGGCACCCAGAATTTTCACAATTCTTGACATAAAATGGCCACTTAAAAGATATAGTGAATGTGACATATTTAAATAGAGATAAACTCTAGTATACATGGAAATGTAATATGTTATATAGTAGGCATTTAGAGATTATAAGGAAAATAAATTCTTCAGTAAATGATGTTAGGGCAACTGGCTGGAGTGGTTGCTAGTAAGGAGTAGGAAATAACCTCATTCCTTTCTCCAAAATAAATTATAATTGATCAATGTGATGATATAAAACTGTAAAACATTTATTGCAAAGCAAACACACAAAAAAACAAAAGTCTGAGCATAAACGAGTTTAGAATCCAAAAAAACCTGAGAAAGAAAAAAAAAAAAAGAGGAATAGGTCAATAAAGGTAAATATTCATGTTTAAAATAAAATGGCCCAAGAATATCGTAGACAATACAGAAATCAATACATATATGTATATATATAGAATGTATATAAAAGCACCCTCAGATGGATTTCGGAGAGAATTTAATAATGGAATATATTCACAGGTATGGTCACATTTAAGGAAAATACCAGGAAATATTAAGTAACCCAAAGACCAGCATTTGTAGGAGACAGTCGTCGATCTTGGGTCTGAAAGGGTAAAGAAATGCTGCTAATAGAGCCAGCTAAGAGCTTGACTCATGGAAGAGACAGCAACAGGTCCAAACTCATGCTGAAAAGTTCTAAATGCCAGTGTGTTGAGGCAGGCAGGACAGAGAAGGGAAGGGTTTTCAGGGCTGGCAAATGAAGACCGGCCAGAATCCCACTCTTCGAGGGCAAACAGAACAAAATATTATTTTTCATAAATAGTAATTCTGTATTTCCAAATCTATATGGGATTAAAGATATACATCTGTGGAACCAAAAGTTGGTCCAAGCTTTCTAGAGGACATTCTGACCATTCATAGATAAATACATGCACATTTTTATTATTTAACATTAACTTGTGGCTATAATCACTCTCATCACCATAAATTGTATACAATTTATATTTAAATTGGTGATTTCTGGTGATTTTAAATTTATTTCAGTATAACTTGATAATCTAATTTTTTTTTTTTTTTTTTTTTTTTTTTGGGCAGTAAGCTGCTTTTATTTTTATTAAGACAAACAAGGAGAGCCTGGGTGGCTCAGTGGGTTAAGCATCCGACTCATGGCCTGGGCACTGGTCATGATCTCGTGGTCATGGGATTGAGCCTTGCGTTTGGCTTCGCACTCGGAGCAGAGTCTGCCTCAGATTTTCTCCTTCTCCCTCTGCCCCTCCATGCTCGTGCACACACTGTTTCTCTATAAAATAAACAAATAAAATCTTTTTTTTAAAAAAAGAGAAACAAATATAAAACAATTTGGTCCTATAGAGAAATTTGAGTAAAACGATATTTTGAAATGCTTGAGATCCAAAATATAATATTAGAACACTGGTATTAACATAAGGTTTAACATTGGAATACCCCCAAATCTCCTCTAGTTTTATATTTTCTTTTAAAACATTTTTTTATTTATGCAATTAGATTTTCATATATGCCTATAAAATTGAAAGTGTTTTAGTTTTATTTCCAAGAAATCTTATCACGCTCCTCCCGTCCAGTTCGTGGCACTCTACAGCTACTGTGTATTTACATGGACATTTACTATATTGGAGATGGTAAAGAATTGGTTTTTTTTTTAAGTTTAAAATTCTTGAATTTCTCTGTTATACATTTTTATTTCATTTTAATTTCAACTTCTAAATGTTTCCTTTTGCCAGGCCAAGTATTGTTATCTGTGGATAGAGGATGAGATGCTGAAGAGGCTTTTAGACATAACTGTCTCTTTAAAAGCAAGAAATCTAGCCATCGGTGTACATAGTCAATTTTCTCCTTTAGAATTTTCTCCTCTTCATTATGAATAAGTCAGAAGAATAATTCCTGCTTAGAAATTCCAAGTGTCGCATGAAACGCAGTATCTCCACAGTGCAGACTGAAGCAGGGCCCTAGGCAACTTGTCTAATCTTAAACATGTCATAATTCATATTATATGGAAGGCAGAAGAGTTTTGCAATGTGTACTCTTTGTTTCTCAAAAGATACCATTCATTATTTAATCTGTCTTGTGCATTTTGTATTTTATTATTAGTAGTATTTTTTTTTTACTTAGGTGCAGGGAGGTGTGTGTGTGTTTTGTTTGTTTGTTTTTGTTTTTTTACATAGTATAACAAAACATCTCAGATATGTGAAATGTTACAATTATAACTTAGGTTTAGTTCACTGGCAAGTTCTGTCCAAGTGCTGGTGCTGCCGTTGTTCTTTTCATATCATCTCTGCCCCTCCGAGTGTCACAGTCTCTGACCTCAGTGGTGTTGCATTAGGGTTAGCTCAGAGCCCTGGTGGTATTTTGTTCTACGGATGAGAATCCTAAAATTCCTACAGTGGAATTTCTTGTACTCCCAGCAACGGAGGACAAGGAATAGCCTCTTCATCCAAGAAAGGTGTTGTTCAGCCTTTGCCATTGTTGGCTCAGTTCCGCGGGTGTCCAGGTCCCGGCCAGGTAAGACACTCAGCAGCGCCCTTTGCATATTTCTAGACTTTGTGGTGAAAATCCAAATGCCATCTACTATCCAGTTAGTCTCCCTTTAAATCATATTCGCATATGTTTCTTCCCTTAATTTCCTTCTAGTTCTATTGTTGTGATATAAACCTTTTGCCTATTTTCTAAGGTCCCCCTCTTTTTATTTTCAAAGTATCATTTTAATGTAAATTAATTAATCAATTAACGCATCTTAATTCTTTCTTATTCACTTTGTCTTGCATATTCCCCTGGCACCAGGGAATTTTGTTTGTTTGCAAACCTGAGAGATTTGGTTGTTTCGTTTTTATTTGATAAAACAAGGATCTCCAAAATGATAGTTAAGTTACCCGTCAGCATTACTGCTTAAAAAGGACTTACTAAAGGGCAGGCATGCAATTTGGTAGTATAAGATGATTTTGATTTTTTTTCTTGACATTTGCTTTGTGACCCTGATTAACCTACATGTTTACATGTAAAACTTGGAGCTTTAAGTTGCGGTCAGTGGACAGACCTAGATTTGTAAATAAAGCATGGCTTTTATAGAGCTGAAAGTCCAGTACACACTGTCCCCTGCAGCTGGGCTTGCCCCGTTGCACATGGTATCGGACTCTGCGGTGAGCAGTCCGTGAAGGTGAGTTCAGCTGGCTTCGCAGGTAGATCTCCCGGTAACAGTTTAAGTGCGAATCCAGGGAGTTATGCTTAAAAAACGTTTCCAATCCACTGTCTACAGGAAGAAGGGGCCTTTTTTCCAATGGCATCAGACTGTTTTAAGGTCATGTTTTGTACTCCAAATATTGGTCTTCCCTTATCAGTCTATGAATTTTTTTCTGATATTTTTTTCTGCTAGATTTATTCTCATCTTCTTCAACTGGGATATTTGAGTCCTCTGACAGATTTATTTTCCAGAAAGTAACATAGAATAATTACTGTGACATGAGAGAATTTAAGAGTAATATTATAGGTTTAGCAAAAAAGTAAAATATATCCAGCTGACAAACTCTTTTAAGTGCTAAATTCATACATACTTTTATTAAAGGAATAGTGAGCCATTGCTGTAGTTCAAAATGATACCTAAGTTCCTGTGAAAACTTATTCAATATTGTCTTATTGAAAGGTCCCATAATTATTTATTCTGAGCATTACTTAGTAATTTAACTGATAGCTCCTGAAAAGAAGTGCATGACTCATAATTAATTGAGAGCTGAATTAAAATATTTCTTCAGTGGACAGAACTACGCTTAATTTATAAATTCCATTTCCATATAAGAGCAACCCTTGAGTAGTTACCTGAACTTTGTAATGTTATATGCATCACAGTCCGTGAACCAGTAACATTGTAGAAGTAGTCCCTTTACCAGGAAAAATACTTAATGAAGGTTTCCAGTTAGTTTTACTGATTAAAATGGAAATTTCAGAAGAATGTTCCATGGTTATCCCAGGTTTTCCTGCACTATAACACATAGTTACCCAACCTGCGTTACCTTCACTTGTTTGCAAAGCTCAGTCATCCAATGACTTAATATTTGTCTTTCTTATGGTTTTTTTTTTTAAATTTGTCAGAGAGAGAGCACACAAGAAGAGGGAGCCACAGAGGGAGAGGGAGAAGCAGGCTCCCTGCTGAGCAAGGACTCCATTCCAGGACTCTAGGATCATGACTTGAGCCAAAGGCAGACACTTAACTGACCCAGCCACTCAGGCGTCCCTATTTCTTTTTTTAAATTCCTTTATATTAACATAATACTAATAACTGTTTAAAGAGTCTGAATATATATCATGTGTTATATTTTTCCTATAAATGCTATTTTGAAGGGGGAGGTGGAGGTAAACAACTGAGACTTTAGCTCCTTTACTTATGGTAGGGTAACCACAAACAGAACAGAAGTATTGTTTCACATCCAGATTAAAAGCTAACTAATCTTGAATTCATTCCCAATTTAGAGAACCATATCCCAATTAATCATCTTCTTAATTTTCCAATCCCCATAGTGGTCAGATGATAAGACAAAAGTTTCAAAAAGACTTAAAATGAGATTTACTTTTTTAATTCCTTAAGTTTTTTTTTTTAAGATTTTATTTATTCATTTGAGAGAGAGAGAGAAAGAACAAGAACAGAGGGAGTGGCAGAGGGAGAGGGACAAGCAGACTCCTTGCTGAACAAGGAGCCCAACATGGGGCTGGATCCCAGGACCCCAGGGTCATGATCTGAGCCAAAGACAGACACTTAACCAACTGAGCCACCCAGGTGCCCCATTAATTCCTTCAGGTTTCTGTGTTCTGTGTGGACTAGTTTTATCCACTGAGGGAAAACATACAATAGTCCCCCTTATCCACAGGGGATATATTCTAAGAGCCTCCGTGGTTGCCTGAAACTGTGGTTAGTACTGAAGCTGATATGTATGATGTTTTCTTCCCACGTACATACATACCTGTGGTAAAGTTTAATTTATGAATAAGGCACAGTAAGAGTTTAAGAACAATAATAAAAAATAGAATAATCATAGCAATATACGGTAGTAAAAGTTATGTGAATGTGGTCACTCTCTCTCTCAAAATATCTTATCATACTGCACTTGCCCTTCCTCTTGTGATAAGGTGAGGTGATAAACGCCTACGTGATGAGATGAAGTGAGAAGAAACACACAGGCATTGCCAAGTAGTGTTAGACTGCTGTTGGCTATCCAGCAATAAGTCAGAAGGAGGATCACCTGCTTCCAGACTGTGGTTGACCGCAGGTAATTGACTTTGTGGACAGTAAAACAGTGGATAAGGGGATTCTAGTGCATAGAGTTGCAGAGAACATTCTTTATATAGCTGCAGTTTAATTTCTGTTTAATACCTTCCCCTTGTCTTTTATTTTTGTAAATAAAAATACAAAGATTTCATCCCGAATCCCACAACCAAGAAGATATAGTTGTACATATTTGAGCATATATCATTAAAATATATTTCTCATGCAAATATGTTCGAATATTTTTAAACAATTTCATACTGACCAAATTCCAAGTGCCAATCTCTGTTGTCACTTAATCTTTCTGACAAACGAGTGAAGACACCTCTAAAGATAGTTTTCTTTATTCTGAGGATGAAGCAGCCTTTCTTCAGAGTGTTGAATTTTTTTTCTAAATCTACTGTAAGTCTAACTATAGAAGAAAGAGAGGAAGCTCCCTCCTTTTTGGCTTAATTGAAAGAGAAGGGATGGAGTTTAAAGCATAGTCATTTCCAAAAAAATTCTCAAAAATTTTTCATGTCTTATATTTTATTGCCCTATTTTACTGTGAAGGGCTAGGACAATCACCTCTCAGATACCTCCATGAACATTTATGCATAGTGAGCTATCTTTGGTTATCTATCACATTTTAAAAGTCTCTGTTGAGAGTGCTCCTGGGTGGCTCAGTAAGTTAAATGTCTGCCTTTGGCTCAGGTCATGATCCCAGGGTCCTGGGATCAAGCCCCAAGTGGGTCTCCCTGCTCAGCAAAGGGTCTGCTTCTCTCTCTCCCCCATCTTGTGCTCTCTCTAGCTATCTCTGTCTCACTCTCTCAAATAAATAAATAAATAAATAAATAAATAAATAAAATCTTTAAAAAAAAATCTCAGTTGAAATATCTAACTAACTTAGCATAGATTTTGTTTGGGTTACCCATAAAGTAACATAACTCAATGTTGAGCAAGCATATAACTACCAAAAATAAGTCTGTTATTATTCAGCCTGCTCCCAAGTTTGGGCTATAATATGATTAATTACTAGTCAATGTGAGCAGAAGGAGGAGGGGTGTACGCAATGTCTAATTTATATATTTATAAGAAAACACAAGATTGTCCAGGTTCTCTTCTCCCCTTATCATGGGTTACAAGGTGGCTCTATGGTAAGCCATCTTGCACCAGCTGAATAAAGGAGCATCATGGGGATAGAAGAGTGAAAAGACAGAAGTCGCTTTGTTTTACTTGAGAGCAGACCTGCCGTATCAGCCTCGATTTGTATGTGAGATATGAACTTCGCAATTGAGCCCCTGTGGTTTTCGAACTTTCAGAGCAACCATAATTATATCCTAACTAATGCAATCCTTAACCTCTTCATGGCATGTAACTTTCAGTTCTTGTTCTAAATAAAACCTATGATTTCAGGGAGAGGAAGTGCGATGATTCAGTTCAATTGAACTAAAAATCGACTTGCAAAGGTGAAAATACAATTTAGAAGGGAAAATAAAAGGAATTTGAGAGATTAAGGAAAGTAAAGAAACACAGAGAACCAACATTTACATTTTAAACTTGAGCAGATATCTGGAATTAGGACAGAGCTTTAAGAAAATTAATTAATGAAAATTCAGTTTGCAGTTTGTCATTAAGAAAAATTCATTTCCAATCTCTCATGCTAAATATCACATGCCATCATTAATAGCAACTATATTACAAAGAGATATTAGACATTATCTACTTGCCTGGACTACCAGAGCTAAAAGAGGTCCAGTGGATCACCAAGGTCATATGCCAATGTGCAGAAAAAAAAATCCAAAGTGGTAGAAATCCAGCTCCTCCTACCTCTGCTTACATCTACTTCTAAAGTACTTACATTTTTGCACAACTCAAAGATAGTTTTGCCATTTTGACAAACCGCAATGATATAATATATTAAGCCAGTCCCATTACATGTGAGTATATTGCCATATATATAATTTAAATAGCATTTTTATTTTTACCTATTGAAAGCCAACTACCCTATTTTGAAATATGAAGCTGGGTATGAGTCAGTTTTTACTCTCATTAAACTCATGAAGCAATTTAAAGATCTGTAAATATTAATGTAATTACTATATTGGGTTAGTTACCTTCACTGGCACAAACAGAAACATTATTTTATTGTCCTGAATTTAAGATAGTCTCTAAATTTATGGTATAATTTCAAAGATTATTTGAAGAGCAAAAATATAAGCTTCCAAGCTGATATTTTTGTAATAACTTAATGAAACAATGACTAATTGTCTAAGGTTTTACAATTTACATGACTCCTTCAGATGCATTATGTCATTCAAATCATTCTCTATGAAGTTTTCTAAGGGTTATAGAGGGGCTTCACTGTAAAGTGAGGGAAGTTGAAAAGGAGCAATATTAGGAGCCTCCAAAATACAGTCCATTGTCTTTTTTGTGTTATTTTCATGTTCAGAATACTTTATTACATAACCATAATTTGATAATTATCAAAAAATTGTATCCCATGACAAATGGAAGTTTTATGATTATCCAATTTCAGTGTCCATAAATAAAATGTTATTATTGGACTACAGCCACATTCTCACTTACTTATTGTCATGGCTGCTCTCATTCATGGCAAACTAGAGTGGCTGCAATTGAGACCATATGGTCTACAAAGCATAAATTATTTATGATCGGGCCTTTTATGGAAAATATTTCCTAACCCCTGAAATGGGTCATTTCTGCAAAATATTACTTACATTCTAGGAATTTATACAATAATTTTTTTAGAAACAATGTTCTGCAACTAATTGATTTTAAGAAATCTTGTAAAACACCGTAATGTATTATTTGGTCTTCATAAGAATCCCGTGCCATTGGTATGATATTACTTTACCGATAAGGAAACATTGTTGAATGACATACCTAAATGTTTGTGCCTAATAAGTGTCAGAGCAGTTATAGTAACTAGCTACCCTGACACCCCCTAGTCAGAGTCCTAGTCCAAATCCTTCAATATATGGAAAGATAATACAGCAACCATATTATTTTCTGATCTGACTAATCTCTTATTTTGTCTACCATAATGTGAAAAAATAGGTATATAGCACCCAAATTTTACTATACAGATTTACTTCTGGTTAAGTAGGAGGATTTATAGAACAATAGAAAATTTTCTCCTAAAACCTTTGTGGGAGCCTAAAGTAACCATTTGGAAACTTTTATTTACTTAAGCAACCAGAATGGCTTACTGTTCTCCTATACTAACATCTCAAGAGTTAAGTGGGTCTAATCAGATTTTTTCACTAACAACGGAAAACAGACTGAAGAATGTGCAAGAGCAGTAAGAGAAAACACTGACCCAGAAATCTCTACAACGCATAACGTTTTATGTCCACTGAAGGCCAATTATCTTTTTTTTTTTTACTGATTAGAAAAAAACGTGTTAGAAGAGAGCCTCTTTCTGTGGTAAATTATACCGTGTCCATTATTTGTTTTGAGATAGATGAAACTATTATATTTGTTAACACTTGAAGGAGTTCCTCTACTGGATGCCATTATAAAACAATTAGAAAAAGAATAATTCATTACGGCAAATTACGGCAAAACTCAGCTAGCATGGTGATACAGTTTAGCATTTAATAAATTTTGTTAATCGGAAACAATAAAAATATGTATCTGTTATGAGAGTCCCTCCAGATTTAAAGACGTGAATTTTATTTCCAATCTAAATTTATTTCCAATCTAAATCTATGTATTTCCACTACATAATAATTGTTTTTTAAAAAAACATTCTTGGGAGTCAAGCATCTGGGTTAAGTATTGAACAAATTTATGTAAATTTATTATCTTGATGAAAGTTTTCCAGATTGAAAAAAACTCTCTACCATACTTAAATTAGTATATAATTAGTATGGCAATTTTTTCTCTNNTTTCCCTGATTTTTCATCTTGACCTTTTCTGGTACTTTAAAGGCATACAAAGATGAAGAAAACTATTATGTTTGTCATTTCATGAGCTTAGGTTACTCACTAAGCTGTTCAGCTTTGATAGTTCTCTCTGTTGTAGAAAACATTACTCTTTATTTGTTTCCTACAAAAATATTTATTTTCAGGCTTTTAGAAAATCAAAATATTTTAGGCAGTGTAGTTTCAGCTTGCATGTAAAAGCAAAGGCTCATAATGAAAAAAATTTTTTAAAGAAAAAAGTTAAAACAGTTCACTTTAATACATTTAAACATACTGTGTTAGAGCTGAAATTGTCTAGTTATTGTGGTTGACATTTTGGCCATTCTTTTATGTTTCAAAAAATACATTATAAGAAATGTTCAAGGAAAGATACTGCCTATAGACTTGTCTATAGGCAGATAATCTATAGATAGATAACGATCACTGAAAAACGAAATATTTTTATGGGGAAATAGAGTGCTATAATATCACCACACATTTTAAAGGAATTTACAATTCAGTATACTGAATTTTACTGAAAATTATGCATTGTCTATAACATACCATTCCAATTTATATAAATCTGATTTTATAGGAACTATTTTATAATTCTATAAATCATAAAATATCTGGTAGTGATGCAAAACCACTATTTCTTATAAATTCTTTTCTACATAAATTCTAGCCTTTTTGATGGAGTTTCAATTGACTTATTCCCCCCACTGGAACAATGGAGTTCTGTGTTCATTTTCATATTTATTTAAATATTTCAGTTTTATAAGGGAGTCTCTTTGAATTCTCCTTTGAACTTGTTAAAATATTTGCTTCACTCCTTTGTTATAGTTAAATAAAATATTTAGTATAGATTCATTTGTATATTTGAATAAGAATTGTGATTTTAATTTTTATTAAACTTATCCTTAATAATTTTGAAGGTTTTCCAACGTGTGCCCATTGGATCACCTAACACAACTAGGTAAATTTCATTACCAGAGAAGCACACTTCATAAACAGATTAAATCCAGTTGACTGTTTTGTTGGGTCACAGAAAATCCAAAGGGTTAACAGAATTTTTCCATGTTTTCTTTTTTTTAACTTATTTTATTTAAATTCAACTAATTAACATATAGTGTATTATTAGTTTCAGATGTGGAGTTATTCATCCATTGCATATAACAGCCAGTGCTCATTACATTCTGTGCCCTCCTTAATGTCCATCATCCAATTGACCCATCACCCAGTTGCCCCATCCCCTCCAGCAACCCTCAGTTTGTTTCCTATAGATTAGAGTCTGTTATGGTTTGCTTCCCTCTCTGATTTCGTCTTGTTTTATTTTTTCCTCCCTTCCCCTATGACCCTCTGTTTTGTTCTATGTTTTCTTAATTTCATTTTTCCTTCCTACTACTTTTGCATTATATATTTTGCTTTAATTTTATATTTGGCTTATTAGCGACTAATAATCATTGTAGGCAGCAATAATTGATCAGTTGATCTTATGTATGATCATTTGATGATCTCTGACAATTGTTAATAGCTTATGGGTATTTATTTTCTGATGGATGAGAGATGAGGAAGAATCTAATTTGTAAGGCTTGTCCTGTTCTTGATCCATGGCTGAAATATGTTGACACTGTAAGGCTCCGCACTGTGTATCTGTTTGTTTATGTATCAGCAAGGCTTTTAATTGTATGGATGTATAACATTTTCATAGCTCTGGATGTTATTAACGAATTATATTATAAAGTCTCTTAAATGAAAGGAACACACACAGTGGGGAATGTGCTTTGAAGACCACAGCCATAGAACATCATTTCCAGGAGAAACTTTTCCAATTGGGCATACAGTGCCAGTAATATGGAGTTAATGGTGATAGCTTTGGCAGTGTTTTCCTTACCACACATCTTCTGTGGTATTTTGATTGAAATTTAATCTCTGACCCTTCATTTATTGAAACCCATTTTCTTATCTCTCTTGAGAACCCTTTTAGCTACAATTAATTTTTCTTATAAATTCCCTTCTTGTTTTATTTGGCAGATTTAATTTCTGTTGATTGAAGCTAAAATCTATAATTAATCTGAATATTTTCAGCAGGNNNCACTGCCAAAGAGCAAATCAACAGGCCAGTGTTTAGAACGTGGGAGATTTTGCTTTTAAAACTAGTTTGAGTTGAAAGTGATGAGAGTATTAGAGGATGGCTTTTGGCAAAATATGGCAATACTTTGCAAAGAATCCTAATTCTGTGTTCACCAGTTATCTTTTAAAGATTTCAAGAATTTCTTTTTATCTCTTTCGCTAGTTTCTCTGTAATGTGTCCAGTTATGGTTCTTTTTGCCTTTACCCTATTTGAGATTCATTGGCCTAAATCTGGTTAAGATAGCTGGCAAGACTATTTTCCTTCCAGGCTTCCGGGATGGTGAACATGTGGAGATATGGGGAAAGTGGCCAGCCTGGAAAGCCATGGAGGCCCTTTCCCGATATCTTGCCCTACGCAGCTCTTCTCTTTGGCTGTTCCTGAGTTATATCCAGTGATCTACCACAGGACGATGTCTTCAGACTGCCCGCCTCTCTCGGGAGCCTGGGCTTGAACCAGGTGCCACCCTGTGGAAGGGAGATGACTGCAAACCGGGACTGCTGAGACTGCTTCATCAATCACACTTATGCAGGGCATCCCTTTTGACGACTCTTGGTGAGAAAGCTGCCAAATCCTCCCTCCAACCCCTCGGAGGATGGTTTGGTTTCGTAGTCCAGGGTGAAAAGCCAGGGGTCCTTTGTTCCTAACATGGGGTGGCCCCTCCGAAGACAAGCTGATCCTGGGAAATCAGATTGTATTGATGAACAATGAGCCAGTCAGCGCTGTGCGAGGGAGCAGTCATCGACCTGGTCAGAAGCTGCAAAGAATTGAAACTCCTCACTGTCATTCCGCCTTACCTTGTAACTGTCCTGTGAGTAAAAGTGCACCAGTATGATCCCAGGATTCCAGTCTCCTCCTCCCAGTCCAGTGCGACCGTGAGGACGAATAACAGCGGAGAAAAACAGCATGTATTCACAATATGACTTAAGAAATCGTCACTAGTTGTATTTTATGTACCATGATAGCAAAACCACTCATTGGAGAGAAAGGAAAATAACGAATTTCCTGTAGATCTTGAAAACCAGCTATTCAGTCCCATGGGACTCACATCTGGAAATTACACAAGACTCAAGACTTTCTTAGGTTTCCAGCTTAAGAATCACAAATGTAATGGAAATATTTAAAGGTAGGATATTCTAGTGTAATTCTTTTTCATATCCCCTTCTAATTAATTTGGTAGGTATTTCAAGGAGATCCCCCCTTTAAAGTTGACTATTTGAGGACATTCGGCCGTCAGAAGTTGATTTCAGCAGCCTTGGTCAGGAGGGTGAGGAGTGATTAAAATCAGACTGCCTTCAGTGCCGTGATTTTTTTAAAACAACTTTATCATGGTATAAATTGTGTATCCTAAGAACCACCCTTTTAAAGTGTAAAATTCCATATCTGGATAAAATTTACTGAGGTATGCAGCCATCGCTACCATCCAGTTCGAGAACACTTCCTTCATGCCAATGAGATCCGTTGTTCCCATTTACAGTGAATAACCCCTTCCTACCCTCAGTCCCAGGCAATTACTAATTGACTTTCTATTTCTATAGATTTGCTGTTGCTTATGAATTCTATACATTGACAATTGAACTAAAAAATGCCAGGGCAAATTCCTTCAGATTTTCCTCATACGTTTACTATCGGTGCCTTGTG
This sequence comes from Ursus maritimus, assembly GCF_017311325.1. Classification (NCBI taxonomy): domain Eukaryota; kingdom Metazoa; phylum Chordata; class Mammalia; order Carnivora; family Ursidae; genus Ursus; species Ursus maritimus. The sequence continues at coordinate 16,404,379 of NW_024426230.1, forward strand.
TGGCCTTTGCAAGAACTGGCAGAGATTCCCATCTCTACACTTCTGTTTTCTTCCCCGTGTAGTGGAGATTCTGCTAATGGCCAATCTCCATCTCCTGACCAAATTCCTCCTCTCCCCTGTCCCAGCAATTTCCTCCTAAGCCATGGCCTAAGCATTTCAGGCAGGAAAAAAAAATATGTATTCCAGATTCTGATAGGATGGCAAATAGAGCTAACCAAGACAACGAATTGTGCCATCCAGGACATAACTACTTACAATAAAAACTTTGTTTACTATTGAAAAAAAAGGTTTTCCTTCAGGAGTTTTGACATTTCTTATCGTTATTCATGATATAATAACCCAAACAATTTTTTGTGAAAGTGTTAAGTTTGGAAGTATGTGAGGATGTTGAGTAGTCGAAGTGTCAAACCAGAGCACATGATGTCTCTCTTCTCAGCTCCCTGGCTCCTGTGAACTCTTTCTGCCTTTACAGATGTCTCCTTATAAGAAATCTGCTGGGAAGCAAAGTACAAACTTCCTACTTTGAAGCTAAAAAGTGTCATCTCACTTTCTCTTAGCCTGTTCTAACTTGCACACTTGCAATATCACATCTAACCCACAGTCCCATGTCTTTTTCTTGGGATTCTGATAATCATCTACTGACAAGTTTCTGTGTGACCAGTCCAAAGCCTAGTTCATTTTAAATCCCCAAATCAAGGCCATATCTTTGTAGGATCCGATCACCAAGGTTGGGCTAAACATTTGTTGTGAACTATGAAGGTCTGATACGTACAAGACTTCAAGGAGCCAAAAGACTAAAATTTATTTTTAAAAAATGATTGTCGATATTGTGTGAAAACTAATTTCCAGTTTAATAGATACTGAAAAGTTTATTAGATATTTTCCAAAGAGTAAAAACCATACAGTGTTAAATCATTTTGATTAGCCCACCTGTGTCCCAATAATACAGTGTGTCATAACAGACAAATCAGACACTAGTTTTACAATATTTCTTTGGTTTATGGTGATATTTCAAGAAATATCAAGGTTAACATTTGATTGACCCCTGTTGCTTTGCACTATTACTCCAAAGTCTGAATATCATTGTTAGAAACTATTGTTTTTAAAGATTTTATTTATTTTGAAAGAGAGAGAGAGGGGGAGAGCATGAACGGAGTGGCCGGGGAAGGGGCAGAGGGAGAGGGGAAAGCAGGCTCTCGGTGGAGCAGGGAGCCAGATACAGGGCTTGATCCCAGGACCCTGGGATCACGACAAAGTCGAAGGCAGACGCTTAACCAACTGAGCCACCCAGGTACTCCTTCCCCTGTTAGGGACAATTTTAAAAGCCTCCTGTCTTAGATGCAGAGAGCTGATGTAAACACAAGCCGCAGCTGACGCTTCACCTCAGATATAAAGGCCTAAAAACAAAAATTATGAAAGATGTAACACATCTGAGTCTTAAAGCCACACATTGCAAACTAAAAAAAAAAAAAAAAAAAAAAAAAGTTACACTGATGAAAAACATCAACTCTCAAAAAGACAATTTAAAAGCATCTTATTCTATCAATTTCCCAAGTTGGAATTTATAACTAAAATTATTCTGCACCATTCTCTGTGCACATATCAGGGAGCAGACAATGAGGATTTTTCACCTATTGATAATAATAAAATTCATGAACAAGAGAATTCTTCAAAGGTTTTTTTCTGTTGTTTTTATTGATGTGAAACTGACATAACTGTAACCATTTTAAAGTGAACTATTCGTGGCTTTTCTTGTATTCAAAATGATGTGCAACCACCACCTCTGTCTATTTCCAAAACATTTCATCTCCCCCAGAAGCCCTCTTGTATGGCTTAACCTATTCTAATTCCAGCTGAAAAAAGAAAGTGGCAACAATCCATTAGGATGGAGCAGGCACGCTTGCAGCTCTTTCTAGTAAATCTTGTGTTCATTCAAAGTAAGTTTACTCTAGATCCCAGTATCCATCACAGGGGAAAGCATATCCACGTCTATCTCAGGTATCCGAGCCTGTTCAGAATTTGCATTCCCTTCACATATATTCTCTGAAATAAAGTAGGACCTGGATGTGCATATGATGTTCTCCTGAGTTTCCACAAAGGCAGAAGACTTTCTTGTTTGCAGCAGCCCCTGGACGAGAGTTTATGCTAAGGATATAATAGGAAAACATGTTCGTGACCCTATGGGCTTTAGTGTAAACGTCAGAGCAGGAGCAGTTGGGAACGCCCGGCTTCCTCAGGGTGGAACGTTGCCCTTCCCAAAATCCCCCAGATAACGCTAAAGGGCAGAACGCTGCCCCAACCGAAACTTGGTTGCTCTTGACAATAGCCCGCTGGGTCCCTAGAAACATGTTTAAGAATAGGCCTCACTTGCTGAACGTTACATCACCTAATCCCGTGACCTTCCCCGTGATGTACTACTATTCACTAGGATCACGAGACTTTCCTTGATTGTATTTGATCGTTTACCGCCAATAAATACGCAAGGTTGTAGCTGTTCGGGCGGTCGCACTCTTTGCGGTCGTCCCCTGCACCAACGCTTTCTTTCGCAGCTAACCTGTCTGTGCTTCGTCCTTCTCCCGAATCACGCCGTGGCTCCGCGGACGGTGTCGGGCACTCGTTAAGGCAAAGTTTCCTTGAAAGAGCGGTTTCATCTTCCAGAAATAAACTGATCTCAAACAAAGAGGATAGATCGTATAGAATTTTATCTAAGGTTGCATAAAACCGTTCTACCTATTATCATCACAAACTTGAGGTTTAAAAAATACTATACTGATGATTTAATTTTTACTCTATTACGGTGTTTTCATTCAAGGTAAATCTTCAGCCTCATCCCTTGTCAATAGGAACACTAGCATCAAACTTGTTCTAACATTAAAAGTAGGAAATGGGGAGATGGGGGTGATAAATATGGTACTTCTCAGTCATGTGCCCTATGGCTCAAGCCCAGAGCATCCATCATCTCAGGATGCCTTAACACCGCAGTAACACAGCATCACGACTTCCACTGAGGGATGAGGAAACAAGCTCAGAGAAGTGCTGTGACATGAACAAAGCAGCAGAGCCAGTAAATGACAGACTGGGATTCAATTCTCTATATAATTACACAATCCCCAGTTCCCACTGCCTGAGGCGTCCATATTTTTACCTATCTATTAGCATAGGCATGGGGGCTACATAAAGGGATACCAATGTTGATATTCTCATTTGATATTGTCTGCCTATTACTTTTATAAGATACAAGGACTTGTATTTGAAAACTACAGGAAAATGAATTCAAAGGTTGATAATATATCAAGATGTATCTAAAAGTAAGAAAAAATAGTTAAAAAAACACTATTTCCTATTTTCTTTTTCTTTTTTTTTTAAGATTTTATTTATTTATTCGACAGAGAGAGAGACAGCCAGCGAGAGAGGGAACACGAACAGGGGGAGTGGGAGAGGAAGAAGCAGGCTCATAGCGGAAGAGCCTGACGTGGGGCTCGATCCCAGAACTCCGGGATCACGCCCTGAGCCGAAGGCAGACGCTTAACCGCTGTGCCACCCAGGCGCCCCTATTTCCTATTTTCTATTCGTTCCTCCTTTCAAGAACTCTATAATGGGGGTGTGGGGGAATGGAATAGACTGGTGATGGGTAGTAAGGAGGGCACGTATTGCATGGTGCACTGGGTGTTATACGCAACTAATGAATCATCGAACTTTACATCAGAAACCAGGGATGTACTGTGTAGTGACTAACATAATATAATAAAAAAAATAAAAAAAAAAGAACTCTATAATAGGAAAGTAAGTTTGAAGCTGTACAATTAACCTTATTGTGTATAAAAGGTGGTTTAAATAAAGAGAAACTTATCAGACTGAAATAATACTATCAGAAGCATCTTTGGTAATTCATTATTTTTATATACGCTCTGCTTTCTCAAAACTGACTATAAGATTAAAATTGACTATTAAAATATCAACTGGTTAACTAAGATTAAATGAGTATTTAATGAAAAGTATCTCTGTAAACACAGTATCTAAATACTTTGTGTACAAAATATGGATCTTCCATTTAACTAATTTTGAGAGAAATAAGAAGAGGAGGCCATCTTTCCTATCCTTTTGCCTTAGAACAGTTAGTAGTGAACAGATGCACTTTAAAGTCTGGTGTTTTAGGTGACAAAAGAGTAAGTAACACTCCATCACTGTCTCAGAGAGAGGGGACAAAAACAAAATGGATAACCTTTTCATGATAGATATCTTTGCAAAATACTAATTTTTCTTCAAATGCCATAAATCATTAAACAATGCATTATATTGTTGCTTGAAACATTTATCTATTTAACTCTACGGTCTTTTTTTCTTTTCACCTGGGAATTATTTTAGTTTATTCAAGATTTATTTCTCACATATGTTCAGTAGGACAAAAAACGTTTCTATCACTTTTTAATAAATTATATTAGAATGTATCGATTACTTCAATTGAACAACAAATTCAGACCATACAAGCAGACAAAGCAAAACTCTGAAAGCATTGAGTTATATAGTGTCAAAGGTTCAAAACAGCCAAAGTAAAACCCATGAATCACTAAGATAGTAATTAGTGAAAATCTGTTGTGCACGCACCAGAAAGACTGCTTGCAAGCCAGGAACACTCAAACCAGAGCACGGAATGAGGCTCAGGGGTATATTGTTATAAAGCAGCTTATGTACTGAGAAAGCAGTGACTGTTTCCCCGTCACGGTGATTGGCTACAATATTATAGTGTTCAGTGGTTGCCTCATATCAACCTTGAGAAACAGTTCAAGTTTTGCTTATTTCCAGAGGCACAAGCAAGAAACGATCCAGGTCAAGTTAGCCTTACAAAATAAGCTAAATTAAGCTTTGTTTGTATGATGAAACTACTTTTCTCTGCTCGGGATATTTTCAAGGCTGGTCTCCGTTTGTTTCTGATTGTAACAATAGTATGAGAAACATTCAGAAGGAGAATTATTTGTAGAGGCATTCATTTATACTGCCATTAAAACCTGAAACAATTAATAATGCAAATATTTTAAGATGAGATCTACATCATTTTAATTAGAGAGCTTTTTTATAGAAACATTGTTTAAGGAATTATTTCATAATATATTATTTCATAATATAACTATAATTGTTGAACTAGAACTTCAGTAATAATGAGGTTTAATTTTAATGAAGTGTATATATATATGGGATATATATATATATATATATGATATAATAAACCACAGAGATAACTTAGAGTATATAGATTAAAAACAGTAAATCTCTCAATGAAATAATATCCTAGGAAACTTTAACACGTCTTGAAATTCACCTACTCCAAAAGCAAAAACTCTAACAAGATACAAAACTACAAGTTCTATGACTTTACTTACACAGAGAAAAAACATGCTTTTAAAAGTAGACCTAGAGAGAAAGGTAATATAAATTATATACCAAATAATCCTACATATTGAGGAGTAGTAGCTAAATATATGCAAAGTACATTGTGGAGATGCCAACAGATGAGATCAATATTTTTTTCTAATACAAGAACTTAAGGTTGACCCACAATGCAACAAAGACTATGGGACAACTCGGAGGCAATTTTGCTTTAGGAGACTTCTAGGGCATATATGAAAATTTGTGTCTGAAAACTGTCCCTCTCTAAGTAGGTGCCTTCACACGCTAATAAAAACGTTGAAAGAAACCACCATTCATTTGAATTGTCACAAATGTCCCTGATATATACAGAGAGCTGATAATCTAACTCTGTGGACTTAATCCTACAGCTTTCCCAAAATCTTTATTTATTTATTTTCCCTTTAAAAGTTACCCTGGAAAAAAAGACCGAAAACCTTAACTCAGTTTTAATGCATACTTAGATTTATCTGGCAGTTCTTGTTTGAGGAGGAAGTCTAACCATAATTTTAGACTAGCTTGGGGAAGAGCACTACCCAAAGGGATATAAAACAAGCAATGGTAGCTGTTCAATGAGCTATGAAAATCAATAAGGCGAAACTATTTTTTAACTCTAAATTGATTTTCCTTGCCAATTAATTCCTATTTGGTTACTCATTATTAGTCATTTTGTTGATGTTCTGTTACATTTAGTTTGTCACTTTTTCCATGAGTGTTCAAGTTCCAGGAATTGACTTTCTGAAAGCTATTATCTTTAAAAATAGTATGACAAAAAAAAAAAGAAAGAAAGAAAGAAGATAATCCTTGATGATTACAATTAAAATCTAAACTGTGAAACTTATGGAAGCCACTTATAAAACACTGCCTTAAAAAGAATTAAAGTGAACGATTTTAGATTTAGTTCTATTTTGTTTAAAAAATGATTGAATACTAAAATATTGTAAATAGATGACTTAGAATTGAACAAAGTATTCATTGACCATCTGCCTATATTCTAATTTAAACAGTTGACTATCCTAATTTCTGGGAAGAAAAATCTTAATAGTAAAGCTAGGTTTAATTTTATAGGACTTTAATCATCATTGAAGAAATAAAAATAACTGTGAATAAAAACTTACAACTTTTACAGGCTAGAAAAATTTAGAATTTCTTTTAAAAAATCTGCATACAATTATCATAAAATCCAACAATTGCACTCTAGGGCATTTATGTCAGAGAAATAAAAACTTATGACCACACAAAAACCTATGCACAGATGTTCATTACAACTCTATTTGTAATAGCCAAAAATTGGGCTCATTCACAGGGAAATGTTAAGCTGTGGTACATACATACTATGAAATACTACTGGGCAATAAAAAGGGAGGAATTATTGATATACACAATTACTTGGACGGATAGCAAGGAGGTTATGCTGAATGGAAAAAAAGAAGCCAATCCCAAAAGATTTCTTACTTTTTTTTTTAAATAGTTCAAGATTTTATTTAAATTCTAATAAGTAACATATAGTGTAGTATTAGTTTCAGGGGTAGAATTTAGTGATTCATCACTTATATACAACACCCAGTGCTCATCTCAGTAAGTGTCCTCCTTAACCCACCACCCATTTAACCCATTCCCCACCCACCTCCCCTCCAGCAACCCTGTTTGTTCTCTATAGTTAAGAGTCTGTCTGTTTTATGGTTTGCCTCTCTCTCTTTTTTACCCCTATGTTCTTCAGTTTTGCTTCTTAAATTCCACGTATCAGTGAGATTATATGGTATTTGTCTTTCTTGACTGATTCATTTTGCTTAGCATAATAAATTCTAGCTCCATCCACATTGCTACAAATGGTAAGACTTCATTCTTTTGATGGCTGAGTATTATTGCATTGTATATATATATACCACCTCTTCTTTATCCATTCTTCAATCAGTAGACATTTGGGCTCTTTCCATAATTTGGCTGTTGTTGATAATGCTGCTATAAACATCAGGGGGCATGTGCCCCTTTGAATCAGTATTTTCGTATCCTTTGAGTAATTTCTGGGTCATAGGGCAGTTCTGTTTTTAACTTTCTGAGGAACCTCCATACTATTTTCCAGAGTGTCTGCACCAGAATATTACTCAGCCATAAAAAAGAATGAAATCTTACCGTTTGCAATGACATGGATAGAACCGGAGTGTATTATGCTAAGCCAAAAAGTCAGTCAGAGAAAGACAAATACCATATGATTTCACTCATATGTGGAATTTAAGAAATAAAACAGAAGAACATAGGGAAAAGGGTAAAAAAAGAGGAAGCAAACCATAAGACTCCTAACTATAGAGAACAAACTGAGGAGAGTTGCTGGAGAAGAAAGAGAGATTTATAATAAAGTTACCTCAGGTTTGTTGCTTAGGACCTAAATTTTGCATAATATCATGGTATATTTGAAACTCAGAATTAGAGCTACCAACCTGGAAAAGAAAGTTTCCGTGCTTCTCTTGAGAAATGTAGTCTGCGAGAAGAAATCTGGGTAGCTGTGATTTTCTGTGATTTTTAATGTTTTAAAAGGAACATGGAAGTATAGCAAGTTTTGTTACTTCAGCTACAGTGGTGAAAATCCCCTGATAATTAAATTTTTTTTTCTTTTATGGGGGCCCAAGTGATCTAGTTTCATTTTGACTTCGAGCTTATATTAATATGGCTTTACAGGGTGCATTTGCTCTAATTTATACACACACATACACACACAAAAATCTACAGACAGAATCCCTATATAAAATGGATCCAAGTAGTAGTTCCTAAATTATTTCTTGTTATAACTCTCCACTGAAATTTACGTGAAGAAACATAAAATAAAAATTCAAAACTAAAACTAACAGTTGAGCCTATTATCTGAACCATTTCCCTATCTTTGCTGCTCTATTGTAAATAGTGCAAAATTATCCGAATGAGGAACAGTGGAAAGTTGCTATCTCAAAGTCTCTAACATGGTTCAAAAACACAAAGGATGTGCAAATAAGAAATCAATTCCTTTATGGCAGGAATTATTTTTTTAAGGAAGAAGGGATTATTTTCCTAACTCTCAAGGAGCATTCCCTTTTTCTTTATGTACTTTCCAACAGATATATAAATAGAAAAAACGATTGGCAGATTTATTCTGGGGAATTTAAATTTGGGGGGTTCGTCCTCTATAGGTATCATTAGGTAAAAGCAAATTAAAAATACGAGATGACAGATTCTTCATCCAATCCATGAGCTGGAAAGCCAGGAAACATGGAAAGAAGACAGTCTTGTCTCTGTCTTATGAAACCACAGGAGACTGGTTTCAAATTTGCTCTGTGGGGAGGTAGTTCTCCATGGGACTCTCGTACTTCTGTCCATCTTGTCAGCAGAGGCACTGACGTCCCTCTGTTTGCAAACTACTTTTCCAAAGATGTTTGTAAAACAACCTCGGGAGAGTTTTTCTTTGCTACAGAGAGTCGGTTTGTTTACTATTGTTACAGTACAATAAAGATAATATTTTTTTTTCTGGAGCAAATGTTGGGCAGGTTTGCTTGCATCCAATTATAAAAGACTAGGATTTCCTGATTTTAGGGTTCACCTGCAATGTCACAAACCAAACGTGTGCACACATTCATCCCGGCTCACCAGGGACTTGGGGGCCACGGGAAACTGGCATGAACATGAAGCTCCTGCTGCTCGCTCTATGTTAATAGACTTGACCTCTGACCCAGGAGTCTTCTGTCTTCTGTCAGCGTGCGTGAAACTCTACAGGCTAGCTTGCCAGCTTACAAACAGGGTAAGATTCAGACTCTTCAGAGTTCTATTTGATATGCTTCCCCTGGGGATATACACTAGAACGTCTTCCGTATGGACGCGGATGTGGAAGGAGATTTAATCTACAGATAAAAAGAGCAAAACCAGGCCACAAGGCAATGAGTGCTGTTGGGGTTAACGTAGCGCGTGAAATCAGCCGTAATACCTGGCTCGCTACAATGTAACACCGAGGCCGCTGGGGGCAGGGAAGGTTTCGGAGAAGGGCGTGGGCCTTTGGAATGCCAAGGCGTACGTGACCACTCTGCCGTTGGAATGCCCGGGGGAGTTGCCTTCCCGAAATTTTCCGAGCCCAGTCACCCTGTGATCTAAGAGGTGCAGGCATTGTCCCCTAGGCTATGTGTAGCAGAACTCGTAGAACACGCCCAAATTAGCGGGTTGTATCTTTCCCGTAACAGACCCTCCCAGTTTCAGTAAGACCCCCTGTTACACATCAGGTGCTTGAGAAACAGTGACAAGGATTTGTGATTATCCTGAAGGACCAATAAAAGTGGGAGCAAAGAACAAAGGGCCTCCTCTCGGAGGTTGACCTCCTTGCCTTCTCCTCTCTTTCACAGCCAAATTTGCAGTAATCTTTAATCCGTCGGGCCAGGCATCGCTGGCCATTCCCGGCAGACCACAATCTAGGGTTTATAGTCGTTGATCCTTTTCCAAGGAAAATGAAACAGGAAAAGACATATACATGCATATGTAATATATAGAGGTTATAAAACACTTTCACAGAAATACCTTTTATTTTAAAGATGTTTTATTTACTTATTCGAGAGAGAGTATGAGAGAGCAGAGGAGAGGGGGGAGGGTCAGAGGGAGAAGCAGACTCCCGATGAGCAGGGAGCCAGATGCGGGACTTGATTCTGTGACTCTAGGATCATAACCTGAGCCGAAGGCAGTCGCTTAACCAGCTGAGCCACCCAGGTGCTCCTTCTCACAGAAATATTTTAAAAGTTAAAATAACTTATTTCTGAAAAGCATTACTGCCAGAAAATCCTGGATAATTATTTTCATATTCTTTTTGTGTCTTAAGATAGTATAAGAATCTTATATATGCATATACTTCACAAGCTACTACTGGGACGCCAGGGTGGCATAGCCAGTTAAGCATCTGACTTTTGGTTTCAGCTCAGGTCATGACCTCGGGGTCCTGGGATGGAGCCCTACAGCCGGCTCCCTGCTCAGCACAGAGTCTGCCTGAGATTCTCACTCTGTCTCTCTGCCCCTTCCACTCGTGCTCACTCTCTCTCTCTCTCTAAAATAAATAATTTTTAAAAATCTAAAAAAAAAGCTACTATTCACACATATACAATTATTATATGAATTTATAAGTAAAGACATAGTCCTATAAAGCAAATGTTAAAGAATTAAAAAATGGAGACCATTTTGTAATAGGACATTGAGTTATTGATACAATTGTACTTAATAATGTCAGTCAATTTGCTGAAGATGCCCATTAATTCATTAGAGTCTAATATTATAATCCAGGGACAACCAGTTTCATAATTCAAACAAAATCAAATAGTAAGGCAATGGAGCGATTAGGTGTTGAAGTCAGAAATCCTACTTTCGAATATCAAACTTACTATCTGTGAGAGTATGACAAATTACATAATCTTTCAGACCCTTATTAACCTCAAATATAAAGGATCGTGTAGGAAACAAATTGATGATGAACAGTATCACAGTTTTTATATCTTGTAACCAGAAGTTGAGACAGATTTTAGAATGCATTTATTAGGAAATAAAATTTCTGAAGGGAATGGGTTTTCCCTTGAGAGAGAAAGAAGTCTAACTTCAGTGCCAGCTTAACAAAGATTCATATAGTCACAAAGCAAATTCTGGGATAGTAAAACAAGTATTTTGCATTCTTGGGATAAACCTCAATTAGTAATGACATATTATTTTTATATTTTTGGATCAATATGCTAAAACTTGGTTAAGAATTGTTGCATCTATGTTTATGAGGGATTTTTCTCTGTAGCTTTCTTTCTTGATTTTTCTGTGCTTTTACTTTTGGTATGAGGATAATGCTTCCTCATAGAATATATTACTGATTGTTCCATCTCTTATGTTCTGAAATAATTTATGGGAAATTGGTATGATTTCTTCCTTTCGTGCTTGGAAGAATCCTCCAGGGAAGCAACATGGGACTCGAGATTTTTGTAGGTACGTTTTAAACTTCAATTCCAGTTTTTTTGTTTGTTTTACAGATACAGGGTTATTAAGCTACCTTTGTCTTCTTGTGTGAGCTTTGACAGGTGTCGTTCAAGGATCCTCCGTTTTATCTAATTTACCAAATTTATTGTTATAAATTAGTGTTGAATATGAAAAGGATAACTTATTATTCTTTATCATATATGTGATGTCACTTACCTTTTCTGATAATGGTAATAAGGTTATTTATTTATTTATTTATTTACTTATTTATTTATTTTGGTCTGATTTGAGTAGTGGTCCTCACTGGCAGAGAAGGGAGGTGATTGTGCCTCTAAGGGAACATTGGCAATATTTCTGAATGCTTGGAGATGCTCCTCTTTTTTGTCACACCTAAAGTGGCATCAAGTGAGTAGAAGCAGGGATGTTTCTCAACATCCCACAATATACAGAACAGTCCAAATAGTTCTTCAGCCCAAACTGTCCGTAGTGCTGAGAGAGAGAAACATTGGCATTTTGTATCTTCTATGTTATTGGTTACACCTAATGTTATTATTCCCTTTCTTCTGTTTCCTTTGTGTTTAATTTGTACTTCTTATGTTATTATTTTCTTAAAATGGAATCTGGTTATTCTTCTGTTCTACTGCTAGGGTTTAATGCTGTTTGTTTCTGTTCACTGCCTTTGCTGCATCTCACAGCTTGTTTTATTTACTTGGTTTTCATTCAGTTCATATATTTTCTAATAGACCTTGTCATTCTTCCCTTGACACTTAGGTTATTTTTTAAAAATTTAGTTTAAAAATAGTTGAGATTTTTAAGATACATTTGTTATTGATGTATAATTTCATTCATCATAATAAGAAAACATATTTTATATGATAAAACTCTTTATAGAGACTTGTTTTACAGCCCATAATGTGGCATATTTTGGTAAATGATCAAATTGCATGTTGAATAATTGTGCACCCTGCTGCAGTTGAATAGACTGTTGTATAAGTACGAAGTTGATTGATAGTATTGTTCGGGTCTACTGTATTCTTATCAATCTTCTACTTGAACTTCAGTTTTTGAGAGCAAGTGTTGAGATCTCTGAAGATAATTCCTTGCCTATTTTATCTTTTTCTTTTTGTTCTTTTATAGCTTTTTACTCCTTTCAGCTTTGTTAAAAGGTGTTTTTATTTTTGTTTTCTGTATTTTTTAATTGCATCTTTATTTAGTCATATTCTTTTCCTTCTGAAATCCACCTTTCTGATATTAATATAACCAGTTTTCATTCTTTTTATTAGTATTAGTATGATGTATATTTTCAATTTTTTTTTTACTGTAAGCTGCTGATGTCTTTTTTTTTTTTTTAAAGATTTTATTTATTTATTCGACAGAGATAGAGACAGCCAGCGAGAGGGGGAACACAAGCAGGGGGAGTGGGAGAGGAAGAAGCAGGCTCATAGCGGAAGAGCCTGATGTGGGGCTCGATCCCATAACGCCGGGATCACGCCCTGAGCCGAAGGCAGACGCTTAACCGCTGTGCCACCCAGGCGCCCCTGCTGATGTCTTTTTTACCTAACAGATTTCTTGTGGCCAACTTGGAGTTGCTCCTTGCTGTGTTATCATCCAACCTGACAATCTTTGATTTTAGTTGCAATATTTAATTGGGGTTTAATTTACTTTTAATGTGAGTATTGATTTGGTCGTGTTTAAATCTACTTCCATTCTACTTATTCGATCCTTTTTTCCCCTTTTGTTTCTACTTTCTTTTAGATGAAGTGAGTATTATTTAAGATTCATTTTTCTTCATTACTAGCTTATTATCTTTACCTGCTTTCATTACTTGCTTTAGGGTTTATATATTTTCAACTTATCAAAGACTACACTCAAAAGATGTTATAGCATTTTGCTACAGTATAAAATTGTACAGCTTCATACTTTTATTTCTCTCCTCCTGGCCCTTGTGCTATTGTTGGCATACATTTTCCTCTAGGTATTCCTTTTTCCTGGCCGTTCACGTAGGTAATAAAAGATATTCAACATCCACTGTGTTTTAGACATTATGCATTATATTCTAGGCATGTATTCTAACTTAGTTCTCATAGTCTCATAAGATAACAATCATTCCTTTCATTTTTCGGATGTGAAAACTGAAGCTCAAAGAGATTATATAACTCTCCTAAGTCAGGTATCCATTAGGGGGGAGATGAAAATCAAACCCAGGTCTTTATAATTCTAAAACCTATGTTTGTGTTTATTATATACCACCCTTTTAATAAGTACTTATCGAATGAACAAACGAACTTCTAAATTGGTGTAATTTGAGGGACAAAAGAAAGGTACTCTGAATTCCAAAATATTTACATTTGCTTTGCTTTATAATACCTAAAATTTTTGTAAGTGGAACATATCCCTCCAGCTTAAAATGATAAGCAGCTAAATATAGCACCCACAATGTTTACTAAGAGTATCAGTGGACACGGGAGTGGTTAATTAATAAACCAAGAACCTCTGGTGCTTAAAAAGATGTTTAGTGAGTGTTGCACACACACAAAAATAAACTAGCACTACTGAGAACCGGGTCTGTTTTCTCCTAAGTCTCAGTGAGGAGGTGGTATGTCCAGCCGCAGCCCCGCAGCCATCCCCACAGGCAAGGAAGAATAAGAATTCAACAGAGTGCTGGAATTAGAGATTTCAGAGACGAACAAGTGGAGCTGGAGGTTAGTACTCTGCATATTGACATGCACAGCCTATGGAGACACTGCTGATAAAGGCTGCTTGTATAAGCACATTTATAAGCAGAAACTGCAAGTTTTCAAATGAGTTGTGTTCCCTCAATAGCTATCTCCTCAGTGAAATGCTGAAAAAGGAGCAATACAGCATGAACCAAGACCACATTGCTACAAGAAAAAATGTGAGGAATTCAGGGGAAAAAAACAGAAAGAGCCATCCAAGAAATATAGATGAAAGGATTGGCAAACATTTTAAAATTATTTTGTGGGATTTGAACACCGTTCCGTAGGACACCAGCTTCCTAGCAGTAACAGATAGCGAGTAGTGTGGCAGGTGAGACAGGGTTCTCCTTCACTGCTTAATAAGGATTGCAGTGAGAGAGAAAAGAGGGAGTTTGGGGGAAGGTGCAGGGGATGCTGATTTGCTAGAGTGAAATCAATGCTAACTAGAGTAGTAGAAGGAAATTAATTGATGGACTAAGTGAAATGTGAGGTTTTGATTGATTTTGTAAAATTAGAAACTATAGAAGTCAAGGCATGTGAAGGAAAGAGAATGCTCTGAGTATCACCTTGGGAGTGGAACAGTTTCCTCTAATCGCAGAGTTTAAGGTTGTGCCAGGTAGATGGACAGCTGAAATTTATTGGTGATGGAAGCCATTTAGATTAAGGATTCTTAACTATGATGATATAAACTGATGGCTGTGAGTTTTTAACTGACCTTTTGTTAAACCAAACTTAACAAATATTTACTTTTTGAATTTAGAACAGTCATTGGATAAGCATATTAAGAAGCAATAAACAAAAATATGCATATGAATCAAGGCTTTTTGGATCAATAGTTGTTCTGCCTTGAATGAAGCATCTTAAACTCTTCTTCTGTACAACTAGAACTGATTTCCCAAGAAACATCCAGTTCCTCAGTCTCAATGTTAAACTTACTTTTTATTTACTCTCACCATTAAGTTTTATAAATTACTACATATACTAACTGAAAATATTGAAAGAACAGTTATGGTTATTGAAATATCTGTTTAGAATTTTAGGAGAACATTTTTGCAAGAACGATTTCTTTAAAACAGACGGATTATATGTATATGTTATGTAAATGCACATATGTGTGTATATATGTAAATGTATTTTTTTCTAATCTTAATTGGTAAGAGATATTAAAATATTATCTTGTGAGTCTTTAAAATAACCTGAAGCTTATAATACTAACAAGACAAGGTACTATCCCTGCATTATTGAAATTTTTTTTTCTCTTTTAAGTTTCCAGGGCCGCCTGGGTGGCTCAGTTGGCTAAGCATCCTCCTCTTGGTTTCAACTCAGGTCATGATCTCATGGGTCGAGGGATCACCCTGTGTGGGGCTCTGTGCTTAGTGAGGAGTCTGCTTGAAGATTCTCTCTCCCTGTCCTTCTACTCCTCTCCCAGGTCACGTTCGCACTCTCTAAAATAAATAAATCTTAAAAGAAAGAATTTCTGAACATCTTTTTAAGGGTAGAAAAAGACAGCAGATCTTCCGTCCTTGTTTAACTGCCTGACCGGAACTGAAATTGAGGGGATATCCAAGAGAAATAACAAAGTGCGCCTTAAACTTGTTTTCAGATAACAGGGTCTCTATTTCAGAGACAGGTGGTACAGAGCTACTGTCTGTTATGTTTATAATTGGAAACACTATCTTGTGGCTCCTGTTATTAATCCAAATTAGATTACTTCATCAGGATAACAAAATTTTTCAGTGGTGCATTAGCAGGTTTTCATAATAATTCTGACCTTTAGTGCAGACAAGGCATTTCTTTCTATCTACCTATTATATGATTTTGGGAACACAGACCACAAAGTTTCACTTATTTCTTACGAAGGTATTATATAATCTCTTCCTATTCTGGATGATTTATTTGTTTGGGGACTTCAGATTTATTTTTAGTGTTTTACTAAGCCTGATATTTAATTACTGCACAATTTGCAATTTAACCCTTTCCCCAGTTTTAAGTTACTTCCTCTAAAACACTTTTCATGGCCTCGTAGGCTTGGTTAGTTCCATCCTATTCCATACTTTGACTCTACTGGAGCTGCTCACATTAAAACTGTGTCATTTCACTTTATAATTTTATGTTCATTTTGTAGTACAATGATATAACTTTGAAAAAAGTCAAAAGAGCAAGTCTTATAAGCAGGGTGTTTATTTATATACCTTGCTTTTCCAGAGACAGTCTCATTTTTTAACCGTTTCTTTAACATCCCATGTATCAGTCCCCTTTCACGCTCAAAATGTCCTAGTTTGGATGATAAATGATACATATGGTTACTACACTTATAAAAACTATACCCCTAACAACTACCAAAAGCTTAGTTAAGCAGTGGTCACTCAATAAAGATTTGTGGAATTAGTAAATGAATAAATAATAAAGTCAGTGAATGAATTGACCATACTCATCCTTAATTCTGTTTTTTAAAAACATATTTTGGAAAGTCCTCTTTTAAAAACTCGATCCCTCACCTTACATTCATAACAGAAAAGGAAGCAGTAAATAACAGACTAAAATGTCTTGAGCCAAAACTTGTGAACATTTTCATATATTACTTGGGAGACACTACTTCTGCAATTCATATGAAGAATTATCTATTTTCTGTTTACTTCTTTTTCTGCCTCTCTTTCTCTTTAGGTCCCCTTTCTGTCTCTCTTTGATTCTTTTTTAGTGGCTTGTTATTTTTCATAATTCTTCCTGGTATCAGTGCAGACAAGACTTAAAAGATCTTTATGCTGTGCCTCTGTTAAGTAGAAAAATATTTCATTTATAGCTTTCAGTATTTCCTATCTATTTCTTTTTGAAGAATTTGGTCATGAATTATACATACCAGCACAGTATGAAATATTCAACTCATGTTCTTTCATTCCAGTTCAGCCTACCAAACAAAGAAGGGTGGTTTGAACATAGAAAAAAGAAGGTCTGATAGCCATATGCCAGTGCTATTTAATAGCATTTTTTCCATAGGAAGGCCCAGATGAAAAGTCCAGCATAACTAGATTTTATACACTCAGTGCAACTCATGTAAGTTATTAAATTAACTGAAACAGAAACTTGGCTTTAAGCATATAAAATAGACTTCTCAAACTACAAGAGTTGTTTTTTAAAAGTCATAGAGAAATAGTAATTATTGTTGCAAAAGTGAATTATCATTATACAAGGCCACAGTTAGACATATTTTAGGAAATTTGGAAAAAATATAGATGTATTAGGTCAATGACTACTTTTTAATTAGTAACTGAAGATGTTCACTATCCATTTGAATTAGTAACTGATTGATTATTCTGTTTAGATTCTTTACCATGAAAAGTTTCTTACACCATATCTTTCTAAGTCTAGAAAGAGTGAAGTCCTTTCTTGTTCCTGAGGAATTCTGAGTTATATCTGAGGGGAGTGATTTCAGGTTATTGCTGGCAAACTCTTCCTTAGGAAAAGCACAGTATAATAATATTCTTTATTAAGCTAACTTGCCCCTCAGACAATCTTCAGACTTCGTGGTTTGGAAATTATTTGATTTTAAACTGGCTGCCACAAATATAAACTCAGTCATCCTATTCAATGGAAGCTTTTTTGTTTTCACTTAGAATAGCTATTTTAGCTTGTCTGAAATCTTTTCTTCAAGCTAAAAAGTTAATTTATGGTTGAGAGTCTCTGACAATATAATCTTGGATATATATTTAAGACCTCAGAGCGATCCTTTTTCATTCTTGTTAAATATGATATAGTGTCCTCCAAATTTTGAAGGCTCCTAACTCTATTTGTTATTATTCAGTTCATTTCAAAATTATTTAATTGAATATTAGTATTGCACAGAGTAAATGGAGCATTTTACAAAAAACATACTAAATTTTTTATTCTTCTGTCTCTCGCCACTTAGATAATCTAGTATAAACA
The DNA here is from genome assembly GCF_017311325.1 of Ursus maritimus. NCBI lineage: Eukaryota > Metazoa > Chordata > Mammalia > Carnivora > Ursidae > Ursus > Ursus maritimus. The sequence goes on from NW_024426230.1 coordinate 16,422,372, forward strand.
CAAAAATTGAAATTGGATCTTAAATAATTTAAATTTTATCCTTGTAAAAAATATTTATAGAGCACTGATTCTATACCAGCATTTGTTTTTAACACCTTTATGTGGATGTCATATTAATCAATGTTTTCCAAAAAAACAGAACCAATAGGAGATGATTGATGACAGATAGATAGAGAGAGAGAGAGATGATAAATAGAGAGATATATGAAAGATTTATTGTAGGAAATTGGCTCATGTGATTATGGGGGTGGAGAAGTCCCACAATCTCTCATCTGTAAGCTGGAGAATGAGGAAGACGATGGTGTAATTCAATCTGAGTCCGAAGGCCTGTGAACCAGGGGAGCTGATGGTGTAAGTCCAAGTACAAAAGCACTGGAAATAGGAGCTGGATGGTGTAAGTCAAGATCTGAGTTCAAAGACCCAAGAGGGGTGCCAGCATCCGGGAGCAGGAGGAGATGTATATCTTAGCGCAAGCAAAAAGAGCTATTCATCCTTTCTCTGACTTTTTGTTCTATTCAGGCCCTCAACAGGTAAGATGATGCCCGCCTGCAATGGTGAGGGCAACCTTCTTGAGCCACTGTACCAGTTCAAATGCTAATCTCTTCTGGAAGCACCCTGATAGACACAAGCAGAAATAATAATTTACCAGCTATCCGTCATCCCGTATCCCAGTCAGGTAGACCCATAAAATGAACCATCACAGATGTGTTATTTAATGCCTCTCCTCCAAGACCTCCTTTAAGTCTTCTCAAAATAGCATTGTTCTTGTCCTTGTTTGATCTTACACATCTCTTTTTCACTCCAGATGATTTCTTCCAGTTTAACTTTGTGCCTGCCAATTCTGTCTTTTAAAATTTTTTGACTATCATTCAACTAGCTGTTGGCTTTTTTTTTTTTTTGCAAATGGCTATTAAATGTTAAAGATTGCAACTTGTTTTCCTTCTAGTTGTTCTGTTTAATTCTTTTGTCAAATGAGCCCTTCTTTTGCCATGGTGGACTTTTCCCCTGTTATAATCTATGTTCTTTCTTTCATTTATTTAATAATATTAAATATAATTATGGTCTATTAATTATTTTTTTTTTATTCCAAGTTGTTTGGAGCACAATATCATTATGCCTGTTTAACTACCCTGGTGGACTATTTTTTTTTTTTTTGGTGTTTATCATTATTATTATTAATAACACTAAATTCTTTTACTGTTGTACTAGTTTTCTACTGCTATACAGCAAACTACCACAAACTTAGGAACATAAAACAACACCCTGTTACTATCTCACAGTTGTATAGGTCAGAAGTGTGGACAGGCTTTATTGAATTCTCTGCTTAGTCTTTGAAGGCCAAACTCAAAGTGCTGGTCCAATTGGACTTTTAACAGGAGGCTCTGGGGAAAATTCTGCTTCCAGCCTCATTCAGATATTTGGAAGAACTCAATCCTTATGAATCTGAGGATCCTAATTCCTTGATGCAGCCTTGGGCCACTCACACCCTCAAGAGGCAGCGCACATTCCTTCTTTTGTAGCTCCCCACATCTTCAAACCAGCAATGACACGTCAACTCTTTCTCACACTTGAAATCTGTCTCTGCTGATTCCGGTCAAAGAACATTCTTCTTTTAAAGGCATGTGATTATAGTAGGCCCACTCGGATAATCCTTTGAAAAAAAGAAGAAGAAGAAGAAGGAACTCAGTCAACTGGTTTGTAACTTTATCTGCGAAATCCCTTTTGTCATATAACAAAATTAGAACATGATATCTCGGGGCGCCTGGGTGGCACAGCGGTTGAGCGTCTGCCTTCGGCCCGGGGTGTGATCCCGGCGTTACGGGATCGAGCCCCACATCAGGCTCCTCTGCTATGAGCCTGCTTCTTCCTCTCCCACTCCCCCTGCTTTTGTTCCCTCTCTTGCTGGCTGTCTCTATCTCTGTCAAATAAATAAATAAAATCTTTAAAAAAAAAAAAAAGAACATAATATCTCAATATATTCACAATCAAGGATTAGGAATAATTAGATAACAGTTGTTTTAGTTTGAATATTTATCTGTTTATAATATTCAAAAATATATTGTTATAGTATGATTTCAGCCTCTGTTTTTTCATTTTTTTATTTGCTTTTTCATTTTTGTATGTCTTATGGTCATATTTCAATGCTATTTTCTTCATTGGTACTGCGCTTGTAGACTTTTTTTTTTTTTAACTTTACTTAACTTTTCAAGAAAGACTTACTTTTCCGTCTACCAAAAACTCAGAGTAGGCGTCAACCAGGATATTTCTTTGTTGCTTCCCTAGATGCATCCCCGATGATAGAGCACTTCCAGTCTCCCTTCCTTAAAAGGCATCCTTTTCAGTGTTCCTACTGAAAGTAAGGATCTCAGCTCCTCCTAGCAGTTCAAAGACCAAATGTTCTATTTCTGCTTGTGCATTAAAACTCCAGCCTCAACTCTAGAGAAACATTGATCCAAAATATACAAGCATAAAGCACTTATAAATGTAGGCTCCTTGTTTTTTCTTGAAGATCCTGTGAGTGAATAACTGCATTTACCCACATGTCAGTGAGAAGGCAGGACCTGGAAACTGTGTTCACAAGTCTCCTCAAATGATGAAGTCGAGAAGTCTCCTGTCTGAGGTAATATTCCATTAAATTCACAAGGTAAACTTGTTCACAATTGAACATTTTCTGACAATAGCCATTTGTCCATGCCCTATGGAAGGTTTTTCTAGAGGTGTTTTTGTTCTTTCTCTTCTCATGTACAGGTTACAGTGATACAAGGAGCGGGAATGTTGTTACGGGTCTTGGTCCCACACTTCAAGTCATATTTTGACAGTATCAGTGGTATTGCTGGAGTAACACAGCAGTGCATTTTACTCGGGAAATTCCAGTCTGTGGTTAGGTAGAACTGGCATTAAATTGTTCTATGAAGACTACTAGACAAACAACACAATTTTCTCTGTCTTGGCTCTGAGTTATGTTTGTGAATGGGCAAAACGAATTAATAATGGTAAAGATCAGAACAGAGGTTTCCAAGGATAGGATAGAGTTGGTTATCGACTGCAGTTGAGCATGAGGCAATGCTCTTTGTTGAAATAAGTCTTCTCTATCACGATCTGGATGGTGATTACATTTGTAAAAGCTCATCCAGCTGTGCAGTTGGGATTTGCACCTTTCACTTGCTGCATGTATTTTAACCTCAATTAAAAAGCACAAATAGAGAAAAGATCAAATCGATAAAACCACAAAACATCTTTTACTTAGAACTATTAGTCATATATATATAATATATTCTTATCTCTCATTGTTTTACATGTATTAAATATATTTACATGTACTAAATATACTTACATATATTAAAGATGAACTTTCTAGTATGATTTTAATTTCCCATTTTAATATTTTATTGAACTAATACATTTCTTACATGTTATATGAGTGTATGTGTCTCTATTTTTATTAAACTACAATATAAAATAAGGACACCTATGAAAAACATGGTTATATAGAGCCCTTGTTTGTTCTTTGAATGTTATTTAAAATTAGGCATCTGAGAAACAGACTTAGCAATATATATTACTTCAGAAATTAGTAAGGATTCCAAAAGCTATCCATTAATTAAGGTAAGAATAAAATCCATCTTGTAGGTTGAGAAAAAAATAGTTAAATATAAAAAGAGAGAAGATAAAAGAAATATCCTGAAAAGGACGTGTAGACAAGGGTTTGTACCTTGAGTTTAGTTAAATCACATTTTCTTGTCCCTTAGAGGAGTCTTTAGCTGACTGTGAATTCAAGGTTCAAAACAATTTAATGGCACCATATTATTTTTTTCATTATAACTTTTTCTGTATAAATATTTAAAATCTTCCTGTACCTATATTACTTTGCTTTCTTCGTAAGAAAAGTAGTTGGGTATCTTTTTCATATTTTGTGGTTTATTTGCAGGAAGATTTTCTATATATCCTAGAAAATTATAGTAATCTTTGGTTTTGAGTCACAATTTCTCTAAAAAAAATTATGTAGTGTTATGTTCCCCCACATTCCTATGTTAAATACCAAACCCAGTGTAATCATTGTATTTGGAGGTATTTGAGTTTAAATGAGATCATGGGAGGGGCGCCTGGGTGGCACAGCGGTTAAGCGTCTGCCTTCGGCTCAGGGCGTGATCCTGGCGTTATGGGATCGAGCCCCACATCAGGCTCCTCCGCTATGAGCCTGCTTCTTCCTCTCCCACTCCCCCTGCTTGTGTTCTCTCTCTCGCTGGCTGTCTCTATCTCTGTCGAATAAATAAATAAAATCTTTAAAAAAAAAAAAATGAGATCATGGGAGTGGAGCCCTTAGAAGAGAGGAAGAGAGAAGAAAGTGCTTTCATCTGGCAGGCATTTTGACCCTGGACTTCCTAGCCTCCAAAACTGTGAGAAATAAATGTTTATTACTTAAGCTGCCCAGTCAATGGTATGTTTTTATAGCAGCCCAAACTAAGATAATGGTTATTTACTTATAAAAATACTTCTGAATGATTTTCAGTGGATACTGTCCATCATAGGTTAAAATTATAAGTTCAGTGCAGATTTGCAACTAACCAGAACCTTCTATATTTGACAGGGAATAGAAAGTTGTAGAAGCAGGGTCTTGCTGATCATCAAAGGGCCAGTAAACAAGAATAAAGTTCTCCTTCTTCAATCATCACTACCATCTTTGTGACAGAAAGTAGGATGCAAGGAAATGTTGTTTATAAAGAGAACGTAATAAGAAAAAAAATCACTTTTTGTAATTTAGGGCACACTATGGTGGCATTTTATTTTTTACTCCTGCCCTGCTAACTTACCTATATTTTTTAGACTGAATTCTAGATACAAATACATATGAATATTAAAACAATGGTATGGCCAGGTTGATTAACGAGTGGTCATATCCTACATTGTAATTATTAAAAATATTCTATTGGAATAGACATCAAGTTTCGTTAGTTTCCTTTAGTCTCAGAATTATTTGAACTATTCAAATTTCATCATCTGTTCTAGAAAAATGACATTTATAAATGAAGTCTTAGTGCATTTAAAAATAGAGGATTTGGAAAGTTTCTATCACTATCTTGTCAAGTAACTGTAGATGACTATTGGTGAGACATTTTTTCTTTGGCAAATTGGACTTTAATCGAGTGTGATACGATGTACTGATTAGAACAGTGATATCTTAACACTAAGAGATCTGAGACCCTCATCAATTTTTTATTTTATTAAATTATAGAAATACCAGGGCCGCAGGGGGCACCCTCCTTCTACCCACCATTCTCACAGTTCAGTGGAATTGTTCCCTGTGGTGATATTTCACATAACACAGAATAATTCATCTTCATGTGTGCTGACTATGAACTGCTCATTTTTCATAAATATTTTTATTTTTCTTAAATTTCTTTGAAGCTGATTCACTCATCCCTTGATCAGCATTTTTTAAAAAATTTTTAACATAATTGCTACCCATTGACATGGAAGAAACTAGAAACTTCATTCTAATCATCTGGAAAGAAAGTTGTAGTAAAAGGCTTACTAATTATGTGCTGAGTCACAGTGATAAAATGATGCAAAGTTAAAAATCTGTCATATTTTTAGAAAGTTGGGTAATGTCTTTGAGACTTTTTTCCCTGAAAGATATACTTTTATAGGACTAATAAAGTAATTGTCTAGAGGCACCTGGCTGGTTCATGTGACTCTTGATCTTAGGATTGTGAGTTCGAGTCCCACGTTGGGTATGAAGATTATTTAAAAATAAAAATCTTAAAAAAAAAAAAGTCACTGTCTGGATGTAATTACATATACTATCACATCTGTCCAAGTATACTACTTTGAGAAGAGTTACATATCAGTCAGAGCTGTCGTGGATTAAATCCGCATCGCAAACTTGCTCTATCTATGGTGAATTCTACTTTATTTAATACTTCTAAAACTTGAAATTTTTAAAACACTTTTCTCTGGCATTTACTTTATTCTATTTGTAATTGAATGAGTTTTCTGGGGCTTCTGTAACAAAGTACAACAACTGAGTGGCTCAATCAATAGCAATGTATCATCTCACGGTTCTAGAGGCTGGAAGTCTGAGATCAGGGTGTGAGAGGTGCCATACTCCCTCTGAAGACACCAGGGAAGGATCTGTTCCATACCTGTCTCCTAGATTCTGGTGGTTTGCCCCAATCTTTCCTGGCTCGTGGCAACATAATTCCAGTCTTCACATGGCATCTTCCCTTCATTTGTGTCCAAATTCTCCCTTTCTGTAAGGACATCAGTCACACAGGAGTGTGTGCATNNNNCCAACTCCACCATGATCTCATCTTGACTAATTACATTTGCAATGACCTTATTTCCAAACAAGGTCAGATTCTGAGGTAATGGGGGTTAGGATTTAAACATGAGAGTTTGGGGGAGGGGGTGGATATAATACATCCATAACAATAATATAAATACTTCTTTAAACATCTGACAATGTATTTATTTTTAAAACTAATGTTCTATTTGAAACTAGAAGCAAAAAAGCCTGTTATCAAATTTGAAAGCATATCTTTTGTAATTTGTGAGTGAACTGTGTGTGCCTGAAGATTTTATTATATCAGACTTATACGACTGGGTATGTAGTAGATATTACTGTACACTAATGAAACAAAAGGAGGGAGGATACATCAGTTCAAAACTCAACATGATGTAAGGTCCATAAACACTACTATAAAATAAAAACAGCTAAATGTTTCATATTCAAGTACACTTTTGCAAAATCCTACCATCGACCTCAAAAGGAGGGCATTACTTTGGATAATATAGATGATGAATAAATCTTCAATTGTGCACCCCTCACTTTGATGCCTTCCATTCTCAAAATGTATATTTTATTGTATTTTTCTCTGCTAAAATTTGCCTCGCCAGGGGATTCCTTCTGCCAAATAAAGAGCAAACTTTCACATAAAGGGAAAATGTTTTTTACCCACAACAAAAAGTTAGATCCTGCTGAGTGTTTCCCCAGGCTTCTATAAAAATTCACAGGTGAAGCTCTGCCACCTTAAAAGAAACCCAAAACAGCTTTGATCAGCTAAACAGAAATAGTTTTTATTCTAAGTACATTAAAATACACAAAGAAAGCACAGTATAGGCATTGCTTTTGGCTGTTATTTCCCTGTTTATGATACTTTATAACAAAACTTTAAAATACTCTTAAAAATACTTTCTAACTTAAAAGGCATCATTTGAAACAATTTCATGCTGGGGTGATAATTAGTTTTATTTCCTGCCATGCTATGACCCTGACCCTTATTTCCTTACTTTTTTGAGATATCATTGAGAAATAATTGTGTGCTTAATAAAAAAAAAGAAACTTTCCATAATTTTAAAGTACTAACTTATGTCTTTTATTACATAAAAAACTATTAAATAGTGCAAATTTGTTTTGATATTATAAAAAAAGTCCAACTCTAAAAATATCTATGTTAATGTCCTTCTTTTTTATAAAAATTTTATTTTTTGGAATATCTAAAATCTAGGGTTTTTTTCTGATTAAAAATGTAATACTTATTCAGTTTATATCATTTGGAATATGGAGAGAGTTGGAAGTAATTTTAATAACACATATGTAAATCCACAAATATAGAGGCCCACAACTAATGTAGTTGATATAAAGCTAGTCTTATATACATATACATATTATGTGCATACATACATTGAAAAAATTGCATCTCAAAGAGGCAGAGGGAGGATGTACAATTGCATATTTTCTATTTTTTTCTTCAAATTTAAAAAAAAATTCTAGTTAGTAAACTTAGAGTGTAATATCGGTTTCAGGAGTAGAATTTAGTGATTCATCACTTCTGTATAGCACCCAGTGCTCAACATAACACGCTCTTTAATACCCATCAGCTATTTATTTATTTATTTAAGATTTTATTTATTTGTTTGACAGAGAGAGAGACAGCGAGAGAGGGAACACAAGCAGGGGGAGTGGGAGAGGGAGAAGCAGGCTCCCAGCAGAGCAGGGAGCCTGATGCGGGGCTTGATCCCAGAACACTGGGAGTGCGACCTGAGCCGAAGGCAGACGCTTAATGACTGAGCCACCCAGGTGCCCCCCCATCACGTATTTAGCTCAGTCCCTGCCCATCTCCCCTCCAGTAGCCCTCAATTTGTTCTCTATAGTTAAGAATCTCTCTCTCTCTCTTTTTTTTTTAAAGATTTGTTTATTTGAGAGAGAGAGAGAACGGGGTAGGGGGCAGTGATGGGCAGAGGGAGAGAGAGTGAGAGAGTCTCAAGCAGACTCCATGTTGAGCGCAGAGCACACATCCCTGAAGTGGGGCTCAATCTTACAACCCTGAGATCAGTGTCCTAAGATCACAACCTGAGATCATGACCTGAGCTGAAACCAAGAGTTGGATGCTTAACTGGCTCTGCCACCCAGGTGCCCCTATAGTTAAGGGTCTCTTAGGTTTTCTTCCCTCTTTTTCCCCCCTTCCCTTATGTTCATCCTTTTTGTTTCTTAAATTCCACATGTGAGTGAAATCATATGGTATTTTGCCTATTTACTAAAATAAGTATACGAAGAGAAGGGATGTGAGGGGCCTAAAACTGGAAAGATATTTGTCTAAAGTTCAGTCAAGCAGAGGAGAAATTTAAGGCCATTTTGGTCCAGACTCTCATAGGATTTTATTGCCTTTGGTAGAGTTCTTTCCTAATCTGGGTTTTGTCGGTCATTTGTGGAATGCTTCTAAGGGATGGGAGTAAAACTCCTGACACTTCCTACATGACTTGCCCATGAGCAGAGCAGGCTCTGTCAGCCAGAAAAGCCCAAGGGCAGAAGGACACAGGGGGTGGCAATTGGAAGCAAAGCAAACATGGCTAGAAATTGTAAGGGCCAAGAGGGTATCAGCGGGGCATCAACAGAATCTGCCAGAGATCCCATCATTGTCTGGAACACTACTCGAGGCTTTGAAGGTACTAAACCATTTTTAAAAATCGAAGTAGATATTGAAGAATTCATGCTCAATGTATGCTTGAGTAACCAGTCCCGTCTTATCCTGCAAGTCTTCAGCAAAACTGTTCTATGGCAATAAGAAATCATAACTTGATCCTTTCTTAAAATGCACCTTAGTATATAATAACGTTGTCAATAAATAACTGCTGATTTTTATTGTTTTCACTCAAGATAGCGTATTGAATGGAAAGAGTTTATTTTTTTGGTAAAATAAGGGCATATATATGTCTTAATTCAGTGATTTACATAATGAGTACATTTACATAATGAGTGCTGGGTAGAAATTTCTGTAGCTGGAAACGTAATAGAATCTTATGGGCAATTAAATTCTCTCTCTAGAATTTTTTTTCTCACTATAGTTTTTTCATAGTGAAAACATTACAGAGTAATAAATCCATAGCCTTTGATGTTCTGGTCACAAAGACACTAAAGAAAAAAAATCTCGCTCATATTTGTTTAGATAAAATAATCATCAATCTTCACCTCAGGGCTGTTTCAGGAAACTTCTCAAACCTTCAGTTTCCTACTGAGTATTAGCTAATAGCCTTTGATTTGATAGTTGTTTGGATGGCAATCTATTGGATTAAATGATGCCCTAAAGCTACCTCTCGGCAGAATTAAAATTCAGTATTTCTGTCGGTAAATTATGCTAGCTTTATTTAATTAGAGATTTCAAGGTGTCTAATTTGAAGTCTGACATCTATTGAGCTTTGCTCTAACATGTTATTAATTGCAGGGTTGGAATTGAAATTTTATGCTTAAAAAGAATATCAAATTCCAGTGATAAGGAGAAAAACAGATTCATAAGACAATGTTTCATTAAAGAAGGTATTAGAAGTTTCAAGAGAACAGCATTCTAACTGCAGCACACAGGAATTTGCTGGTGGATGGCCAAAGCTATTTTATTTTATTTTATTTTATTTTATTTTATTTTTAAAGACTTGTTTGAGTTTGCCTATAAGCGAAGCATCAGATATGAAAGGTATGTAGTCACATTTTCATCAGACATTGGACAAATTTTATGAAAAACATTGTAAAGTATAGAATGTTTATAGCGCTCTTGAGAAATATAAATGCAGTTTCTTGGTAGTACAACTAAAGAGGAACATTTTAAAAACATTGCATTACATTTCTTGGTCCTTATACATAAATGGAATTGGAAATAAACATTGTTGATCTCTTTTACAAGAAAAAAAAAAGAGCCAAACTTATATCTAGGCATATAATGGCATACATTAAAGAAAAAAAAATGAAGAAACACTTAAAAACAAGGAAAAATAATGGTGAGTTTGAGGTCAATGAAAAATGTATGCAAGAGAATTTTTAATTAAAGTGGCACTTAAGCATGTAACATTTATTTTTTCAATTATATATTTCAATGGCAGTACTTCTAGCATAAGAAGTAGAGAAATTATAATTTTTACTATAAAAATGAATCAGTATTCTGTACCATTTATTATAATAAAAATTTAATAGTTTAGTACCATTATATATCAATTTATAGTTAGTGGAATATCTTATTAAGGATAACAATTCACTATAATGCTAAAAATATTATGTAAGTTAGGGGCGCCTGGGTGGCACAGCAGTTAAGCGTCTGCCTTCGGCTCAGGGTGTGATCCCGGTGTTCTGGGATCGAGCCCCACATCAGGCTCCTCTGCTGTGAGCCTGCTTCTTCCTCTCCCACTTCCCCTGCTTGTGTTCCCTCTCTCTCTGGCTGTCTCTATCTCTGTCAAATAAATAAATTAAAAAAAAAATCTTAAAAAAAATATATATTATGTAAGTTAATAAGGTAATTGGCCTGAAGTGGAATAAATATAAATGAACAGAACAAAAGTGTTTAACCTTCACTCCATTTAGCTTTTTCTAGTTTTCAGACATAGTTTAATTATCATCTTATATATCTATATAAATGCTATGCTATTTTTTGGCTCTTGGACAAATGACTTAAACTCTATGCATTAGTATCCTCAGCTATAGAACAGATATGCTAATGAAGCTATTAACCTCATACTTAAGAAACACTTTAGAATAGCAACTGTCACAGAGTAAATATTATATAGATACTTGTCAAATAAAATAAATAATAAGTGTCTGTGCAGATAGCTAAATTCCCAGTAATTCTCTATTATAAAAGGCATGGTGGGGAGCCTGGGTGACACATTCCGTTAAGCCCCCAACTCTTGGTTTTGGCTTAGGTCATGATGTCAGGGTCATGAGATCAAGCCCCATGCTGGGCTCCATGCTCAGCTAGGAGTCTGCTTATAGTTTCTCTCTCCCTCACCCTCTACCCCACCACCCCATTCTTTCTCTCTCTCTCTCAAATAAATAAATATATATATATTTTTTAAAAAGGCCTGAGTATTGAAAGACAACAGTAGTAATTAAGACATTCTGTGCCATGTAAAAAAATGTCTTTGGCTTTCCAGAAATTTTTTTGTGGTTTTCTAATTTTGTTTGTATTTTCAAATAATGATTCAAAAGAAGAAAGAGAATTTTAGATAAGCATACTTTATTCTCCATTAATGCAGTAAATATCAGCAAGACGAAAAACATATGGCACAGGATAAATAATGTAAATTATTCTTTAAGGAAAGCATATGTACTATATATAGCAAAGTTTCTGTCAATCTTTTATATAATGCAATTTGTTTTACCCAGATAGCCAGTGTAAGATGTTGGATGTTTGTATAACATGTAGAAAAGATAGACTTTAATATGACAAGAAATAAAATATTGTCATTACTGTTATGTATTTCCTCGTCTAATACCTTTGCTTGTCCTTTCACTTTATGGAGTACCCTAAAGTATATTTCTTATCAGATTATATAAACATGACTTTGGACAATAAAATACAATCACAAAATCTGAAGTAGGTGGTCGATTTCTTCTGTTTGTCATGTGTACTGTCTCAGATAATGAGTTTTTCATAAGTTAGAGTGCCATTCTGGAGTAACGCTGAAGCCACAATAAATATTTAACAGGAAAATAAAATGTAGAAAATAGACTTCTCTAAAGACATAAGTAGACAACCTGATTTAGTTCCATAAATCTAGGAACATTACTCTCCATTTACAAATTTATAACACTGCATCCTTTGTATTATGGGTTATATTTATTTTCAAATAGCTCTGTTTTCTCATATCAATGAATTTTTAAGTGAAGAATGACGTTTTAAAAGCTATATATGTCTGAAGTAATAACTGGCTTATAATTCATGCAGGTATTTTGTTCAGTGTAGGTTGTACTTGAAATAATTATTTGGCTTACAGTGGAATTGGTACTCCATCCATATCAATAGACCTCCGCTGGGCAAGTTCACACACAAGGTTTTTCTTTCCACTCCCATGGTTCATAAGTCAAGAGGCAAATAAATGTATGACTCAGATTTGGTCTGTCATATGCTCTGTTCAAGAATTTTAAAACATGAGGGGCGCCTGGGTGGCATAGCAGTTAGGCATCTGCCTTCGGCTCAGGGCGTGATCCCGGCGTTATAGGATCGAGCCCCACATCAGGCTCCTCCGCTATGAGCCTGCTTCTTCCTCTCCCACTCCCCCTGCTTGTGTTCCTTCTCTCGCTGGCTGTCTCTATCTCTGTCGAATAAATAAATAAAATCTTTAACAAAAAAAAAAAAAGAATTTTAAAACATGGAAAAGAGAAATAAAATCCAGATGTGCTTGAATCTAAATCTTGTTATTGAGAGATCTCTTGAAAAGAGATCCATGAACATTCTTATTGCCGAGAAGCTAACCTGCTATTTGTCCTTCAGAAGGCTTAGTTTTCAAAAGTTCCTTTGATCTTGCAAACTATCTCATTTTTACTCCAAAAGTTCCGTTTTATGCTTAAAATGTCCAGACTTAGTTTTGCTGTTTACAACTAAAATAACTTTGATCAATACATAAATCTAAAGGGAATTGCTAGATAACGTCTATGAGAAAAAAACTAATGAGAAACTGCTATGTGAATATAAAGTGAGTTACAAATAATAATAAAGTGACTTTGTATGAATAATATAGTACCTACTTATTGTACAAACATCAAAATAAAAATATATGTAAATTCTTGAAGAAGGTGAAGTAAAAATAGCATGGTCTTTTGTGTCAAGAAGAGATGGCTTCCCTCCTGAGCCTTGGTTTTTCCTATGTCTGTGACTGTTGGCAAATCTCTGAAATTATCTTTATCCTCATCATTGAAATACAGACAATAATTAACTCCTATTGTCACTTTAGGATTTAATAATCTAATTCACATGCAATCACTATTTGAATGCCTGTTCACACAAAAGGTACTAAAGAATGTATGTTCTGTCTCTCCTCCACAATGACTATTTGTACATTTTGGGGTGTGTAAAGATCTAAGAAATAGTACTATTTTCCCTCCACAAATTCATAACTAAATGGGAAAATTAAAAAATGTGGTTAACGAGGGTCAAATATCAAGGGAATTAGAGACAATAGAAAAGGAATTCTGCCTATGGGAGCAGTGGTTTTCCAAGTGCTGAATTTCAGAGTCAAACTGAGATTTCTGCTGACTTACAGGGCCAGCTACACATCCTGAGGCCTGGACTGCAGAGATGGAACTAAGTTTATGGTATGCCAACAGCAAAGTGACCTCTCTCCAGAATAAACAAGAAAAGTAGGAGCCAAGCTACTTATGCCTTTTTTTTTTCCTTTTAAACTCACCAATCCAGAGTTGTTGAATAGTGAGTCTATAAAACATTAAAACATGGCAGGAAATACCAAGAATGGAGAAAATAATTTTATAAATAAAAGCAAGTCTTAGAGTGATTTGGATAGCATTCATAACGCTATAATTGTTAAAATACAGAACTGATGTTTTTGAATAAACTAGTGAAACTATGTGTGGCTTCAACAGTACTGGGAAAGCTAAAAGGAACGGGAAAATTTGTAAACAAAGACTGGAAGTCAGATGCCAGGAAAAAATAGGTGAGGGTTAGAAAGAAACTATTAGAAGAAGGGAGAGCATGATGCATGATCAAAAGTCTGAAAAATAATAAAGAGCAACATGATTTAAAGAAAATAAAATAGAGGAACAAATATGAAGTGATATTAACAGGAATTTTTAAAAACATGAACATTTTCAACCAGAACACTTTAGAATTTTCTATTAAAGATTATCTATGGATTAATCCATAAAATGGGTTTGCTGGAATAACACATATAGAAATATCAAGGAAGAGTAAGAAATAAAGACCATCATTAACAAAGAGTTACTTATACACACAAATGTGTGTGTGTGTGTGTATTAGTGTATATTCTATTAACTCTTTTCTTTCTACTTTTGAATATTTTTAAAAAATATTTTTTTCTTGAATATAATTGTTATGGTCAAAATAAGGGCCTCCCAAAGATGTCCATGGAACCTGTAAATGTGTAGTATATGTAGCAAGATGGAATTTGAAAATATGACTAAGGTTATGAGCCTTGAGGCAGGGAGATTAACTTGTATTATCTGGGTTGGCCCAATCTAACCACATGTACTCCTAAAAACATGGAGAGCTTCCTCAGGCTTGAAAAAAAGGAGAGATGAAGCAAAAGGACAGAGCAGAGAGATTCAGAGTGGAGAAGACTCAGCCTGCGGTTGCTGGCTTTGAAGATGGAGGAAGTGACCACAAGAATAGGAACACGGTGGCATCAGGAAGCTGAAAATCTCTCTGACCAGCAGCCAGCAAGGGAATGTGAACCTTAGTCCTACACCCAATGGTACTAAATTCCTCAACAACCTAAATAAGCTTGGAAGCAGATTCATGCTGAGAGACTCCAGAAAAGAATACAGTCTTGCCCACAGCTTGATCTCAGATTTGTAGAACGTGGAGCTGGGAGTCAGCCAAGTGAACTCAGACTTCTGAGCCACAGAACTGTGATACTGAGGGTATCTGCTTTTAAGTTGCTAAAGTTGCAGTAATTTGCTATGGCAACAGGAAGAGACGAATACAATATTAATCAGTTATTTGTAATGTTTTTGTATCTGTTGTTTTTCTTAATTCATAAAATTGGAACCATGTTACAGGTGGTGATGAGGAGATAGGCATTCAATTTTAAAAAGGTACGCCTGCACCAAGGAAAACAATGTGTGACATAAATGAGTTATCTAAAGCAGATGCTGTAGAGAATGGAAGGATTTTAGTTTGTGTTCAGATTCAAATAGGTAAAAGATGATATCTGGACAGTCCTTGCCACTATATAATTCTATTATAATAGAATTATAAAATTAAATGCTGTGCTATAAAGTTGTCTTATATTCAGTGGCCAGTGGAAGAAAGAAAAGTATATTTATTGTGGTTGTATGTGTATGTGGTGGAGTTAAAAGAATCGAGACACTCAGATCTGTGTTTACATAAGATTGGTCTTATATAAATAAGGATTCTTAAATTGTCCTAAGAAAACGTTAAAGCGGGTAAAAAAGTGCAATCAAAGAAACAATTTTAATAAATGTGATGTAAGGATGCCTTAAAATCAAAAATTGACTGTTAGTATAAAGGAGGAACTAAAAATACATTTTGCCAGTTACACCCAAAGGATGGTGGATTGATAATATAAAAAAGCAATGGGAATAAGGACATCAGGGTCCTAACTCAGATGATGTAAAAGTTGGTAATGCTGTATCTGTGATACTGAACATACAGAGAAGGCCACATAGATCCTTCTGGATTTAGTACCATGGAGAAAAAATAGCAGCATTACTGTATCAGCACAAAGAGAAAGTCGCAATTTGAATTACTTTGCATAAAATATTAAGTTGAAAAAGTTTCTTTAGTCTACTTCTTTCAAAAGATATCTCATGCCCTTCCTTTTACTTAATTACCTCGTAATTATATTTTATATATATTTTTTGTATAGCTTTATTGTTCAACATCCCATAAGTGCCTATCAATGTACTAGGAAGAGAACAAATTCTGCTGGGAAAGATGAATGGCAAGCACATTTTCCTTGATGTTTTGATGAGGTATTGTTCTTGTCTTTTAGAAAGAACTGAAAACTAAGGACAAGTTACTTTTAAATTATTTGAATTTTTGAAAGCCAGATGGTCCCCCCAAAAAGCATGATTGAATACACACATAAATTTCTTAATTTCTTCTTAAATTTAAACTTTGGGTATCTTATCCACACATTCTCATCTCTAGTGGAATATTGCAAAGAAAACAAAGGAAAAAAAAAAGAAAAGGTAAGAAAATTAAAATATTTTGTAATACAATTGAAATTGTCTTTGTGCTATTGTCACCCTAGGGTGGTGAATGTGGCACTGTCTCTGACACCAGTTATCATACACTATCCATCATGTGGGCTGAGGATGGAGCCAGGCTTGCCTTCCTAGAGACTTTTGATGAATGAGTTGCCAACTAAGGTCAATAACAACTCATTTACAGCTTCAAATGGTAACTTTGAACTAGAACTAACTTTGAACTTTGAGCTAGATACACAGGTTTTTGTCCATTCACAGCCGATGCCTAAATACTCCCGATCATACTCCATTCCACTAATCAATATGTGTGTGTTTGGGGGAAAAGACGTGTTCAGCACAGATGTTCCCTATCAATGACGCTCTCCTAATGGGAAAGACTCATGTATCTCAGTATTTGATTTTACCCCTTTTCCCAGGATATTTATCAGACAAGGAATTCACAGATTGTCAAACATAAGTTAAAATAATGATTTGAACATCATTTACTACTTATTTTTACAAAGTCAGATGATATGCATTTAGATCCTGGGAAATCACCTGCTTTCAGAAGCCCTCCAACAAATTCTTTTTCTCACTCTTACCTAACTCTGGCAAAACTGAGACCAGAGGGTCAGCTGGTCAACTTTGGACATAGGATTTGTGTCTTGGTAAGATGGAGGAAAACCAGGTAAGCCCTCAAATTTTTATTTCCTATTTTACCTCATTTGGAGTGCTTAGAATTGCTCCCTAAATATTGCCTTTCTTTTTTGTCATTGTCTGTTGTTTTTGTTTGCTTGTTGTTTCAGGTGTTACAAAAAGCTGAAAGCCAAAGCTAGAGGGTAAGTAAAACAGGAAGAAGACCCAGTACTCAGCCTTATCTCCCTCGGCCCTGTACTCATTATAGAGAAAATGTCCTCCTTACATACAGGATTTTAGCAAAAATCTGAACTGCAGATTTTAATTACTAACTTATAAATATTCAACTTGTCTTAAGAAGATTCTAACACTCTAACTTTGTGGAATGAAGGGAGGTGAAGGCCATGAACGAACAGTGGCTTTTGTCAAAACTCATTCCCTAGGTCAATGGAATGCATCAAAATGGGTAAAAGAAGTCTTCAATAATAGGTTTCAACATATCTTCCAGAACTTTGTTCCATCCCAGGAGTTGCAAATTCATTTAAATGTTAACACTGTACAAGTGTGTGTAAACACTAGAATGCTAACGCCTTACACTTTTAAATAGACTCATTCTGAAGAAATTTCCAAAATTTATCTGTGATATTCTAAAAATCATGTCACTTTTGACCTTCAAGTGGATAACCCAAAGTTAATTTTATACTTGCATACATATCTATTAGTAATAAAGTCCTAGTATGATAACAGCCAACCACATGTATCATGTACTTAATTTGCTTGCTGGATCAATGTAAGATTGCAACATTGCCACACTGTGTCCGATAAAAAAAAATCTATAGACATTATTTTAAAATAGCGTATGAATAAAATTCTCCTGTAAGACCACATAAATTAAACATAAGTAATTACAAAAATATAACATGAAACTTCAAAGAGACATTTTAAAAATATGTCACATGAGTGTTAGTCTTATTGTCTGCACACCGAATGCAGTGCAAAATATACGTAGGGAGTCTGGCTCCAAGCCCAAATCTTACGCGTGATTTTTCAGGTTCAACCATAGCCAATTACAAGGCTTTGCCTGGCAGGTTTCATGGAGGGAAGCTGCTCTCCCCACCACCAGACTGTGCAAAACCAGTGCATTATAGTTTTTCTGGAGGGAGTTAAGTCAAAACCTTAGGTCCTGCTCACCCGTCGGCCAGAGCTCACATGCGTGTCTGCATCCTAGCCCAGGTGTCTCCATGAGGCCTCCTTATCAGGGACAGTGGCTAAGTCTCTTTTCTGCATTTTTATTTAGTACTTTTCCACCCATAACCCTTCCTCCTCTCCCCATCCCCGGGGCACACTGGTCCATAAAAATTCAGGAGCCCCGTCATTCATGGCCCCTCAGCCATTAGACAATACCAATATATATATACCTATACCTATATATATATATATAGGTATAGGTATATATATAACAAGGAATAGCTGTGTACATATTTCTTTGTACACATATATGTAAGGCTACAGAATAAATTATTATAAATGGAATTACTAGACAAAAGCGTTTAAGCATTTAACTTTTCTGATAAACATTGCCAAATTGCCCTCAGCAACGATGTTTGAGAATGTTTCTACACTCAACCTCACAGTAAAAGTGTTAGTAACTCTTGTATTTGCCAGTGTCGTACAATGGGAACGTGGCTCTCTAACTGCCTTTGATTAACATTTATATTATTTTGCATGGGACTAGGATTCTTTTCAAATGTTTCAGGACCATCTGTATTTTCTTCATTGTGCCGTTGTTGTTCCTGCTTTGGCTATTTTCCCTTGGCTTTTGTTTTCTTAATGAATCATAGGACCTGTTACAATACTAAAATGTATCCTTTTGTTATATGTGTTATAATATTCTTCCAGTTCCCTTGTTTTTATACATCATTCGTGGTATTTTTTTACTATATAATAATTTGTTATTTATATACAGGTAAATTTATCCATCTTTTCTCTCAAGGCTTCTAAATATGCATTCTTCTAAGAAAGGCAAATTCTATGAACAATGTTTATAGAACAATCCATCTTTCTCCCACTAATAAACAGTAAGACCTTTATTATGTATTTGAGTATCCTTACAGACTTTGAGTATACTTATAGACTCTTATTTTACATTGAACTATTTACGTATTTAATAATATTATATTGTTTTAATTAAATTGTATATATCATATTTCGTATATGTTAATTGTCTCTTTATTATTCTTTGCTATTATTACTAATAATAATAGCAAAGGATAATTAAAATCTGCTTCTGAACTTAGGAAACTGCTGTAGATTTTTTAAAATTCTTATTGAGCTAAATATATAGACGAACCACTATGCTATATGGCAAACTTGTATGATAGACTTTTTTTACTTGCTTTGGTTTTGTTTCCTTCTCTTTTTACAATACAATTTTTTTCTTAGTATTATTGCAAAATGAGCTGTCTGAACCATTTTTACATTTCAGAAACTATCCTAAAAAATTGTTTAAATTCTTTTGCCCATTAAGTGAGCCCTTAAGAAGTGGGTTATTTGGGAGGACTTAAATCTGTATCATCCTGATAATTCTTGTTCAGAGAAACAGTTTACCTTTCATGAATTTAAAATTACCTGATCTTTTTAAATAAATGTTTTAATATAATGTTTGTTTTTCTCCTTTTTGTTTAGGTCCATTTTGATTCATATATCATTACTTGGGTTTGAGTATAATGAGGGCTTCCTGGGCCTTCTTGTAGACCCATAATAAGATAAATGATGGCAGTGTTCCAGGCTGGTAGGTATTTTCCCTTCATACCCAAATGAAACATGATTGAGTGCTCATAAGTTGATTGCAGATTTCCTGCTTACTTGGTTTACAAGGATCAGGAACTTTGGATCAAAATTCAGTACCATTCACTTCCTTCACTGCTACAGTCATGTGTTGTCTGTGCGTTTTCTTATTCAACCCTTGTTCCTCTGCTAGTTAGTGTTGGGGGCTAACCGTATCAATAAGAGCTGCCATGGTCAGACTATGTATCCTATCCTGTTGCTCTCAACACGTCCGCTGTTAAACACGGTAGGAAGCACACCTCCACTGGCAGATCTTTATGTTCTACAGGCTTCCTCTGAGGTCTGCAGACATCTCTGTCGGATATTTGACTTGTGCCCATTTCTCACAGTAACCTTAGAGTTTGCACCTTACTGTCCGCATTTTGGAAATGAGCGAAGTGTCAAAAATCATAAACCGCTTGCCTAGGTCTGCACAAGAATTAAATGAAGGAATCATTACTTGAATACAAGTATGTGCTCACAAAAGAAATCTTCTCTTTTTTCTCTTATTTCTTGTTTCATGTTCTTTTTATCTCACACAATAGCTGTTACCATTAACTTCATATGATGGATACCTAATGAAATTTAATTAAAAGAAAGTTATCACTTTTCATTACATAATTATATCTTAATACTTGTAATATTTTCTAAACATCATTGTACTTTATTTATTTTTTAAAGGATTTTTATTTATTTACTTGAGAAAGAGCAAGAGCGAGAGAGCACAGAGGGAGAGGGAGAAGCAGACTCCCCTTGGAGCAGAGATCCCCACGTGGGGCTCGATCCCAGCACCCTGAGATCATGACCTGACCTGAAGGCAGATGCTTAACCAACTAACCCCCCCCAGGCACCCCTAATAGCATTCTACTTTAAAAGGATATTTGTGCTAATATATTTGACAAAGATTTTTGCCCAATGCCCTGTGAATAGCAACTCCAAAACATCCAGGACCCAATTCATTGGGAAGGAAGTCTCTTTTGTGAGAAATGTAATTATCAGAGTATGCAGATGGTGAGGAAATCCAGTTCAAACCTGTCAAGACTGACTGCAGATTTGCCCAGTAGGCTGGAGAGTTTACGCTTGAAAAGCAGCGCTGGTCTGGTGGAGCCCGGAGTGAGGGGCAGGACAGAGTGCTGTAGTCTCAATCCCTTGACCAGGACTTGAGGCAGCCTCACAATTTGGGGTATTTTCCAGCTGCTTGGTTTCAGAGTAAAATACAGCTTCTCACCCATATGGTTTAACCCTTTGGAAAAGAGAACAGAAACATCAAATGGCTGATAGGTCAACTAGCACAACTAACCAGCTATACCAACTGTGGTGCTGTCAATAAATCAGGAAGACCGTCAAGTGATTCATCATTGCCTGCTTTTTCTGTGCATGATAAAAGCAAGAAACAAATATTGATTTTACTCAGAATCAAATCAATCAAAACAACCAATGGCTTAATAGCAACTGCAAATCCTCAAATGCCCTGTTATCAACACTTCCATTTAAAGTCACAAGACCAATTTTCTACTGTGTTCTTTTATCTCCCATTAGCCATGTAATTTAGACTTTTATAGTATATCATGTATAGGTGTATCGTTCTCCACTCCGACAAAGAAGAAAGTGGGAGCATCTTTACCTTTTTATATAATGCTTTTTTATTATATTTGTTTTTTTTCTTTCAATTTAAGAGAACAGCGTTGATTGTATGGACTTATCCCTAACGCTATTAATTTGGAATGAACCTGCTGTGAGGATATTCAGAGTTGACCTTTCACAATGAATTTGAATTCGGTATTGCATTTAAGAATCATCATTTATAATGCATTATTTAAAATGTATATTCTAAAATGTATTTATGACAGGACAATGGAAATGTTAAGTTTACTAATCTTTATGAACACACATTAGTAGTTTGACTCATTCTAGTGGGTTTTCCACAAGATGGAGTCCTAAAAATAATTCATGGAGCAACTAAATTACCCAGAATCTGGTGCTTCCTAGTTCATTTTTTAAAACCTGCATATTTTTCCATGTATTTTCATGGAAAATTGCTCAGATTAGAACAATTTTGACAGTTACCAGTATCAATGTTAGTAATTCATTACTATTAACTATCAGTGCACAACGGGTTCATTGAGATAGCAAGAATCAAAGAGACTATAATCAATAAAAAGGTACATTTTAATTTTAAGAGGCTAATCCATGAGATTTTCAATGAAAGTGTATGCATATATTAACGTGTTATATTTTTTATCTGAATTTCACATAACATTGGGAAAGTAGGATTCAGAAAATATAAATTATTTGCATCCGGGGGAAGTAAAAAGTAGCTAATGATACATAGAGAGGCTATCATTTTTATGCTGAGAATCGTAAGTATTTTTTAAACTTGTTACAAAATATCAAAGTCTACCTGCACTGCATTGATATTATTGCTGTAAATTTAACTGTGAAATTAATGCATTTGCACGGTAAAATGCTACATCTTTTGATAGATGTTCAAAAATTTTTATTCAAAACTTCTGTGCCTAGTTATACTTTGAGCAACTGAGTATAAGAGTACTGAATATAGATGCTAAATAACACATTTCCTAATATTAAAAACATTATTTAATGCAATTTTATTAACCTGATTATTGTCTGTTGAGATCTTCAATTTACTTACACTCTTTCACCATTTCCTTCCAAACTGTGAAAAATGAATGTACCCGTACGAGAAGACAGGACTGGTAAAGGGTTAAGTCATGATTTGTAAGGAAGCCCACACAGAAAAGATTTTGTTCTCATATGAGCCAAGGTCTGAGGTGGGAATAGAAGGAAGAGGCTGAAGTAAAAAATAGTGCTCTATTGCCAGGGAAAGGTGAGCACTCAGAAAGCTTTTCACCCCATTGGAATAGGGTAGCACCTTACCATTTGGAGGCCCTACCTGAAATGACCTGCCAAATATTCCTGATCCCTGAGAAAGAGTGTTTCTACAAGGTCAGCAAAGATAAGGGATCTCTAATGCAGAGATTTCAGAGCCCAGATACTCCTTCTGAGGAAGAGAACAAAGAATGTAAATGGTAGATTTATTTCTCCTGGATTGAAGACTTGAATTACTATTTGAAAATATTTCCTTGAAATAAAAGAGTTAAATTGCAAGGGAAAAACTAATAATAACCATTATCAAAATATTATGGCAAAATCTAGAATTTGAGTGCTGGATTGAGAAGGAGAAAACAAAAGCATTATCTCTACAATGTTATATTCTGGGAAAGGGAATCATGGAAACATGGAGGTTTTGGTTGTAGGACAGAGTTGATATATTTACATATGGTGGAAACATATATAATGATTATTGACATTGGGAATGTTTAAAAAAAAAACACTTGACAAATGGAAAGTCTTAAAGGACCTTCCACAGTAACTGAAGTAAAAGTAAGGGTGAATAAAAAATAAACCAGCAAAAATAAGCAAAAGGTAGAAAAGAATGCAACAAAGTAAAAAAATAATTTTAAAAATGAACTAAGATGAATGGAGTAATCATACAGACTAAATGTAAATTAATTTACATTTTTAAAAACAGATTTTAAAATTGAGTTTAATCAACTTTACTATTCATTATAAAAGAGGAACTCTTACAGCAAAGAACTAGATGTTGAAATGTTGAACCATGTCAGATAATAAGTACTCAGGCAAACACAGTAAAAGAGGAAGCAAGAGTGGCGATATTAATATCCTTTTCAGAATCCAACTGATTTATTAGAGAAGAATAATTGAAGAGAGAATTTGAATAATGCAATCAACATACAGCAATAGACATGTTAATAAAGTTGCATTCTATAAATTGAAATTTTATTTTGTATGAAAAAGATAAAGTTCTGGAGGATCCTAAAACAAGTGATACATCAACATCAAGCAGATCAAAAATAAGCACAGATATTGAATATCTGCCAAGTATGATTAATAAATCCAAGATATGCTGTATTTCATCTAGTTCAAATTTTTTTCATTGTAACCATTATATTATATATTACCAAGGAAGGGAAGAATGCTGTCAATTAACTTACACATGTTTTGTTATCATTTAAAATGTTTTGTATTTATTGAAAAATGTATTTTAGTATAGCAAATACCACTACGGTGCACCCATGGAGGTGAAAATATAACACAAAGAAGTAACTCCCTTCACCCTATTCCTGTTTGTGGACTTTGACATTTCCATGTTCTGAAATTTTTCACACTCTTACTTGTAAATTAAAGTCTGTCATATATCTTCTCATATTAACCTTTAATACATCTGAAATGAAGCAATTGCAGGAAAAAAATGCATCATCAAAGTTTATCAAATCAATGGACACGCCCTTACCCAACTGAATATATAACAATTAAATACTTCCCAGCTGTGGAGTAGGGGTCTAACCAAGACCTGATAGCAATCATTCTTTGGTTAAAACAGTATCTAGAATTTAAGATCAAACGGTTCAATGGCAAATATTCTTTCTTTTGTTTCCTCTAGGTACTCTATGTAAGTTACTTTTATAAAAACAATTCTTTTTTCCCCCAGCTTACTCATAAACTTAACTAGTAAACAAGAGTGCTAAAATGGAAAAGAAAAACTGGAGACTAATAAAAATGGTGAAACAATGGGTAACAATGTGTTCTTAAAGACATAGTATCAATTGATGTAAATACAACAGATTTAAATGCTTGAAAGAATAAATTGTCTTCTAAATGAATTTGTACAACAAAATTATCCATTTAAAATGTGCTTCAAATTTTATTTCTGCTTGTGTCTTTAATTTGCCTGCTTTTCCATCACTTGATTGCTTGATTCTAGAATCACTTCTGCTATTTAAATACTACTTTTTTCCTGTCTTGTTTCCTTGATTAAAACTCAGTTGGGTGTTTTCCCTTCTGTCTGATGACTACATTAGTACTCAGAACAAAACCAAAAAGTTCTGAATGAAATCACTCCCAAGCTTTCGCATTTTAAAATATGTATGAAGAATAAGTATTTTATAGAAAGCATTTCCATTGTTTCATGAATATTTTACTTTTCTTTTCTCGTCCATAACCATGGGCATATTTTTATTTGCATTTCAGTTATTTTCCATATTTGAAATCTATTGCATGATATTATTATTGTGTATAGCAAAAAAGTAAAAACGTCAGCAGGAAAAGTAATAGAAAATACTGGAATCCATCTCTAAAGTGGAACGTTGTAAATTATAGTTAAAGATACAGTTTTTTCTTTAATCAGTTTGGTGGAAATCAGTATAATTTGGAAAATTTATTAAATTACTTATATTACACAACATTTTAATTAATTTTGACTAAATGTTTATTAACTTAAATAAGTTGAATATGAAAGGGACGAAATTCTTGTCTTTTTTGTTCTTCCCTCTGCACTACAAAGTCCGAATGGCTCATCAAAGGATTGATATTCCAGTCATCCAGAAGGGGTTCAAGTAGCAGAAAAGACCTGCTTCTTGCATTTAAGATTACAAACCAGAATTCACATGTCACAACTGGCCGATATTCTATTTGCCATCACTAGTCACGTGGCCACACCAGGGGGAAGGGAAAGCCGTGAAAAGGACGGCCATGTAAGGAATGCGGAGACAACCCAGGGGGACAACTAGCCGAGTCAGGCACACCAATTTACTTAGAGGGTGTGTTGATGGTCATTTAAAAAAAATTTTTTTTAAA
Source organism: Ursus maritimus (assembly GCF_017311325.1). NCBI lineage: Eukaryota > Metazoa > Chordata > Mammalia > Carnivora > Ursidae > Ursus > Ursus maritimus. The sequence continues at coordinate 16,447,681 of NW_024426230.1, forward strand.
GATTTATTTATTTGAGAGAGAGAGCATTAGTGGGGCAAGGCAAAGGGAGAGGGAGAAGCAGACTTCCCGCCCAGCAGGGAGCCGGATGTGAGGCTTGATGCCAGGCCCCTGAGATCACGACCGGAGCAGAAGGCAGACTCCCAACCGACTGAGCAGCCCAGGCACCCCTGTCATTATTCCTTTAATAATATACAAGAGTAATATATTCTTTCATCTATCCGTTTCTTCAGAATTTTTTCTTACTGTTTTAGAAACGTTTAGGGAGAAGTTACAATATTTTACATTTTTAAAAATAACCTGTAATTCAGGGCGACTGGGTGGCTCAGTCAGTTAAGTATCCAGCTGTTGGTTTCAGCTCAGATCATGGTCTCAGGGTCCCAGATTGAGCCCAGGGTCAGGCTCTGTGCTCAGCGGGGAGTCGGCTTGGGATCCTCTCCCACTGCCCCTCCCCTTCCGCCTCTCCCCCTGCTCGTGAGTTCTCTCTGTGTCTCTAAAATAAAAAAAATAAAAATAAATCTTTTTAAAAAACCCTGTAATTCATGCAAGATGGCACATATGAATATGATACATTATTCCATAAATTAGAAAGAAGGCCTTAATTATTGCTTAAGTACACCATTAATTCCATTTTCCACTTTTGTGCTTTCTTTGAGTTTCTTAATTAGATTGGACAAAACTCTTCACAGTTCAAAATACACCATTCTTTTCAGAATATTTTTTCTTCTGGAATGAAATAATACATAAAATTTGGAACTACTTAATGTGTCATTTGTTTACTTTTATTTAAAGGAAAATTTTCACCCTCTTCTTATTTTTTTAGTGATAAAAGATAACTAAGCACAATTAGCTTTAGTTTCTCGGTCAAGAATAAATAACTTTTGGGGGAACCTGTGTGGCTTAGTCGGTTAAGCATCTGCCTTCAGCTCAGGTCATGATCCCAGGGTCCTGGGGTTGAGTCCTGCATCGGGCTTTCTGCTCAGCGGGGAGCCTGCTTCTCCCTCTCCCTCTGCCTGCTGCTCCCCCTGCTTGTGCTCTCTCTGTGTCAAATAAGTAAATAAAATCATAAAAAAAAAGAAGAGAAGAATAAACAACTTTTCATTACATAGACATTTGAGCACTGTGCTGGGACTCATTAAATGTCAGACAAGAAAAATAGACATTTGAATTGGAGTTAAAGATCAAGATAAATTATTTTATATTGCCACGGTCTTCATATCAAATCTATCAATATCTCCATACACATACACACAAATGTTTATGTACGACAGAATATGCATACATGATTATATTTTGTGTACACACACACACACACACACATACACACATCCAGCAAGAGGCTTGGGCACATAGTCAGTTTAATATTCACTAACAAATATCACCAGAAGTCTTAGCGAGCAAATAATTGAGACAGGTTATTTTAGAAAAAGGGTTTGTTGGGGGCGCTTGGGTGGCTCAGTCTTTAAGTGTCTGCCTTTGGCCCTGGGCATGATCCCAGGGTCCTGGCAGGCTGGGAGCCTGCTTCTTCCTCTCCCTCTCCCCCTACTTGTGTTCCCTCTCTCGCTGGCTGTGTCTCTCTCTGTCAAATAAATAAATAAAATCTTTTTTAAAAGAAATAAAGAAAGAAAAAGGGTGTGCTATATCCAATATAATGAATAAACTGATACCTATTCCCATAGAAAGGAATGGAAGTTTTCATTTTGAAATACAGATTAATCCTTGTGATTGTTTTCCTATAAAGCAACCCATAATCCTCCAAAACCGCACCCCAAGAAGAAAGCTGTGGAAACTCAGCACAGGAAGACATTTTCTGTAGGCCATTTTGTATGGAAGGTAACAAGGAGAACCTCTCAGAGAGCAGAACCAGGGCTTAGAGAGAACAGCGGGGCGGTTCCTTCCAGAATGCTTATAGGTCCCAGAATCTCAAAAATGTTGCTGATGGAGGCAGGGCGGTGCATTGTACAGAGATAAAGAACAAGATGCAGGAATTGGATAACTTCAGGTCTGTCTTGTTGAGAACTGGCTGAGTACATTCTTTTAATAATAAGAAGAATGAGTGCAGATGTTTGGGTAACTAGAGGGGGGGCCTATAGAGGAGAATATAGTTGTATATTCAAACGCATTCTCAATACACTTCTTATTAAAGGAACCCAGTTTTATTTAAGAAAGTAATACACACAGCAAAGCAATATAGTTCGTCTAAATGTTTTGGATGATGATGGGTCATTCTAGGGATGATCCAGGTGAAAACTTACAACTATACTTATGCTTGATTTTACCGTACCATGCTATACCATTGGATCTTACTAAATTTTGTTTAAATCCAGTGTATCTTAAGAATGGAATATTTATTACCTTTCCCCTTAGCATTGATGAGAAATCATGTATTCTTAAGCTCAGAGGTTTTTTCCTATGTGATCTGTTATCTTACACTTGTCATTGACATTAAGAAATATAACAGATTGTTGTGTCACATTAAACTATTAACTAGCTAGAAACAGTTTACTCCCTCTACTTCCCTGTTTGCCATCTCTCCCCCGAAATACTCATACAATCACACCAAGTGATTCTAAGTGGTCATATTAGAGAAATCAGGTATCAATCAACAATTTCCAGAAACATCGAGCAATTACTACTAATCAAAGATTTAATGGATTCATAAAGCCAAACAGCAGGACTAAAGTAAAATAGGTTGAAAGTCCAAGTGTCACCTCATCCTTTTGCCCATTCCGGAGCAATTGTTAGGCAAAAAGCCAGTCCTATTGACCAAACAAAATGAGTAGTTCTTATTGTATGTGTGTTGGGAAATGAATTATTGAAAAAGAAGGAAGTGGGAAGAAAACCATAGGAGAGAGTCTTAAGTTAGTTACTGTGTGTATTATCACATTGGGAATAAAAGAAGATCTAATGAGGCAATGCTTTCATATTTTGTTTTGTTATTTTTGCAGTTTGTTTTTGGTTTTGTTTTTATGTGCCCATTTTATTGCAGCAAATAATAACAGAGCACTCCTCCTAGAAAAACATTCTCATGCACATCTTCAATTCCAGGAAAAACAAGAGAAGTAAAAATAAAATATCCCTTCCATTAGAAGTGACTCACATGACAAATTCTTAAAAGGTTCACCTAGGGGCGATGCCTGATTAAGATGTAAATTCTTTTTTTTAATAATAATTTTTTATTATGTTACGTTAGTCACCATACAGTACATCCTTAGTTTTTGATGTAGTGTTCCATGATTCATTATTAGCGTATAACACCCAGTGCTCTATGTAAATTCTGACTGCAACCAAATGTATACTGAGGATGAGGGGAGAGACTCTCCTTCCCCCTCTATTGGAGAATCCCAGGATAAAAGTCTCATTGACATACATTCTTTAAAAATATTTTGCAGCATGAGAATAATAGGGAAGTTTTCACAGAAGACTTCACTTTCAAAAGTGATTTACCACAAGAGACTAAAGCAAACTTGAGAAAGTAACTATTTTGGTGTTCTCAAAATCAATTCATATTTTAAAATCTGTGGTATTCTTTTATCATTGTAAGGTCTCTAAAAATATTCCCAGTACTGTTTTCTGCTCTATGCTGTGTTGTCTGCATAAGATATTTATTGGACGAATTTTTTGGACTAATTTTCAAAAATGAAACAAAAAAGAATTAATAGCTTGCTGAACAAATAAAACATATTTCTTTCACAATTATTTAGAGTTTCATTTTACTATTTGCCTTTTGTCTTACAAAAAGCAATGAAAACTGGATCAAAAGTGAAGATGGAACATAGATGTCTACAATACCCACACCTATAATCTCAAGAAATGACCACTAGGCATTACGAGAAAAACTAATAAATCAAAAATAATGAAAACAAAACATGAAAGATGCATCAGCAGATCCAGAAATTCTTCAAAAATAGAAAATATAAGATGACATTTACAGAGAAAAAAACAAACTAAAATCAAAAACAAAAACAAAAAAAAAAACACAAATACATGTGTGTATATATATACACACACTGGATATATATACATATATACACACACATATACTGGAAAGAATATCATAATATGATGAAGTTTGTAAAAATAGGTTGCTACTGGTCTTACATGTTATAAAATTGCCAAAAATGCCATATATTTGGCCCAAGTAAAATCTCAACAATTTCCAAAAAGCAAAATTTTTCCAGGTGCACTGATTAAAAAGCATTGTTTTAAATAATTTTTTTAAAAATTACATTTGGAAATAAAATATGCTCAGTTGGAAAATTAACAGATAATCTTTCTTAACAAGGGTTAACCCAAAAGTGAAATTATAGTAACTTTAACATGAGTTATGATAAAAGCAGTCCATACATATCGAAGGCTGAAGTTAATGACTAAATGACACTCATGAGAAAATATGATTTTATATTAGAAGACTTTATGAAGACAAACTAGCAAATATTAACTTAAAAAACTATCATATTAGAAAAAAATATTGAGCTAACAAATGATTTAAAAGAAGAAAAAGCTAAAATGGACAACACAATTCATAGTTAAGAAAGAGAACAGTGAAACAGTAAGAAATAATAAATATACTTATCAATGACATTGATACATGTTTTTGGAAAATAAAAAACAATAGATAAACATCTAGTGACTCCAAGGAAAAAAATAAAAACCTTAAGGTAATAATATATAATGCATGGAGTAGGTTTTGAAAATAAGAAGTGTATGTAATTGTACACTGATAATTTTAAAATTATTTCACAATGGATGGTTTTTCATAAACTTAAAATTAAGACCATTGCCATGAAAGTGCTTGAAAGTATGATCAGATCAGTAAACATATTAAAAATCAATTTGGTAATCAAAAACTTATTTGTAAAAGGTACCCATCCCAGAGTGTAATCTGGGCAAGTCCCATAAAATCTCCAAGAAAAAACAACACATGTATAAATACTTAATACAGAGAAATAGAGTAATAGTTTCTCAAATAATTATAGGTGCTTAAATTGATCACCAAATCTAAAAAAGGAATAAGGAAAGATTATGGAAGTAACCATTTTATATGCATGTTAGGATATTAATATAACAATCTGAATTAATCAAGTCCAAATAGGATTTATCACAGGAAAACAAAAACGCTTTAAGATAGAAAACTTCAGAAATGAATTAATGCCACTGAACTAACAGAGTGAAGAAAATAGAGGATATGCATTCAGGCAATGTATTTGATTATCTTCAATATACATTCAGTTCAGGAAAAAAAACACAGTATTTTTCAAGTTTATAACATAACTAAAGCTAAGATATTTATAAGCATTCCTTCCTGATTCACAGCGAAGATCGTGATGTCTTCTACCACCACCACCATCAAATGAGTTTCTGGCAAACCTCAAGAAAATAATATGAAGAAATACATAGCTGGAGGGGAGGGAAGTAATAAGGGGAAATTTGGATACAGACAAGGACAGAAGAAAGATTATGTGAAGACACAGGGAGAAGATAGCCATCAACCAGCCAATGAAAGAAGGCTCAGAAAAACATCAACCCTGCTAACACCTTGATTTTTGTCCTTTACTCCACCCCCTCTGTGATACGTGGAAATGACAGCCCTAGCAGACTAATACAAGTCACCTCTGAGACTCATTTGTTGAGTCCATATTTAGTTAAGAAAGAGAGGATCTTTCCAACCAGCTGCTTAAGAAATGCCAACATTAACACTGCACGCCCATCTGCTCTTCAATAAGGAGGGACGTTTCCGTGCGCTGCAGGCTGTATAAAGGGATGAAGCAGGAGAAAGATTCATCTTCCAAGAATGCTTCACAGTCTAACCTCAGAGCCAAACAAAAACTATGAATGGAAGCTTGGGGCTTTTCTCCAATACATAGCGACTAAAATCCTCCTCACTCAACTTACACCTGTACACTTTTGTGAAGATACTCTTTGAAGTTATAGGTATGTTGGAGGAACACTTTTCTGCATCCTAATGATGATAGGGGATTTGTCTGAATTAAATATTTTGGATTATCTCATTGACAAGCTGGGAGACAGGATGTGTCATAATTGTGTCTTCGCACAAGTGCTGGAGATTTAAACTATCTTTCAACTAAAAATTATTTTTCAGCACTTTGTAACCGTAAGAAAGATACCGAGCATTGTAAGGAATGTTGTATGAGTTGTAATAAAGAGACTGACCCCAGTTTTGATGACTGCTGACCCATGTCTAAGCCTCACCCTCTCTTTCCCCCTTGATCCCACAGGACAGGCTGATAAGAAAGCTCTCAGGTGTCTCATCTTTTGGCTGGAAATTTAAACCTGCTGCCTTCAGAGAACTTTTCTCCAGTCCTACTTCCTAGCTGCTCTAAAAACCCAACAAAGTCCCTCTGTTTTGCCCAAACTAGCCCGGACCTGCTTGTGTCCTTCCAGTTCTCCCTGGAGTCTCTTGTGTAAGTAATAATATACTTTCTATCACATTCCTTTGGTGTGTAGAATATCATAATCCTGGACACAATACCAAATTTTAGACAGAACCCACCAAATTCTGCAGAGTAACACAAAACACTGTGAAACTCATTTTTGAATTTTCAGTATAAGAACTAAGGAAGAGCCACTGTGTTATCTTTTCTTAGTAGTTTATGAGTAGAGAAAGTAAACTCAAAAACCATGTAGATAAGATTCAATTCCCATTTCTTTAGCAGCTGTGTTAACTGGGATAATTATTTAGTTTATATTTATCTCAATTCCTTCATCTGAAGAAGCATGTCTAATAATGCTTACTCACAAGGTTTTTTAATGATTAAACCAAAAATATATAAATTAAGCTTCTGGTGTAGTTCATGATATATAAGGCTCTGCATATGTTATTTTGTAATATACCAGCGTAACACAAAAGTAAAACAGTTTAAAGAAAACAGAAAATAATTTTATAGTATTCACTTCCAGATAACAAATCATAATTCGCAAGGCTTATTTTTAAATAAATCTGTTTCCAAAAAATATCTTAGAATTTCCAATGAGTAAAATGCTTAGTATCTTAAAAGTTCCATGGTTATGCTCATAATTTCTACTAACTAAAAATAATTCAATGTTTTCAAATCATTATCAGTAAATGTTTCAGCTCTAAAATATATCACTTTTTCAGTGTATATGAACATATGTTGTACCACTAATGTCTACTTGTAAAACTTGTCCTAACTGTTGCATAAGACAATGGATTATTTAAAACTGCAGGAATATTGCTTCATTGTTCAGCATAAGGCATTCCTATGGTGGTCCGATAGTCCATTAATAAAATTAGAGTGGGGCATGGAATAGTATTACTAAACCAAAGGTTGCTTGTAATGGAGTTTTGTAATAGCACAACTGTTTATATATAGAATATGCAATGCATATGATCAAATAGTTTACTGGTTGATCAGTAGCCCAAGTATTATTTAAAAATAAAATATGAATTTCCCTACCTTTGCATTAATTTTTCTGTGAACTTTAAAACTTCCCTAAAAAATAAAGTCCATAAAAAATGAACTAAAATATGTTTTATGAGAAAAATAACCTTTTTTGAATATAAGAAATTACTTTATCACAATTATAATTTAAAAAGATAATTGAGAGGTTTTACTCATTGACTTTTCTTTTATTTCTTTTTTTTTTTTTAAGATTTTATTTATTTATTTATTTATTTATTTGACAGAGACAGAGACAGGCAGGGAGAGAGGGAACACAAGCAGGGGAAGTGGGAGAGGAAGAGGCAGGCTCCCAGCGGAGAAGCCTGATGTGGGGCTCGATCCCAGAACTCCGGTATCACTCCCTGAGCTGAAGGCAGACACTTAAAGACTGAGCCACCCAGGCGCCCCCATTCTTTTATTTCTTTTTAAAATCTAGTCTTATTACAAGGACACTAAGTGGAATTATTAAATGTATATTGCAGGCTTGACTTACAGTAAGTATCCTTAGGGTTACAATAAAAAAAACCCAAATTAAGATAAATTGTATTCACGCATTCTTTAGCCCATTACCTACATATATTGTCTTCCTTTTCTTTAACTGTTTCCTTAATTCTAATTTATTAAGTAGCTACCATGTCCAGTTCTTCTATGTATATCACAAATAAATGTTTACCCTGGACTTTCATGGATAAAGACTTAGAAACTATGAACCAAGCTTCTGCACAATACTCCTTTCTTTCACAACTTTTCTGAAAATAGTCAGCAGAAGAATTTGTGTGTATATGTGTGATCTGTGAAATGGAAAATAGTTTGTGTGTCAACTCTCTAGAAAAAGGAACATCTGATGATTAAAAAAAATTAATTGATTCCATTTTCTGGACCGGTAAGCCAGAGTGTAAAGTGGAATATTAGACTCATATAAATTAATATTACTATCTTAGTTTGTTTCAGCTGCTTTAACAACAATAACAAAACAGACTGGGAAACTTATAAACAACAAAGATTTATTTCTTTGTGAAACTATATATGCTCTGTGTTTCCAAAATACAGTAGTGGGATGACATAGGATAAACATTCCCATTCCAAAAAGGAAAGGTAGGAAAGAAAAGAGTAACAAGTCCCACTGAGTCCAAAACCTATCAAGGCAACAACATGATGACTTAAGGCTTGAGAATAATCCTCTTTGGTTTGAAGATCTGACTTCTAGACCCATTGGAAGAGCAACATCACCCCTACAGTTCAGTGGGAGGGACTTGCAGTGGTTCCCTGGCTGGCCTTGCTCCCATGGTGTCTTTCTGCTTGGGTTTCATGGCTCTACTGCCAGGGGTCTCATGAACACCTCTCTCTCAGTCTAGACTGGTATCTGGAGTCCTGGTTTCACTGGTAACCCTGTCCTTTGAAATCTAGGTGGAGGCAACGATGCCCACTTAGCTCTGCTAGGCCCAGCCCGTGTCACAGCTCTGTGCAGGGGTTCTACCACTGGGGCACTGGGTGGGGTTACCCTGGCCCACCTGAAGACACTCCCCCTTTGAAACTACTTTATCTCTCATACCCTTGCACTCTAGGCTGATGATGGGAGTGCAGCCCTGATGACCACTTTGGGGTCATTCTTCCATCTTCTTGGAAATTAACTCCTGACTTCTGTTGAGAGGGCTGATTCATATTAATCTCCTGATCAAACAGTGGCTTGGGCATATCCTTAGTGTCCTCATCTCTTTGCAATATGGTTAGGCTGAGAATTTTCCAAATCTTTAATTTCTGCTTCCTTTTTGCTGGAAAGTATTAGCTTTAAGTCATTTCTGTCTCCTCACATCCTGCTGTAAGCAGTTAAGAGGAGCCAAGTAACACTTTCAACACTTTGCTCAAGATTTTCTCAACTTCATATTCAATTTTATTGCTCCCAAGAGCACAAAACACCAGAATATGAAAGCAATTCAACCAAGTTCTTTGCCACTATATAATGAAGATAACCTTTCTTCCAGTTTTTTTTTTTAATTTTTTAAAAGACTTTTTTAATTTATTTGAGAGAGCAAGAGAGAGAGAGAGCACAAAAGGGGGGAGGGGCAGAGGGACAAGGTGAGGAAAAGGGAGAAGCAGACTCCCTGCTGAGCAGGGAGCCCTCTGGGGCTCCGTCTCAGGACCCTGGGACCACAACCCAAGGGGAACGCTGACGCTTAACCGACTGAGCCACCGAGGCACCCCATCCTTTCCTTCAGTTTTAAATAATATGTTTCTTATTTCCATCTGAGATCTCATCAAAATGGCCTTTGTGGGAAAGCCCTACCAACATCTGTTCACAATTACTTAGGTATTCTCTAAGAAGATCGAAGCTTTATCTACATTTCTCTTTTTCTTTCTCAGCCTTCACAGAATCACCCTTAACTCTCTCTGTTCATGGTGATGGTTTTCCCAGCATGCACTTCAAAACTCTGCCGGTTTCTTTCTGTTACCCAGTTCCACAGCCACTTCCACATTTTTAGGTATTTGTTGTAACAGCACAGCTTCTGTTAGCAACTACTGTCTTAGCCCGTTTGGGTTGCTGCAACAAAAACACCTTAGACTAGGTGGCTTACAAACAACAGAGACTTATTTCTCAACAGTTCTAGAAGCTGGGAATTCCAGCATTAAGGCACTGGCAGACTCAGTGTCTGGGGAGAACCACTTCCTGGGTCATAGAGGGCCATCTTCTTGCTGTGTCTCATGGTTGAAGGGCTGAGAGAGGAGTGCTGTGGGGTCTCTTTCATAGGGGCATTAATCCCGTTCGTGCAGGCTGCACCCTCATGACCTTATCTCTTCCCAAGGTTGTCCACCTCCAGGTACCATGATATTGTGAGTTAGGATTTAAACATATAACTTTGTGTTTCTTTTTCACGTTTTTATTTAAATTCTAATTAGTTAACATACAGTGTACTATTAGTTTTAGGAGTAGAATTCAGTGAGTTATCACTTACAAACAACACCCAGTGCTCATCACAAGTGTTCTCCTTAACACCCATCACCCATTTAGCCCATCCCCCCACCCACTTCCCCTCCAGCAACCCTCAGTTTGTTCTCTATAGTTAAGAGTTTCTTATGGTGTGCCTCCCTCTCTTTTTTTTCCCTTTCCCTATGTTCATCTGTTAAACATATGAATTTGAGAGGGACATAAACATTCATCTTATAGGAACCACTATCTGCTCAGTAAACAGGTTAAAGAACTTCAAAACTTTTTTTTTTTTTTTTTTTTTTTTTGATGCAAAGCTGTCTTTCTGCCTGTTTGTGATGGCAGCCCAGTGAGGGATACTTATGTTCAAGTTGCTATAACTTGTGCTTGGAAGTGGAGCAGTTAATCAGAACTCAAAGCTGTCTATCTACTGGAGATTGTAAGAATTCTGATATTGTAAGAATCTCCTGATGAAGAATAAGAAAAGAAAGATTTTTTTCCTCCACTGTGGTCAAAAAGCTTGTTGTTGTGTCCTGTGAAGTGAGAGAATTTTTTTCAAATAAAATGTTCATATTCTAGAATTAATGAATCTATCTTTTAAAACAAAATAAAAATTAGAAATGTTTAACAGTGAAGTATTATACTTAAAAGAAAGTTATTTGGCATTTAAATTGAAAATCCGTTCCTCCAAGAATAGTTGAATTCTAGATACTTACCTTTTGGACTTTTATTATTCCAAGCCTTATTAATCAGTGCATGCTGCAACTGACATTTCCATGAGAAGAAATTTTTAAGACATAAAGACATATGCCATCTACACGAAAATCTGAAAATATTCTGAGAGCAGCAATTTACAGGTTTTTATATACAAAAGGATACTATTATTCCAATACTTAAATGTCATAAAGATATTAGCTACTTTCAAAGATATTGAAAGTTTTATAAAAGAACCTTACACCTTAGTTCCTATCATTACCATTCCATAAACCTCAAAAAGAAACATTTCCATAAAAAAGGAGGCTATTATATTTGGTAAGTTTTCTTGCAACATGAGATTTGTATCATAGAGATAATCTTTACTTACATTGAATTATGAAGATAAAAACAACATTTTGTGAAGGAAATCATTATGTAAGTGAAATGTTGACTATTAGATGTGTCTTATTTCTAGAATTTTCTTATCAAGCATTTAATGTTAGTTTAGTTATTTAAATCAATTAGGATAGTTTATGCCAAGCAGATATATTTACTATTCCATGTATTTAAAATGAGTAGAAAATAACATCTTCATGTTTTCTAAGATCTTTTTAATCTTGGCCTACTTTATTGGGACCTATATACCTCCCACTGTATTTTTAAAATGACATTAGGTAGAATGTGAATTACTTTTTAAACATCATATGAAACTGAGGTAATTAAAGAAGAAAAATGACCAATTTTCTGGTTCTTTACCAACCTACAGCTGTTGTGTTGTCTTCCTTAATCGATTAGTTCCTGCAGGAGTTAAGCCATCATGGTCACCCTGCAAAAGTGGGCAGCACTTTCACTAAAATTTGATTGACATGTCAAGAGTAGTGACCCAGGGGGGTGCCTGGGTAACTCAGTCAGTTAAGCATCCTTTTGATTTCAGCTCAGGTCATGATCACAGGGTCGTGAGATTGAGCCTGGAGTCAGGCTCCACGCCCAGCCTGAGATTCTCTTTCTCCCTCTCCCTCTGCCCCTTCCCCTGTTCATGCTCTCTTCCCTCTTTTTCTCTCCCTAAATGAATAAATAAAATCTTAACAACAACAAAGAAGAGTAGTGGCACAGGGCAGGGCTCTCAAGGAGTTCCGAAGTGTCTGGAGAGTACTAGAAAAAGAGACTGGCTCAGGAGTTTTTATTGTGGTTAAGGTGCGGTAGGGGTGAGGTCGGGGCTTAAGTGGGTTCCCGTTTCCTGCAGGTACTCCAGGACAAAGCACTAGGCTTTCTTATTAGCTCACCCAGATGTGAACACAGGGGATGAGGAGGGGACGACGTTTAAAAGTTGTCAGCAGGTAAACACTGAAAAATGGAGTCAGATTCCTGCTTGGTGACACGTCTGCGAGTGGTTGTGCCTGGTAGTTTGATCACTTAATAAAAGCAAAAACATTCATATTTTGTGAGACATTATTACAAATGAAATCATTTTAACAGTGTATCATTTCATTAATAAGTTAGAAAGATAGTGTCTGAAGAATTTAGAGTAGTAATAATACTTAACATTTTTGAAATATTTTGTTTTTCCTGAAGTACTTTTCTATCAGAAACCATATTATACTCCTCAAATTTCTTAAGGCATAGTATTATTCATATTTCAGAATATTAAAAAATATTAAGTCTGCATAGACAAAGTAGCTTCTTTAATGTTCTACTACCTAGAATAAAATATATTTCTTGTGTCTTGAAAAGTTCTTAATTTGTAAACAAATTTAGTCTCAATTCATATTTTGTTTTCTGTCTCCCAAGATAACATGGTTGGGGGTAGAAATGAGTTATATTATAACGATCTGTCAATATAAAAAATTATGTTACCACACTAAATTAGTGCAAGACTATGAAGTTATTTATATCCTAAATTTGATTACTCCAGTTACAAAATAATCGAACACAATCCAGAAAAATTTTGATTAGAAAAACTTTTATATTGATTCAGCAGTGTTGAAATAATAATGATGACAATAACACCACCAACAAAAATACCAACTATTTTTTTCTGGAAGTAGACACATTTATTCTAAAGCTCATATGAACAATATAAACATTCAATGATAACTGTGAAATATGGAAAATAAAATTAAATGTTGGGAACTAGGATAACATACTGTAAAGTCTCTATAATTAAAATACTATATTGGTGACCTGTTAAAAGTTATATATTTGGAACAAACTAAAACATCAAATACAAGGACATGGAAATTTACTTTACATAAATGTAGCATTTCAAATCACTGAGGAAAATTATCTTTTTACTTAAAGTTTGAAAACAACAATATAGCCATTTGGACACAGTGACAATTGAATCGAAATATACTGCTTATACCTCTACATGAAACAAATTGAATTGAAGATCTAAATGTTAAGATATATTTGATATTATAAAAAAATAATAAACCTGGATATATTTCATTATATCCTAAATGTTGGGAAAGCTTTTGAATTCTGGCCCCAAAATCTAGGTGCAATTTTTTATTGCAGGTATATATTGTATAAAAATAAAATAGAAAGTTCTGAATGACCAAGGAACAAATAAACAGAAGGACAATGTCCAAGAAAATGAGTGGGAAAAAAATCTTGCATTATAGTCACAAATAAAGGGTTAATATTCCTAATTTAAAAATAAATCTAAAGTAATATGTAAGTATAAAAAATTCAAAAGACTTATATAAAATGAAAAAAAGACAAAGTTCACACACACACAAATATGCTCATCTTCCAATTGACTACAAATATATACTACATCTATGAGTATGTATATATACACATATATGTGTATATACTCACAAATATATTTGTATGTGTATTTACACAATTAACGGGAATAGCATACTATGAAATTGGAGTTGTAATTTTCAGTCAGGAGACAAAGAATATCTCATGATGCAAAAGATATACTTTGGAGTTGGAAGTGTGACAGCAATTAATTCATGATTTATGCTATCAAGTTCTGTCTCAGTCTAATCTCATGCATAAATAATACCTACACTTGACGATGGGATGGCAAAGGACTGCTAGACATGCCTGGCATAGTAGCCAGAGAGATCTTTTTCATGATGTGCCTAGGTGGCGTGATCAAGTACCTTTCTTCAGTACTTTAGTCTCAAAAACAGCCCAGTAAAAAGTCAGAAACTATGTCTCTGTGGAAGAATAGTTACTTGCTAAAAGGTGGCTTTGTCTACAAACCCTAAGCAATTCTATTGACATTCTTCTCCAGGGCTCAGAACAGGCTCAGATGTGGCCTCCAGGTCATGTTCACGTGCTGAGTATAACGTATAAGGACCAAGTTTCTATAATAGACATATTTGTACTGGACACAGGCAAGAGATGTTGACCAGCTTCATTTTTTTTTTTTTGCCTCCATGCAAATCTAGAAGCAGAAATATAGTATATGCTCCCCATTTTAAGTTACCAACTTCAAGTACTCTGTTTTCTTTTTAAAGGTAAAAAAAAAAATAAATGTATGAGCTTCTTCCATGTCCTTCACTCTAGTAAGAGAAATCCTTATGCCCACACATCATATTTATTGAATAGAAAAAACTCTACGGAATGGTGTATTTAACTTCTCTTCTCTGGAATGTGACTATTGTCAAAACATGTAGCCTGGGGAACTTGCTGATAACGGCTGTCTAGATTCTTTTAGCATGGTGTAGAAACATGGTGGATCAGTGATCTGCAAAGGCGAAAGACTCTGGTCAGACACGGAGATGCTCGAAGGTGACGTTCTGAAGATGGTGGAGGTATTAGTGACCTTAGAGTGTAGATTAAGACGATGGGAATTGTTAATTTAGCTCAGAGAGGGAAAACATGATTGAATGGAGGAGCAGAAAGATCCAAGAGACCAGAATGTTGACTATTTTGAACCAATCTTGTATAGGAATATTAAAGTGATTATAAATAATGACAAGAATAATGCCAAGGAGTGAAATACTAAGAAGTGAATAGAGTCAGTAGTAATTTTTAAAATGTGGGGTGGGGTGACCCCTCAAATCAGTAGTGGACAGGAACAATGATGTTAAAGTCTAATAACATTTGTTTTTCAAGTGAGAAGAAAGCATTGAAGAAATAAGAAGAAATATTTACAAAGTGGCCTTGAGATGCAAAGCAAATACAAACTCCACTCTAAATAATTTGGGGGAGATGAGCGTCCTCTGGGGACAAGCATGTTTGAGTCGTGCACTAAGCTGAAATAAGCAGCTGGAAAGAAGTTGAAGGTTTAAAAACATATACTAATGATATATCATGAATTCCAGCACAAGTAATAAAATGGTTTAGGCAGATACTGAGGAATGTGTGCTAGAGTCAATTTCAGGAAAAGTCTATAGGATAACTGTTTGGGTTCTGGTAGTCCAGGAAATTAAGTGATCATAGTAAGTCATAGTTTTCAGCAAGAAATTTTGAGCCCACTGTCAACCGGATCGGTGTGTGAGCTTCCGGGATGGACAAGAACCATGGTGTCATGACCTGCAATACTACAGTGGCCATTTGGTGGGGTTATTTACTTCAGACTAGACCTTGGGACCTGGGTAGGGTTGACAAGTAAACTTACAGAGGAATTCTGTTCATGAATTCCAGAGGCTGGAGGTGTTGCAGCAGTTCGAGTAACATTTAAAAATGCAGATGTTAGAGTGCCTGGGTGGCTCAATCAGTTAAGTATCCGACTGTTGATTTCGGCTCAGGTCATGATCTGAGGGTCGTGACATTGAGTCTGCAGCTCCATGCTGGGCACGGAGCCTGCTTAAGATTCTCTCTCTCTCTCTCTCTCTCTCTCTCTCTCTGCCTCCCTAGCCCCGTCTCTCTCCCTCTCTGAAAAGAAAAAAATGTGGATATCTACTAAGAACTAATGTTAGAAGGTTTCATTCTGAAGTATTGGCATTAATAATTTCAAATCTCTATCATTTACTGACATATGTAGAGGTCACTAGCCACACTGATCAGCTCAAGTAGTCCATCTACATCTTTAATTCCTAGCTGTATTTAAATTGGATCATATAGGTTTGTATAAGTTTTATAGTTTGTATACTATTAATAAGAAGTATCTCTATAATTGCTTTTAAAAGAGTGTGAATCTCTTGGTATATGAAAATTCTCAGAATAATTTACTAACCCTAATAATTTACTAACACTTCTTTGATTTGAGACAGGAAGCCACTGAGATTAAATATTTGTGAATAATATACAAATACGCATTAAAAGATTCGGATTTGCTTTTTTATTGAAATTGATTTCCCCACATTGTATCTGAATCCTATAGGCTAGAGGCAAATCCCATCAGCCTGACTTGGGATCTTCACAGTTGGATGGTCTCCTGCTCTTCTCAGTCAGGTGTCCAGCTCTCGTTACAATGAGTCTGATTCCAGAGGCACTGCAAATCTCCGGGTTCTTATCCACTGGTTCTTATACTCTGAAACCATTTCCTTTAAGGCCTCCCAAATCTTTCCTCGTTCCCTTTCCTCCTTCTAGGTAGCCTTTCAAATGCAATGTGGTCAGCCTTGATTGAAAGGTTTTTACTGATTTGTATTCTTCTTGAGTATACGTTCCCCTTTTTCCGCTTCTCTGATTGATTATCATAGTTCAAGACCCAGGTAATTCCTCATTGTTCACAATCTGTTTCCAAATTCTAAAACCATGTGTTGAAATTTGTAAAATGCTGTGATCTGTATTATTCATTTTGTCTGCTGCTTTAAAGTTCTATTTAACTGTGTCTTAGTGTGTAGGACTGTATATAGTAAATGAAAGGTGACTTCAGGTGCCCAAGGACTTCAGGTTTATGCTTTCACATATCAAGTTATTTGTTAAATAGACAAATGCATATTTAGAAACACATGAGTGATCATAGTTATTGTCTTTGTCTAGAATCTATATTTATCTTCCCTGTACACCTCTTTTCTATTATTTTTAACAGAGGGCTTAAACCAAAAATTTAGACACGGATTTGTCAAGGTTCATATTCACACTTTTAATTTCTGCTTTGGTAGAACATAACTTGTACTCAAAAATTCAAGCTATGGTATCTTTACAGTAAATGTGTAAAGGAAAATGTCCATCATTGTATTAGCTGATCCTACTGTTAAAAAAACCATCATGCCAAGCAGGTGAATAGCTGAACTTGATTTTATTTTGATACTAACGCCAGCAATAAGGAAGAGAGCATACGGAAGGATAGAAACAGTTCTACTGAAATAAAAGGCAGGAGAGTTTTAAGAAGGAAGTCGTTTCACAGCTTAAAGCAAGATGCCCACTGAAGTTAGACTCCTACCCTCCCCCAGAAACTGAGAGATAGGGCACTATCCCCCTTGATGATTACACTTCAAAGGGATGGCCCCAGGTCCTTGAGAAAGACAGTCTTGGGCTGTAACACTGGGAAGAAGCTTTTAAGAAGAGTGAAATCTTGTAAGGGCACAGAAAAAAAAATTGCAAGTTTTCTAAAGAAAAGGATCCTGGAAAAATGAGGTCAGGGACCTAGAGTCAGAAAGAAAGCTGTCTAAAGTTAGGTCAAGTTGAGGAAAATGTTAAGGTCATTTTGCTCTTTATTCATTAAAGGGCAATATACATCCTTTAAGTCCAATTATCTTTTTATAAAAGAAATTCTACTTTAAGTAGAATTATATATTATATATTAATATAAATTAATATATAATGTCACAGTATGTATTAATAATATTAATTATATATTAATATTCTTCAATGAAAAGCAGCAGAATCTAAGTTCAGAGAGAGAAACAAAAAAGAGTACATTGTTCAGCAGGATAAAATTTTAAAACATAAAGTAAGTTTCTTTTAAAACTCTAATTCACATGATATTTATTAAAAGCAGTGTATTATGCATTCTGATATCAACTTTGGAACCAATTAAATTACATGAACCCTATTATTTGTTTTCCTCAGAGACTTTAAGATCAATGTTCCATCCATAGCTCATTAAGGATAAATGTTTTACCCATCTTTTCAGTAACCGTGTTGGTAGCTGAAGCATGTGAAAATTTTACCGCTGGGAACTTTAAAAGAAACAGAAAAAAATACATCCACAAAGAAATATTTGAAAGGAAAATTCCTTCAAACTGGACCTTTCTACTATCACAAGTTTTTTGTGTCCAAAAGATATGTGTACATATGGTAAAAATTTGTTACATGTGAGGAAATATGAAAAATATAACAGGAAATAAAATGGCTTTATTTAAAATAGCCAATAGTTGTATTAAACACTTCAAAATTACTTCTTGATACCTTGAAACTATTAAGATTTTTAAATGAAATTGTTCACAAATGTTGTGCAGAGTAGCAGAATCAGATACCATTTACCTCATTTGAAATACAAGGAAATAGACACAAATATGGAGGAATTTGCAATGTACTCAAGATTCTAGCATAACCAAATGGAATATTTTTAATTCTATTGTGGTCTGATTTGGGGACACCTGTTTTATTAGGCAGTTTGGGGACAGTTATTTTAAAATTCTGTCCACTAGGTTATATTGAATATATTGAATATATCTATCTATATATATATCATATAGTGTTTGGTCTGTGTAATGCTCACTCGTTTTTTTGTTTGTTTTTGACAAGTAGTTGACTTCTAATCTACAGACATTTATTTGAATTTTAGAAATTAAACTTATTCAACATCAGTGCATTACAGCAGATGTATAAAACAAGATTTAGTTCTCCATCTAGAGGTTAAGCTTAATAAATGAATATCCTACAAACGACCTGAAGACACTCTGCCAAAGAGACTGGTTTATTTAGTCCTCATACTGGATATGTTCAGTTTCAGGCACTTTTTGACTATTCAAGGTATTCCTTCTGCTTTCTTTTTCTCCATTATATTTTTAGCCTCACCAATTAGTTATTTTTTCCTTCAAAGAAAGGATACCGTATATTTTTCATTCAACAATTCTAATTTACACTGAAAAGAATTGAATCAGCAAGTGGATCCTTACATAAAGCAGATAAACTTAGTATTAAATATATAGTTATTATAAGTCTTTTTTATACTAGCGCTCCCTTTCTCATAACAAGTCGAAGCTTTATGATCTGCATTTCTCACGCTATTTTATAGAAGCTCTACAAATCTTTTTTTTTTTTTTTAAGATTTTTTATTTATTTATTCGACAGAGATAGAGACAGCCAATGAGAGAGGGAACACAAGCAGGGGGAGTGGGAGAGGAAGAAGCAGGCTCCCAGCGGAGGAGCCTGATGTGGGGCTCGATCCCATAACACCGGGATCACGCCCTGAGCCCAAGGCAGATGCCTAACCGCTGTGCCACCCAGGCGCCCCTAGAAGCTCTACAAATCGTAAAAGATGCCATTCACTGGAACAAACCCCATAATTAGAGTAAATAGTTGTATATGCAAAACTCACTTGAGAAAAGATTCTCAAAGCTCTAGAAAAGATTCATGATCATTATGAAAGTGAAGCACAAGTGGGATTTATTATTAAAGACAATAAGCCAGGAAATCGAGCCATGTTACCCTGATATTCTATAGGATAGAGTTTAGTCACAGAAATATGCGTGTTGTCTTGGATATCAAGTTCGATCATATTTAAATCATTGTAAGGCATTATTTTTTTTATTGATGTCATGGAATTATGATGATTATGTAAACATAAAAATAAAATATTTTTTGAAGTATCAAGTTAAATAGTCCACGTATTTATAATACGATTATAATTTAACCTAAACACGGTAGATCTATCTGGAAGGAAATATAGTTCTGGAATTAAATGTAGCGAGAAAAATAGTAATATATTTAGCCACAAAGTCCTCTGCAGCATTTGTACTCTAAAAGGTACTTTTTAGTTTTTTGTGCATTTTATGTCTAGGTTACAAATTTCTAATTGATTCAGCTACAACTTTACACTCCCTGTGGAGCATAGGTAAAAAACTTAGAGTGTCATATTCCTTCTGTTTCAAATTAGCTTTTTCCCATTATTCTGGTATATATTACCAAGATTTTCCATATGTGGGTAGGCACAGTTTGTCCTCCCTATAAGACTCATGTAGAAACAAAAATAAAGTGAGAATATTCATTGTATAAATATGTTCTGTAACGTTGTGGATTTTAAGTACCTTAAGGGGACCAAAGGGAATAAGCTCATTTAACTGAGAAGTAAATTCTCTATATTCACACAAGTAACTACAATATGTTTTCTGAATTTAATACCAGACTGATACAAAAACTACTGATATCCAAAAAATGCCCATGTGATCTCTATAGACTAAATATAATTTAAAAATTGATTGTTTATTACTTTCAAATATTGATCAAATCTGCAAGAGTCTAATACTTGTTTCTGTCTTTCTCCTTATTTGCATTCAATTAAAGCTTTGTGGGGGCACCTGGGTGGCAGACTCTTGGTTTTGGCTCAGGTCGTGATCTCAGGGTTCTGCTATGATGTCATGAGCTAGAGCCCTGCATAGGGTTCAGACTCAGCATGGAGTCTGTTTAGGACACTAGCCTTCTCCCTCTGCCCCTGCACCCACCTCCGACCCCCACTCCCTCTCTCTCTAAAATAAGTAAATAAGTCTTTTTAAAAAATAAAGCTTCTTTGTTGGTTTGTTTTTTATTGTTGCCTTGTTTGCTTCTCTCTCTCTCTCATTTTTTGTGTCTGTCTACTCCATGCTCTAAACTATTTTCATTGGCATTTTCTCCAATCTTTTATATTGATTACTCCCTTTTATGTAAATCAAATGAATTTCTATATCTTCAGGTCTGACCTCTCTTCAAGTCTTATCTTTCATTTTCACAAACCACTAGGCAATATGGCAGACATATAAAAAAAATAGACTAAAAATTGGATGTTGATTGTATAATATCCCAATTTCAATTAATACTGTTTTTTATGCATTTCTTACCTATCTTGATGTTGCTATAATTCTTGCAGCCACCTTGTTTTGCAACATTGAAATTATTTTAGGTAATGCCCTCTTGTTACGCATATCATAGGAGTTTACCAAAACCATCTACTCTAACTTTGTGCTTTTTCATCTCTAGCCATCTCTAGTCATTTCAAATTTTTCATGTTTTCATCTACATAAACCTAGTAGCTTCCTAATTGATCTCCACTCTCCTAAATGTTGACTCTTTCATTTTTTTCCCATGAACGGTTGTCAGTTCTGAAGACCAATTTCAAACATCTTAGTTCCTCAAAAACCTTTCCATGAAAATTTTACAGATAAATTACATCTTTTTTGTAATACTATGCTGTGTTCTTCACAAAATATTGTAGTGAAAAAATCAAGATAGAATGTGTAGCATGCTATTAATAACATAATAAAAATAGAAAAATCATAAATATATTTATGTGATTTTTTTCCGTAGGAGGAAAAGAAGTAAATGGTGATAAAAGCTAATCTTCTTATATATACTTACTTTTTTTCTTATCACTGAAAGATGATACCCTTTTATCAACCTCTCCCTATTTCCCCCACCCTGCAGCCCTTGGCAACCACTTTTCTACTCTACTTCTATAATTTTTGGATTTTTTGTTACAATTCTGCATATAAATGATAACACGTATTATCTGTTTTTCTCTTGCCTGGCTTAGTTCATTTAACATAATGCCCTCAAGATCCACCTACGATGTGCAAATGGCAGGATTTTTTTTTTTCATAACTCATCTAGATATATAGTAGCTTACATTTCCTTTATCCATTCATCCATCGATGAACACTTCGGTGGTTTCTATATCCTGGCTATTGTAAATAATGCTGCAATGAACATAGGAATACAGGTAGGTCTTTGAGATTCTATTTTTATTTCTTTTGGATGTATGCCCAGAACTAAGATTGCTGGATCATATGGTATTTCTATTTTTAATTGTTTGAGGACCCTCCCTACTGTTTTCCAGAGTGGCTGCACCAGTTTACATTTCTATCAACAGTTCACAAGGGTTTCTTTTCTCCACATCCTCACCAACGCTTGTTATCTCTTGTCTTTTTGATTCTAGCCATTTTAACAGGTGTGATGTGATCTCACGGTGATTTTGACTTGCATCTCCCTGATGATTAATGATGTTGAGTAACTTTTCATGTACCTGTAGGCCATTTGTGTGTCTTCTTTGGAAAACTGTCTATTCAGTTCCTCTGCCCATTTTTCAATCCTGTTGTTTGTTTCTATTTTGCTATCTAGTATGAGTTCTTTAATAAAGAATTAGAACATTATTGTTTTGGAATCCTTAATTAAATACCTATCTGTCAATGATCATTAGTGGAAATGCCACAAAAACAAAGGCAGCCAGACATACATAGATCCCCTTATATTAGTCAGGGTCCTCTAGAGAAACAGAACCAACAGGATGTATATATAGAAAAAGATTTATTATAAGGAATTAGCTCATATGATAATGGAGGTTGAGAAGTCCCAAGATCTCAGGAAAGATCCAATAGTGAAGCTCTAGTTTGAGTCCTAAAGCCTGAGAATCGGGAGAGCATTGTGTAAATTTCAGTCTGAAAGCCAGCAGGCATGAAATCCAGGAAGAATGGTTTCTGTTTAAATCTGGCGACAGGAAGAGATCAATATTCCAGTTCAACCAGTAGGAAGGAGGAATTTCCTCTTATTCATGGGGTGGGGAGGGGGAGCAGGGTTTGTTGTATCGAGGCTTTCCATGAACTGGGCAAAGCTCATCTACACTGGGGAGGACAATTTGCTTTACTTAGTTTACCATAATCTCATCCAAAGATACCCTCACAGACTAACCCAGATTAATGTTTGATTAAATATCTGGGCACTCTGGGGCTCAGTCAAGTTGACATATAAAATTAAACATCACACCCTTGAATGGAAGGACGCACAATTTTATATGAAGCAGTCTTGTCAAAAATAATTGAATGTGAATATGATCAAAACTATAAACATACCAAGTCGTAAGAAACTAGTTTGTGGCTAGCATCAGTGTCCAGACTACTGTCTATTAGATTTATGAATTGTTTTCTTCAATAAAAAATACCAAGTAAACAAAAAGAGATAGAAGGAAACTTGAAACATCAAATGATATTTAAGAGCCATTTCCAAGTCACAATATATAGAAATTGTGTGTGTGATGATTGAAACAGTTTTTAAAAATAGTATTTGATGAAAAAGTTTTAGAAGTAGATGGTAGTAACAGCTGCATAACAATATAAATGTACTTAATGCCATTGAGCTATACTTTCAAAATGCTTAAAATGGTAAATTTTATTTTACGTACCTTTTACCATCATTTTTAAAATATTTAAAATTTAAAAATTTAAAAAAAAATGAAAAGTTGATATTTGAACACATTAAAAATGAGTATTATTTTGGGTTTATAGTGGTGTTGTGATTGTTTTTTAAAAGTGAAACTTATCTAGGGATACCTACTAAGTGTTTTCAGTTAAAGCGATGATTCATCGAATATGATTCAAAATAATCCAGGAGGGCATCAAAAACTAAAGATGTACTATACGGTGACTAACATAACATAATAAAAAATCATTATAAAAAAAAATAATCCAGGAGGAGACATGGAAAGTGATGTAAACAAATTGATGTATTCGTAATTGTTGATGAGGATAGTGGGTATTTTATATTATACTCAAAAATTCTGCATTTGTGTAAAATTTCCAAAACAAAATTTTTCAAAAATATAGTAATATTTATTTATTTCCATTTTTCATTATTCTTTGGACAACTATTCCTATCTCTGTACATTCAAATGCCATACATTCTATTTCTACCATTTTTTAAGTAAAATAGATATGAACAAGCATCTCTCTTCAGAGTTGAGACATTTTCTTTGTTAAAAAAATGGGAATAATAATATCCACTACATATTATGATCATGTTGAATAGACACTAGACCAGATAACACTCACATAAGCACAGTTACGGTGTCTGCTTATATGCGTTCATGTTCTCTCCTTCTATTAATTGACAAAACATTTCTGATCCTTAGAGGGTTCATTTTCCAGAATTCTCCTTTTAGTTCCAGCTATTATTTGTCATAAAAACAAATCTTAGCCCTCTGATCTTTTGTCTGAAACAACACTAACATTTGTTTTTCCAAATCACATTTTGTAACAAAAGTTGTGATAATAACTCAGGAAAAAAGGAAAGAAAGAAACCACAAGTTATATAAATTTATTTTATCCTTTGTGAATTTTGGCAGCTAGAAAAGAGTTAGGTTACTTACGTTGTTTCAAACATTGTGTAAAGTTAGACATAATCCTTAACCATTTCCATGTCCAAAATGGCTCAGGCTCAGTGAATAGACATTCACCCAGCTGCTCATACTTTGCAAGTTATCACAGGGGCTGCAATTTCTATCATTAAGAGACAGGCTTCCTGTCCCTCTCTGGGACTCAGAAACCTGGGTCCTGAGATAGGGATGGTCAGGAATATACACTATCAGGATGGATAAGAGGAAAATCAATAATCTATGATTAAAGTCATTCTTATGTTCAAAAATCAAATGGAGAAAAAAAGAAAATAATGACTGTCAACAGTCCAAGAAGGAAACAAGATATTTGAGAGCAAAAATCATTACACAATTTAGAAAACAGTTTCAGACATTTAGTTCCAACTGTACGGCTGCATGAACTTTGTCTCTACCATATGTGAGAACAGGCTCTGCATGAAAAGGACATGCTGGATGAAAAAGAGATTAGGGAAGATGGAATTGTCTGTGCTACCACTGTGCCTGACAAAGCAATAGGCAGGAGCATGAGATGGTTTTCTTAATTCAACAAGTATCTAGTGAGCAGAGCTACCCTATGACCCAGCCATTGCACTACTGGGTATTTACCCCAAAGATACAGACGTAGTGAAGAGAAGGGCCATATGCACCCCAATGTTCATAGCAGCATTGCCCACAATAGCTAAATCGTGGAAGGAACCGAGATGCCCTTCAACAGATGACTGGATTAAGAAGCTGTGGTCCAAATATACAATGGAATATTACTCAGCTATCAGAAAGAACGAGTTCTCAACATTTGCTGCAACATGGACGGCACTGGAGGAGATAATGCTAAGTGAAATCAGTCAAGCAGAGAAAAGCAATTATCATGATTTCTCTCATCTATGGAACATAAGAACTAGGAAGACCGGTAGGGGAAGAAAGGGATAAAGAAAAGGGGGGTAAACGGAAGGGGGAATGAAGCATGAGAGACTATGGACTATGAGAAACAAACTGAGGGCTTCAGAGGGGAGGAAGCTGGGGGAATGGGATGGACTGGTGATGGGTATTAAGGAGGGCACGTATTGCATGGTGCACTGGGTGTTATACACAACTAATGAATCATCGAACTTTACATCAGAAACCAGGGATGTGACTGGTGTCACATGTGACTGGTGTATGGTGACTAACATAATATAATAAAAAAAACATTAAAATAAAAAAAAAAGTATCTAGTGAGCAAACTAGTGTTGCTCCGAAACTCAGAAAAGCTGCAATCTTTAACAATCTCATTCAACAAGAAAGACTTCAGGCCAGGCTAAAGGGTTAGTTACCAGAAGTAATGGCCCTATTTGTATTTTGTGGGGGAAGAAATGTTAAACCATGAAATACAAAATGAAGAAGTGAAGAGAGAGCGGGGGAAAGTGATTAACTTGACACCAATACTAAATGTCAGTGGGAAGAAAGGAACTATTCAAGCATGGACAGTCAGAAGTATCTAGTACTTATGTTAATTATTTTATGATTAAAAAACATTATTGGTATTATAAGTGCAAAACTTATACATGTGTAAAAACACAGAAGAGCAAATAATATGTTAGCATATTTATTTCTGAATATCTATTTGGTAAATTTGCAAAGATGTTCTACTATAAAGACTTAATATTCATCATAAAGAGAAAAACTGTTAAAAAAAATAATTATATGTGAACTATATGTCTTCTGGAAAAGAAAAGTTTCCACATCCTGTCTCTCGAATAGTTTAAGTCTCTAAGCTTTGTATGGTGACTTCAGTTTTCTCACTTTGTCATTCCAACAGATCATTTTAATACCTATAACTATTTCTCATTTAATGCTTCTTGTCCTCTGAAACCATACCAACCTCAGAGACTTTTTAAAAGTCAATGCCACAAAGTCTGGACTCCATGCTAGGGAGATTTTATGAATCATGGAATTATTAGAATGTGGAAAAAGCCTTATCAACTTCACCTAGTGATTTAGACTACATGCTTTAGTTTTAATTCCCCTATATTCTGCTTTACAGATTTCTCTAATGACCTACTGAGAAATTAGTCAATTTATTCTCCATTTCCTCTCTCTCATTGAGGTCAGTTAGTATGTTTTTATCTCCCCACAACCTTTATATCTCTTCCTCATGTTGAAAGAGATGATACAATATTTTAGAGGTAATCATTTTATATTGCATATATTTTACTTCAAACATGTTTTATTATCCAATATTTGTTAACATATTTTAAATGCTACAACATAATTAGTTAATTTGAATACACAACAACAATCCTTTTATAGAACAAAATCCTTGGTACTATATCTGTCTTTTCTTCCCCGTATTTTGTCTACCTTCTCTTAAATGGAAAGCTGAAAGTAAATAAGGAATGTGTCGGGTCCTGGATATTCCCAACAGAAGAATATTATGAGTTACTTTAGCGTTCGGCAGTTTCTGCTCTATTTTTGCTAAAGCCCATATACAATATGACCAATTGATTATGGCTCTCCTCCTTCCTGGCCCAGGATATATATTTTTCAACTACAAGTTGAAAAAGAAAATAACTCCCTTGACAAATTCTCAGAATTGCTACAATCCACTGAAACCTCATTGCTCACTGTTTGGTGTAGCCACGTACACCTGTGGTTCCCATTCTGGTCTTGTCAGTCACCTTTTTAGTAAAACAGGAGCAATCATGCAACCTTAAGACATTTGGTTTGCAGGGCAGAAAGAATTGAGCTACCATATATTCCCCGTTCCTTTTAAGTGCTTACACAGTGGGAAGTGCAACTTAATTCCACTAACTCACATTATTAAAGAAGAGCTAAAAACACCAATAAAATCATGACTACATGTTGTTCTATATTGCTGCATGTATAACCAATTACCCCAAATTCTGTGGCTTAAAATAACATACACCTTCACCATCCCTCAGTTTCTGAGTTGGGAGTCTTGGCATAGTGTGGCTGGGTCCTCTGCTTGGTGTCTCACAGATTTCAGTCAAGATATTGGCAGGGCTGAGTTTTCACTAGGGGCTGGCCTGGGGAAGAATCCACTTCTAAGCATCCAAGTTACTGGAAGAAGAAATTCCTTTAGGTTGGGGGAACTGAGGGCTCCAGCTCTTTGCTGGCTATGGCTAAAGGCCACCTTCAGGCCCCAGAGATCACTCACAGTTCCTTTTGGCTCTACTCAGTCTCTGGCCCCAAGGAATTCCCCGAGATAGCTGCTTCATCAAACCAACAAGGATAATCTCCCACTGCAGTCTGCTCTGATAAAGTCTTATATATAATAACATAACCAAAGGAGTGATATCCCTATGTCCCCCATAGGAGTGTCATATTCTGTTGGCTACAAGCAATTCGCACATACTGCCTGCCCTCAAGGACTACACAGTGGTGTGCACGCTGGGAGTTGGTAAATCACAGGGGCGGGGAGGGGGGCATCTTACAGTCTGTTCATCACAATAACGCTCATACAGATATAAATGCATCAAAGATTTTATTTAATTCATTAGTATTTTAACTGGTTCAGAGTAGAATTGAAAGTAAAGCACTTGTACAGTCAGATAAGGAATATTGGAATGAATTTACAAATCGATGCAAAAATTCACGAATCTGGTCAATAGCCACAAGGCATTGAAATCAGATACAATCTATATTTCAAAAAGTCATCTGCACTCTTGGTTTTCGACAACTGATAGTAGTATAGCTCATAAACAAGTGATCGTGGAATAACTCGGGGCAAAGAAAGACGCAGAACCTCCGTGGAGTCAGACAACCCAGCAGAAAAGAGACCAAATCAGGAATTCTTTTGTCTGTTTCAAAATCTTTGACCTTTTTTCCCCCCTTATTTACAGCACCCACTCTTCCCCTGTGATTATAATAATCTCAAATAGACAAAAAAAAATTTTTCAAAATCAGGCTGATCTCATCTGATTTGTACTGATATTTACATAGGTACAACAAAAGTATTGATCAATCATATAGACCTCCTTGAGTTTGTTTTCCAAATGTAGAGTCATAGAGTATTAACCAGTTAATAAATCTATGAAATTCCCTTCTGTCTGGAAGTTTCCATAAGGAATCTCAGATTGGATTTATAAAAAGTCTCTATTGTTTACAATAGCGAGACCAGAAGCCAAATCCAGAAACTTCACCAAATTTTACCTAATTTATCTTAAATTGGGTGAATCGCTCTGTTTTAGAGGTTCTCAAAATATTCTAAATTTCCTGGTCCAAAAAATGAACTTCCTTACCACCTGTCAGTCTGGGACATCATAAACAAGGCACCAGGATAGTTTTTCCAGAAGGACTTCATAGGCATTTGCTCCTTAAATACAGCTAAACTTGGTTCCTTATTAGTGCTTGTCAAAACTGATTAAAGAAACATCATTTTTTAAATATGATACTCCACCATGATCTTAGCTGCATGATCAATGTATCCAATTATATCATGGAAAAGAGAAAGACAGGTGCTTACTGAACCTATGCATATAACTATATCGCTATGAAAGGTAAGATGATTTAATAAGAGTTTATGTTTTCTCAGGTGTCATCTCCGTTTACAAAAAAGCAAAGTCACTACACTGAAATGGGATAGCTTAAAAAGAAAAAGAACTTTCTTATAATTATGGAAAACAGAACATTAGGACAATATCAACAATATTCCAAGCAAATAGCCACCATAAAATTCCCTTCTTCAGTTTAATCAGTTTCTTATGTTTTTAACTCCCCTTATGCTGTATCTTGACTTAGCATGAACCCAACGTAAAATTGTCATCTTCTTGATTAAAAGGAATCTTGAAAAGTCTGGTTCAGTCTACTGAGGTAGTCTAAATATCATCTGAACAGTGTCGCTCAGAAGCTGCAAAGAGGAGTCCGTTTTTGAAGCGTCAGTAGTTTGAAGTATCTGCTACTGTTTTTTTCCTGGGGTTTTGAGATAATCCTTCTTTGTTGAAGATAAAACTCTGGTCAGCAGATGATAGCAGGGGATCTAGCACATAGCAGAGTAAAACAAATCCCATTTGGGCCAGAGACAAAAACCCTGTAGTTTTTTCTATGATTTTTTTTTTCTAATGATAAATTTCAAATGTGAGAAATCTGATTATGATTCATAATAAGATTAAGACAACTGACAAGGAAATCTGTTTCTGTGGCATGAGGAATAAAGATAATAAAACTATTCCCCCCAAATTCAGACAAATTTATCTCTAAAAATAATGAATAAGCCTATTTTTAATGAAGACGAAGACTGTTACACATCTGACGTATAAGAAAAAATGAACATCAATTTAATAAAAAAAATAATGAGATAAAACAAAACAAAAAAATTCTGAGACATACCAAACCATACACACAGAATATCAGGTGTGGAGACTGAGTAGCTCTGGAGAAGGCCTGGACGTAGGTGTCAAAGACCCACCTCTGTGCTCTGGAACCGCAATAGATCGTGAAGACAGAGTTTGGGGATAAAGATGAAACGATAGCTGTTTTTTGTTTTATTGTTTTTGTTTTTTTTTACTTTGCCAGCAAAGGAGGCTACAGCGGGCTAATGCTTTCAAAACTGCAGACCCACTGGGGTAAAAGGCTGAGAGGTTTTATAGGAAAATACAGGATCTGGCGGGGTTGGTAAGAATCTGGTACTTGCGGCCTGCCGCAGCAAGTTCTAGGTAGTCTCATGACTAGCCCGGCCACCGCCATCCGAGTCTCCTTCCTAAGTAGACATCAGGTCAGTGAGATGTCAACACCGACACCGCGTTCCTGGGACGAAGGATTCTACAGAAAGCAAGTGAAGGGTCGGGGGAGGTTTCAAGAGTGAGGAAGAGAAAAATGTGTTCAGTTTAGTCAAGTCTTGCTGAAGCATAATAGAGTGAGAGGGGTCCCAAATGGGTTGCCACTGTGGGCGATGATGGGCAGGCTTTTCCCGAGAACTGCCTGGGAAGCTGGTGGCATTGAGATTTTTGTGACATCTTTACTCGAGCAAAGACTATTGATAACAGCCTTCGTGGCTTACTTCTTCTTTGAAGGCTGGTCATTTTCTGTGGGTACAACGTAGCTGCCTTAAAAAATTACCCACTAACATTCAGGGCAAGGTGGTCTGGTGTGTTCCCTTATCTCCTGTTCTCCTTTGTCTCAGCGTCTCCTCCTGCCAGGAACAGTTCTGGAGCCCAGTCAGGGGCCTCCGATCTCTCGCAGCCTATGCCTTAACCTCTTCCCTGCTCCGCATCTACTAGGCTAGTGGTTCTCGATTCGGAAAGTACGTTCAGCTTTTCTATGCAGTTTATTTTTTTATTTTTCTATTGTGTTTTTTCACATTCTGGGACAATCTGACATTTTATTTGATGATAATTCTTCAGGGATCTTCGAGAGCAAAATTACATTTATGTTAATAATATGATGTTCCTTCTGTTAACATGCAATGTGTTAATTATTCTTATCTTCAAATTAATCTATAAATAGGTATTTAACATTTCTCAGCTTGTATTTCTAATATACTACATAAACTCACACCCACGTAAACAACAACAGCAACAACAACAGAAATCCTTCGGGGTCCTCAATTCTCAATAATTAAGAGTTGTAAAAGGCTGAGCGACCATATGTAAAAACAAACAAAAAAACCACTTAGAAACACTACCCATCTTAGGACAAAACTACTCTTTTTTTTTCTTAAAAAGCAAAAGTACATTCACAGCCATATTTCTCTTTCACTAATACTCCTAGTGGAATACCAAGCAGTAAATTGATTACAACTTTTAATCAGATGAAGTAACTTTTATCTCACAGATAAAACTGGAAGTTAGATAAATTCGCTCTTTCATCATTCATAACCATTTGTTTTTCTAGTAGAGTTCATAAGTATGTATAACACAACATTCTATGGCCCAAAACATCCATATGCAGCTTCTTAAAGTAGCCAAAGGATCACATTCATTGACATGAAT
The DNA here is from genome assembly GCF_017311325.1 of Ursus maritimus. Lineage (NCBI taxonomy): Eukaryota > Metazoa > Chordata > Mammalia > Carnivora > Ursidae > Ursus > Ursus maritimus. The sequence continues at coordinate 16,478,842 of NW_024426230.1, forward strand.
CAAAGTTATAGATTCTCCATAACATGTAAATATCTGAATAAAATTATATAACCTTAAAATCATGCTTACAATGAATGTTTCCTTATTCCATATTAATTAGAGAATATGAAGCTATCTGGTGACTATTGTTAGTAATTTACTCAATATCAGTCCAAAAATTTAAATTCCCAAAGATCTTAAAAATTATCTTCAATATGGCATATTCTAAAACATAATTAACTTTAAAATTAAAAAGTTTGTTAAAATAATGATTCAACTTAATGGAGCAAATAATTGTGCTAGTCGTTTTATCAATAAACCTCTCTATGTTTTGGGAAAAGTAAGTGAAATAGAATAAAATGTACACTTGTATTATAAATAACACTGATAAATCAAAAGAAACATAGAAGTTTTTATTAAGCTAAGATTATTAAACTAGTCTCATTTACATAAGATTACCTAAAAATCATATATATTTGGATTCTTAAAAATTTTCTGAGCTTGTATAAAAATAACTTTCAAGTACGTTTACAGTATTATAAGTTCAATTTCCTTATTTCTGGTAATATTAGGCATATTTAATGTATGTAAGTGCTTAGCTATCTCTAGAAGCCAATTAAAAAAATCCTTTATAAACTAATTTATTAATATTCTCTGAAGATAGGCAATATTATATAGTCACACAAGGAAAGACCTTTCAGGATCACAGCATAGACACACAGATACAGCTTTAATTATACAATTTTAGCCACAGGTCAAAAGACACAGATGTAAAAATTCATTGGTTCTGATATCAAAGAATGATTCTGCTTTCCAGTGAGTTGATGTGTGTTCAAAATTGACAAATATGCACAGAATTAATAATGATAGGAATCGACAAACCAAATTCTTTGTCATCTCCAACTCAACAGATAATAGATCTCTATAACTCATGTATGGATCATCAAAATATCAGACTATAAAACCAAATTCACAAACACTGCTATCACAACCGGGGAATCACTTATCAGATATAAGCAAAGCAGAAACAGAAATAAAACAAAATCAGTAGAGGAGGGGGGAAAGTGCTAGTGAAACGAAAAAATCAGTGAAATTAAAGCTCTGTTTGTGCTTGGAAATCTCCCCTGGACCAAGGTAAGTCATGTCAGAACCTAAGCTGCCCATTTAGTGTATTTCTCCAGGAAGACATTTACCTAGCTCCTGGTAAATTCATCGGGCATCTCAGTTAGTAAAACCCACAATAGTTAAGAGATTTTTAAGAAAGAGATTATGACTCTCATAGGAAAATAAATTGCTTAAAAGATTCTGTATGACTCATTAATTAATGAGAGAATTTGTAAGACCTCCCAACTAGTTCAAAGGAAAAAAATCAAGAATTATATAGTCCAGATATGAAATGTTAAAATAAATTTAAAAAGAGAAGTAAAAACCTAAACCTTTTTTTTTTTTTTTAAGATTTTATTCATTTATTTGAGAGAGAGACAGAGCACATGTCGGGGGAGGAGCAGATGGGAAGGAAAGGCTATGCTGAGCATGGAGCCCCATCCCGGGACCCTGGGATCATGATCTGAGCCAAAAGCAAGATCAGATGCTCAACCGACAGAGCCACCTAGGTGTCCCCAAAACTTAACTTTTTTATATCCATAAGGCAATAACCAATTACATCAAAACACATAATTTATTCACCTATGGAAAAAAAGGATTTACACTGCCGCAGGTTATCGACATTTTACAGTTGCAAAAGATCTCAAAGTCAATGAAAAGTGCAAAGCTCCCATAGAACAAGATAATGAAGATGGGAAGATAATCAGGAATTTCTCAGTTCTTTTCAAGTCTTTCACAATTTTTCCCTATAACTGCAATTAAAATACTCTCAAATGGAAATGTCTTGTTGGTCTCTTTACCCTTGACCTTTCAAGCATGGAGTTTCAATGATACAGGATTACCCATACACTTACTTTCTCAAGGCCTTGTATTTTCCTTGGTCAGTAGATATTTTAACCAATTTTGTTCATTCTTTATTAATTGTATCCCATGTATCTTATATAAATGAGAAACTTATTAAAGTTCTTATATTTTAATTCTTTCTTTCCCTGGTTTCCAGAGAGATTGTAATAGTCTCATTACCATTGCACATCCTTGGTTATAAATTAATACATTCAAATCTATCTCTTTTCTTTCCTCTCTCTTTTACACACAAACTTGACACATAGTAAACTGGAAATACATATTCTAACATATCAACTGGGATCAACTCTTGGTGCTATGTTGTATGATAGGCTTTAGTAGTTCTTTTACACTCCTATTTTTAAAAATATTTACAATAAAAGTAGTACTTTTTCTTTTTTAAATATTAAAGAATATAACATTAAATTTCAATAAACACAAATTGTTCTAAAATAATGCACTTTTTTTTTAAGATTATTTATTTATTTATTTGACAGAGAGAGAGAGAGCCAGCAAGAGAGGGAACACAGGCAGGGGGAGTGGGAGAGGAAGAAGCAGGCTCATAGCGGAGGAGCCTGATGTGGGGCTCGATCCCATAACCCCGGGATCACGCCCTGAGCCGAAGGCAGATGCTTAACCGCTGTGCCACCCAGGGTCCCCTAAAATAATGCACTTTTAACTTATAACTCATCATTGCTAATTTGTAGAAAATTATATTTTATATATTATTATATTTTATTTTATATTATTGCATATAAATAATTTATTTTCTGTGAAAACTCAAGATGCAAAGCATGCTATGCATTTATTTTCTCAATGTTTTTATATTTCTTTGTGAAAAATAGATGTAAATAACTTCTTTAATAGGACTGAGAGTTGAGTCTTTAAAACATACATGCTGCCTTGGAATATTGCTTCTTTTATTTTCCATTTTGAGTAAACATTTAATATGTCAAAGTAGAAAATTTACACAAAAAGAACAAACTTACCTTTCTATTTCTCATTTATACATTTATTGTTTTATTAGCATTCTAAATCTTATTATATTTTAAAATAACTCCTCCCTGCTTAATTTACTTCGTCAATTATATAGACATTTTTATCTCCCTCTGTGGCTCAAAGTCAGGCACATTTTTAGTACCAAATAAATGTTTACTCAACAAATTTCTGTTGCATGTACTTAAAGAGAACTGGAAGATAAATAATAATAGTAATGATAATATGTACCTTAGAAGGTACTTGTCATATTATAGGAACTCTGAATCATTAACTTGTTCACAAATGAACCTCAAGTGAAAGCAAGTCTAACTTTTCCTTTTATCATTTAAAAAATTCTGTGAAGGAAATGGGAGGTTGTTTTTCATTTCTTTATGATAAAATGCAGTTGCCAAAGAGACTTTATATTTTATGAATTTTCAGTTATATATCTTATTCCTCCTGTTGTCACGCTTTTAAACTTCTGGCAAAGTACATATTCTCTGACACTAATGTCACCTGAGTGAAGGATATTTTAGGTAGAATTCTATAGTGTTTTATAAGACAGAGACTCATTTTTACTTATTTCGAAAATGCATTTGAGGTTAACTTTTTTCCTAAAGATAAATAGATATTTTTTCAAAGATTTTATTTATTTATTTGTCAGAGAGAGAGAGAGAGAGAGCATACACATAAGTAAGGGAAGGGGCAAAGGGAGAAGGAGTCTCCTCGCTGAGCAAGAAGCCTGATGAGGGACTCGATCCCAGGACCCTGGGATCATGACCTGAGCTGAAGGCAGATGCCTAACCGACTGAGCCACTTAGGTGTCTCGATAAAAAGATATTTTTTAATAAGGAAAATAGTCCTGAAAAGAGGTAATTTGATAATAAGGTAATGTACAGAGCAAACATGAAACTATGTGTATATCAGTTTTTCTGGTTTTTTTTTTCAGGCCTATAAGATTGTGAAAGAGAAAAGATTATTTGATAGAAATGGTTTAGAATGATTTTTATATCAAAATAACATTTTATATAGATACATTTTGGTTTTAATATTCTACTTTAATTTTTTGAATTATATTCCTCAAAGGCTCAAAAGCTTAATGATTTAGACAAATGTATTACTAAGATTGACCAACTTTTAATCCACTAAAATAGGATAGGTCTGCTTTAAATAATATAAATTCACTTTAAATAATGTTTAAATATTATCTTTTTGCTTTTAACACCACAAATTTTTTAAAAAGAATAAAAAACAGATTTAATAAAAATAAAAATATAGATTAATAATTTTGGAAACAGAAAATGTAAAGGATGCATTTTCTTACTGAGTGGCAATAAAAATAAATACAAAGTAAATGAATAAATCATTTCATATAGCATTTAAAAAGTATTTCCAAAATAATTTTATTGCCACAATAAACACTTAGATTGCAATGATAGAACAAAGACAAATTAACAATATTCAAAAAATGCCATCAATATTATGGAGTGTAATCAAAGTCTTACTCACAAGTTAACCAAAGCTTACATATTTCGCTTATTTTATTTTTTTTAAAGATTTTATTTATTTATGTGACAGAGAGACAGCCAGCGAGAGAGGGAACACAGCAGGGGAGTGGGAGAGGAAGAAGCAGGCTCCCAGCGGAGGAGCCCGATGTGGGGCTCGATCCCAAAATGCCAGGATCACGCCCTGAGCCAAAGGCAGACACTTAATGACTGCGCTACCCAGGCGCCCCACATATTTCACTTATTAAGCAATATTATCAGGAATTTTAAAAGGTACTGCTGTTAACAAAATAACAACATTCAGTTTTAAAAGTAAAAGGAACTAAAAATAAGCTAAATAATAAAGAATAAAATGTTAAATTAGGTTAATATACCTAAAACCTATACTCTTGATAATTTAATCAAAGAGTTTAAAAAAGAAATTTCAGCTGCAAGAACACAAATTAAGAATGAAAAATGTAAAACTCACAAGTATGAAAGTAGCCAAAAACATTTAACAGAGTATTTGGAATTTCATATGAATTTGAAAAGAAATGCATAATATTCTAGAGAATAAAAATTGATCCATTCAAACGTAGATATAAAATAAACAAAAGAAAAAGATGAGAATAGTTTTTGTAGTACTCTTCCCCATAACATTCAATGCACAAGGTCTTTGCAATAATATAAGAGACAAATATAGATAGTACTATTTAAAGCATTCTAGAAAAAAAAAATAAGATGGAATTTTTTCTATTGATTTCAAATATATAACAGTCCTGACACAACTCTGAATGAAAATATCATGAAAAAATGCTATAGGCTCATAAAAATTTGTATATATATAAATTATAAGTAAAATAAAAATTTAAAGTAGCACACAAAATAAAGTTTAAAACAAAAAAAATTAAACTATATTGCTTAGGAATGTAGATACAGCTAATAAAACCATAAAAACAATCAAACTGTCATAAAAGTCAGAATGAGCAGATTGATCATGGGGAAGCAGGAGGTCTCTTCAGTGACATAAATGTTTAATTAATCGCCCTCTGTTGTTCACAATATAATTCTTCATATATATATATACACACACATATACATATATGCATGTATATAGAAAGAGTGTGTACATTTCCTATGTGTTTTATGTTGCACAAAAAAATACTGAGAGAGACAGAGACAGAGAGAGACAGGCAGAGAAGGCAGAGCTTGCTAAGCAGGCATCTCTAGGAGTTCCACTCCCGATTTAGTATAAATTCCCATTCTAATTGTGACCTTTCATTACAACCCTTATTTCATTGTCAAACCCAGTAGCCACTACAGCAAGATGACTAAGAGTGTGAACTCTTGAGACATATGCTGCCTCTGGCACTAAGCTTTTTTGTTTGTTGGGCGGGGGTGGGGGGCAAGTAGAGGAATAAGTAAATAGAAAAATAATTGATTCATAAAACATAAGAATAAGGCAAAAGGAGAGTCTTTGGAACCACTGTCTGGATTCAAATCTTGGTTTAACCATTGATGAATCATGTCCGTAGAGAAGTTACATAACTTTCAACTGCTTCATTTTTCATATTCTTAAAATAAGTATAATTAAAACATGTACCCTCTTGGCTCATTCTGGGGGTTCTAAAAACTAATATACTGAAGCATTTAGAACAGTTCTAGACACAAAATACGTAATATATATTACTTGCTTTTTAAAAAAATAATGTGCACAGATATACTATGGAAAAATCCAATCATAGAAATGAAAAACAAAATAAGGAGAAATGGTACTATAGATATATTTCTATCTTTTTATTTTCACATTTCAGAGAAAATTTAACTAAGCTACCACTTTTGAAATTATTTGAAATCAGTGTGTGATCTCAATCTAATTATTTATTTATTTATTTATTCTATTTTATATACTATCTATATACTTATATAGAGAAATATCTGTATAATTTAATTGTGATGGAAAGAGGATATGAGTATACATTTTAGCCAAAAAAAGATTTCACATAGTTATATGGGTACTAATAATGTGTTAAGATGACTAAATTTGGGTATAATCTACAACGTTTGTGAATTTTGTCCCCAGATAATTATCACAGGTTATAAAATGTTCCTTCTTGATTATTACTAGGTGACTTTGATCAAAACTGCCTATGAACATTCTTGTAATCTGAAACCATAGGGAAAATCACCTATGGGTAAATAATTTTCGGGTTACCATGAGTAAGATGACATGATGCTTATCAAAGGCTGATTCTCATGAAAGAAAAATGAAGACTCATTTAAAATATAAGTTTTCTGGGTCTACAAGTCTAGGCTATATTCAGTTTGAAGTTCCTTGGTATATAAGTTTATCACTACCAATTTAAGTACTTTATACAATGTTTTTAAAAAAAGAGGCAACAAAAAACAAAAGCAGGAAAAGATGTGTCACTAAGGACCTTCGTCATGCTGGTCAGCATTAATGCAGCTCTATTCAGTAAGACGTTACCCAGAGTGTTAAAAAGCCAAGTGCATAAACAGTGCAGAGCTGTGCACCAGAGCTCTTTGATATGCAAACTAAAGTCACATTTCTAGAAAGCCAGCACTAACCAAACATGGAGATTGGCACATTAAAATGTTCCCTTACTTACAGCATTTTAATTAAAGCAAGTTCAGGGGAGAAATCTCATTTTCACAGGCATCAGTCATCTGTAAAATCCCTAGGTTTGCTGATGCAAATTAGTCCTAAAATGCACATGCCAAAAGATAGGTAACGTGTACCAATTTTCCCTGTAGTTCTAGGAGTATTCTCTGATGGTTCGGGGATGAGTAATTTTAATTCTTTAAATGTATTTTTCTAAATTACTAATTTCTCATTTATTTCCATCTAATTTCAGAAATAGTAGGGCACAGATTATTTTGTGAATCTCTCCTTCATTTGTTCACAAAAACTATGACATTATAATAAAGGCAACAGGTGGTTGCAGATTTGGAGTAGGGAAAACAAGGAGGGATTTGAAAGAAGCAAAAGCAAATAAAAAAATAAAATACAACTCTTAGGCAATTTGGCAAGTATCTTTAATTTAGGTCAAATGATCTCAATTCATTAAAAAAATTAAAATTAAAAAGCCCTTTACAGGGGCTTAAAAACTGTTCTTTACTGAAGAATGAAATGTAAATATACATAAAATGACGATTCCCTAAATCAGAAAATTTTATCCTAAGGCTGAAGATGTTAAATGATAAAGTTCAATGGCTTGTAGCTCTCAGCATCTTCAGCACTGGTCAGTTGATAATGAACAAAAATGTGGACACTTTGGTGCCTTCTTGCCTTTTCCCCAGCGGTATCCATTACCTGGCATGCTCCTCTTCCCTTTTATTTGTATCAACTTGATCGAATTCTACTCATCCTTCATGATGCTGTGATTTATAATAAAGATATATTTCATCTTCAAAGAACTAAAACCCTTGGAATTTTCTAAGTGATGAAAGCAATAAAGGTATCTTTTGTTGTATTAATGAGGTGATTTTTGGAAAGCCCCTGGGTAACCAAGAGATTGCAGTTGTTTGCCAGGAGAGCCAACCTTCTGATTAGAGGGTTGGAACTTTTAGTCCCACACTCTCACTTTCAGGGAAGGAGAGGGACTAGAGATTGTAGAGATTGAATCAATCACTAATGGCCAATGATTTCATCAGTTCTGCCTCTGTAACGCAGCCTCCATAAAATCCCAAAGGACAGGGATCAGAGAGCCTCCAGGTTAATTAAGACATGGTGGTGCTGGGAGAGTGGCACCACTGGACAAGGAATGGAAGCTCCGTGTCCCTTTCCTTCTCCCTTGCCCTATGCATCTCTTCCAGTTCCTATTATAAGAGTTCCTCTTATAATAAATCAGTAATCTAGTAAGTAAAATGTTCTGAGTTCTGTGAGCTGCTCTAGCAAATTAATCAAACCCAAAGAGGGGTTCAGAAGCCAGTGGATCAGAAGCATCGATGAGAACCTGGACTGGTGATCGATGGCTCAAGTGGGGACAGGGGACAGTCTTTTGGACTGAGTCCTTAACCTATGGGATCTAACACTATCTCCAGACAGAGAGTGTTAGAATCGAATTAGATAGTAGAACACCCAGTTGATATTGTAGAATTGCCAGGTGGTGTGGGAAAAATTTCTCCCTTCCACATTAGAATTGAGTATCAGAATCATTAGTTGGGATCAGAATTGAAATTGGTGTTCAGAAGTGGAATTGGGTGCAAAAAGTTACCCTTCAAGGTGTTTACTAGACTATAGCAGGGTGGAGTTCACATCGTATGAGAGCCTATAAACCGAGCACTCCACAAAGTGTCTATAATATTTTGAGTATTCAGTGTGTTTGGTGGATGAAGGTTCAACCTAGCTATCTTCTTCATTTTTATGCAACATGCTTGCTCTCACCTTCAGACTACCCCCACATTTCCAAAACAGACTTAACAATTGTGTCTATCCTAAATTCACTATAGTACACTTCAAATGATTCTTTTCTTAGAGGATAAACGATGTGGTACCCATTCTCTAGTCACATACCTATATACACTATATCTCGAGCTTCTTGAGAGCAAGGAAGCCATTATCAACTTTTAGTCCCTAGCATCTATCACAGTACGAGTAATATGCTAGGTTTTCAATAAATTTCAAAATTAAATTCAAAAGTAATTGGAAGAAAGAGAATTCTTGGAAGATGGCAGATAGGAAGTACTAGGAATATGTCTCCCACCTAGACAACAGTTGCACTGGCCAAATCTGTATAACTATTGCGCAACTCTGAAGTCTATCCAAGTCTTGCAACTTCCAGGGGAAGACTGATGGTAAATTGCAGTCAAGCTGGGCCAATTGCCACACAGCATTGTGATTATATTTAATACCAATGAACTGTACATTTAAAAATGGTTAAGATAGCAAATTTTGTGTTATGTGTCTTTTACCACAATGAAAAACATTTTTGAAGTAATTGGAAGATCTTTTCTGCCACATATAAATAAAAGAAATATTCACAGACGGGGGCGCCTGGGTGGCACAGCGGTTAAGCGCCTGCCTTCGGCTCAGGGCGTGATCCCGGCGTTATGGGATCGAGCCCCACATCAGGCTCCTCCGCTATGAGCCTGCTTCTTCCCCTCCCACTCCCCCTGCTTGTGTTCCCTCTCTCGCTGGCTGTCTCTATCTCTGTCAAATAAATAAATAAAATCTTTAAAAAAAAAAAAAAAAGAAATATTCACAGACGGTTTTCTACATAGGTACTTGCATGGGAAAGTGAACGATCTAACAGGAAAATTACAAACACAATCTCATTTACAATAGACAGCATCAGAAAAACAAAAAAACCAAAAATTTAGGAATGAACTTAACCAAGGAGGTGAAAGACTTGGCCAATGAAAACTACAAAACATTGTTGAAAAATCAGAGATTTCCAAGCATTTCAGGAAATAGAGATAAGTTAAAACAAAATGAGTGTTTTCTTAATGCTTTTACTGTCCTCAACTCACTAAAAATAGGTGGTATCTTCTACATAATCATTTAGTAATATGTGTAGACTAATCGAATCTACTTCAAATACTGTAAATTAAAACCTATATTTAAAAATCTGTATATAACTAAAAACAATTAATCTCTTTCCTTTTAATTCCAAATAAGATACAATCTCTTTAAGGTAGCTCTATTGTCTCAATTTATTAATTGCATCATTTGATATTAAGTGCCCATTTAATCCCAAATATCAAATCTAGTAATTAAAATGAGAAATTATGTAAATATTTTTAAGAATATTTAAAGAATATTTAAGAAATATCATATTTCTTTACACATAAATAATCAACATATCTGACACCAACATTAACAACAATATCAATAATGCATGTATGGTATTGATATTTTTGAATATGACTATTCAGATTTGAAGCAAAAATACACATAGTGTCATTATTTAATGAATCCTGTTTTCCAATGAAATCTTTTACTTTTCAAATAAATACCTATTCAAATGTATTTTTATGAACTTGGGATGTATAAAATTTTAATTCTTTTACAACATTACATCTTGCCTCAATGACTTCTATTAAGACACAACAAAAATGACATGAAAATTCAGGAGGAATTTAAGAGATAATGTGGGCAATTAAATAATCTAGACTGCCCATACATTTTTTGAGAAGCAGTTGGATTGCAGAGAAAATGTATCAGTGCTCTTCAAACTAAACACCGTGTCTGCAGAATAGCGCTAATAGGAGGTACAGAATTGAGTTACAAATATGCGAGACTGGACATTTTCGTCAGTGTGACTTAGATAGCATCAAAAGTCATAAAAGGGTGGCCTAAAAATATTCTGGCATTTTTTTGGCCCCCGTCCACAACCACTATCAGTCTCTTTCCTATTTATGCAGTGAAACTCAAGTAAGCAAGACATCATCTGAAAATTTTTTCTAAACCTCTTGGGGCCTCTGCTGTTGCCTCAAGCCTCCTCCCATATAGATACATTATCAAATGCTTCTGCCCCCTGTGATCCTATTGCACCCACTGCATTTGATACATGGTGTTGAAATCCACTGTTGATTCCGCTAGAAAATAACTTCCTAGATGTCAGGACCATATAATTGTCATTGTATTCCAAATTGCCACGTAGTCCTGGGCACAAACAGACATTCAAAGTGTATGAACTGAAGCAATCCTCCTCATAAGTAGAAAAGTTAAAAAAAAAATTACACGTGAAATGGAAGTTCCATGCATATTTTTTCTTCTTAACTAGTATGTATCAAACCCAACAATCAAACAAACAATCTGAAGACATTGTTTTGTTAATGGTTAATATAGGATTTTCAAGATGTGCTGTTATAATTCAGAGACACAAATATTTCTTTTGTGAGAATTGTGTATCTTTTAAACCGAGACGTTTCCATAGTAAATCTAGTCCATCACCTACTTATTAGTAAAGAATATGAAGAACAGTTGCAAAGCTACTAATGATGAAATGCACAGAAATACAAGCTACTATCTGATGTGTGTTTTTGTTGTTGCTGGCCTCTCCCTCCTAGGACCGCATGGATCTCCTCAGCCCCTGGCCCCAGAGCACCAGCCAGGAGGAAGCCTGGGTTTGGCTCTAGCCAGGTTTAAGGAACCACATTCCTTCCTTGACTGACTGCGAGTCATGACTTAAACTGATAGTTAACATGCATACATGTTGCAGCAGTGGATTTTTATTCAACTTTCTGTCTGATTTACATTGTGGGTGACATTTGTATTGGCTGCCTATAGCTGTTGCAAGAAGCATTTTACCAGAGCTGTTGTTAGGGCAAATCTGGCACTGGGGCTTTCTTGCCTTTCACATAGAGTGGGAAGAATGGGGGGCATTGGCAATTTATGCTAAATTCAGGATTTTAACAGTAAATGCTACCAGTTTCTCACAGCTGTGGAAAAAACATTGGTTCACAGTCTCTTCTGCCATGTGAACATGAACTCACATGGCTGTAACCCTAACAGTAAAGGGACCGACTCCCGAGCACTGGGAGACACACTCATCTTTATCTCTGTATTTAACACTCCCAGAGCTCTTCCAGCCTTGCCTCTCCCTCTCGCATAAAGCTTGCATAAACTCACCAGACTTTTTCCTATGTCTTGACATATGAGTTTAGACTTTGTAAAATGACCTGAAAATAGCTTTAAAAGTATTCTAATATGCATTCTAATGTACTTTAGATACCGTAGATTTTAGTTGACATTTGAAGCTTGCATTTTTCCCTACGCTTAAAGAAAGCTGTTAATAATGATGCAACGAAATAACATATACTCCCAGTTTTTAGTAGTTTTAAGAATATTTGCCAAACCTGGGATAAATGCACTCATTAAGTTAATTGGCAGCTCATTTTAAGCCCCGTGTTCTGTAGGTATCACCAAATGACGGATTTGTCTAACTACATATCTAAAAACAGTACTAGAAAAATATTACGCCCTATGTAAGTAGAAGTAAACACTTAAATTTGTATTGCAATATTTTTGGATGAACTTCAAGTAGATTATTTTTTTCATAGGAAAACTAATAAACCTAAAGAGGTTAAAATAGAAAAATCTTGAACAGAGTGAACGTATTTTCCTTATGACAGATTTTCTTTATGGTATTTATTCTCATATCATAACAAGACACACAAGTGGAAGTAAAACTTTGCCCTTAGTCGGCAATGTAACAGTTGGGTCTCAGAAAAAGAATTTTTAAAAAATTTTCGTGAAGTATTACAATGTCGATTAACATAAATTGATGTGTTTAACAATAGAAGACTTTTTTTCAGTGAATTTCTACCAAGTGACTTCATGAGATTATTTTTGTACGCTAAGAATTTTATGTTGAAAATACATTATCTGTGTGCAGCTGTTGAAAGATAGAGTACCAGTCCCACTGAGGTTGAAATATCGGATGAGGGTTAGTTTTTGCATGGGACTGTGACACACTTTGGTTTTAACAACTGCTCATTTGGCCTCAGGTTCTTTTGAGCAAAGAATATGGCAAACAGATGCTTCCGTTGGTTTATAATATCCACTCAAGGCAGTCAAGCTGATACTGGATTTGAGGTAATATATGCGATCACACATATTCACAAACACGCACAAAAACCACATATGCTATACAGACGTGTGCACATAAATGCATGGACAACACACAGGCGACATATACATATAAACCTATACACACACTCTTCTCAGACTTGGCTAGTTTCAGGGAATTTTATGTTGATTTCAAAGGATTCATTGGAGTCATAGGTATCCATATATAATTAAAAAAATACATATTTCTGAGGGAAGCAAGTAGGAAGGGAGAGTTTAGGGTAGTCTTGGAGGTCTAGATTTTAAATAAAAAGTGTGGCATGACTTCAATTATTTTAATTATATATTATATTTTATATATTATATCTTAACAATATATATATAACATTTATATATATATTAACAATATATATTAACATTGATGTTAACTATATTTGCAACACATACCATAAACATTAAAAACAATGTTAGTGTAAATTGCTTTTAAGAGTTTATGTGAATATTATTGGTAATATCAACTGCTTATATTGGTTCATATCCTTCGTAATTTCCAGAACGGGTTTCTGCAAAAAAATAGTCACTTACAAAAGACCTGCCCGTTTGGCTGTCATTCTGTATTTGCTGCTATCAGAACTGTTTCTGAGTTAGCTCGGTAAATTTAGGCAGTGTGTTTCATTTTCCCCTGGTCTGCCTGCACGTGGGATTTAACTAGAACTCTGTTCGTCAAGCACTTAAAAGTAAAAAGTGGCTGTGGTTAATATGCTGTTGCACACCCAAAAGGAACCTGGACCAGTCTGTCCATACCCAACGCCCCTGTCTCTACTCTGGATAAGACCCCTGCTCTGCCCCTCCCTCGATTTTAATTTAAGGAAAATCAAGGCAGACAGATTTCCTCCTCTTTCTGTAAAGTCCCATCCCTCTCCATCCCACCTCACCATCATTATACTCTAAGGATTATCAGATAAGTAGCCTAAGGGACTCCTGCGAAGAAAAGAAACTGTAAGAATTGATTTACATTTCCCCTCAGATGGCCTCAAAAGTCATCTCGTGCCTTATATAGCCCAACTGTAGAAATGTAAACCATGAAGAGACTGTGTTTAACTAAAGAGAACATGATTATATCACGCTAAGTGAGCTGATTAACATTCCAATTTAGTTAAGGTGTTTTTTATACTCCTCTGTGTTAGCTCCAAAGGAAAAGCAGATAAACTATAAAGAAATAAAGTACATTTTCCTTTGTATAAATAAGTGGAATGTTACTAAATTTGTGAGCCTCTTATAAGGCAACTGAGAAATTGGAACAAAATATTAGCAATATCTGTAATAAATGATAACAGCCTTAATCCATAAAGAGTTAACTACAAATAAAACTTGGCAAAGTATGTAAACAGGCAAATCATAAACAATTGCGTGAACAGGGATGATACATATATATGAAGACTTCCTCTTCTGTAGCAAGAGAAACACACATTAAGATGAAATGCTATTTCTCACCTTTCAAATTTGCAGTCACTTAAAAACTAAAAATATCCTTTGCTGGGAAAGTGTAGACAAGTGAATTTTTCATAGTCAATTTTCTGTTAAGTCCATTTTTTCAAGTTTATAAATTTGTCTAGTATTCAGCATTTTTGTATTAATTTCCTCTATACCATTTGCCTTAAATGTTTTTACTTCTCTAAGAAAAGATATATTCCTTTTACATACAGAGTATTATTTATCTATAATATTATTTATATTTAATATTTGATCATTCTCAGGAGAATTTTGTCTATTTTTTACTTTTTCATATTCATTGATATTCTGTTTCCTTTTCTTTTTTTTTTTTTTTTTTTTTAAAGATTTTATTTATTTATTTGACAGAGATAGAGACAGCCAGCGAGAGAGGGAACACAAGCAGGGGGAGTGGGAGAGGAAGAAGCAGGCTCATAGTGGAGGAGCCTGACGTGGGGCTCGATCCCGTAACGCCGGGATCACGCCTTGAGCCGAAGGCAGACGCTTTAACCGCTGTGCCACCCAGGCGCCCCTCTGTTTCCTTTTCTTAATTTAAAAATGCTGTTCTTATAATTTTACAAATTCCCTTTTCTTTCTTTGTATTTGTTGAAGAGAATAGATTACTTCTCTGGCACAGTTTCCCATTACATGGATTTTGCTGATAGGTCCCTCTTGTTTATCTATCTTCTGTATTTCTTGTAAATTGGTAATTGGATCTAAAGTCTTGACCAGGTTTTAGCTCTTTTTTCTCTTTCAGTGAGTTTCTGTATTATGTTCTGCTATGTACTTCTGACACTAGGCCCAGAATGTCTGGTTGTCTCTCTGTTTTCATGTTGTTGCCATCTGTTTATAAGACTGCCCAGATACATTAAATCATTAGGAATTTCATTATGGCAAAGTTCTATTATTTCTTCTTTGTTTATATGTTATAACATTTTAATAAAAAGATACTTCTTATAAGCTAATTTTTTAATCTCAAGTACCAATTGCATAAAAAAGGCAGGAAAATATTTAATCCTTTTTTACTGGTTTCAAAACTGTGTAAAGTTTCCCTAGAATCTTCCAAATGAAGTTTCATTTCTTTACTTTTTCTTCGTTTTAGAGTATCATTATTTAATCATGGATTTTATGTCTCAATAATGTAAAGTTTATCTAAATGACTGTATATGTATAAATGGGTGTGTGTATATATTTATATATAAATAAGAAGTATATTTTCTATATTCATATATAAGTATTCTTATATAAATATATATTTAAATTGCTCAATTTTGGGGCAATTGGCTCCTGAATCCTTTTGATATGAATTTTTACAGTTTTATGACTTTTTAATGTATGTATTTCAAGATCATCTTGTTTATTTCTTACCCCATACTTGGAATGAACAGTTTATTCTAGGAACCCCAGTTTCTTTTAGTGCAAACTAGTATTTTGAGACCCTATTCTGACCATTCAATGCTACCAGGGTCATCATTGTTTTTAGGGGTTTTTTTTGGAAGGATCTGTGAAATATTGTTAAAGAGTAAATATATCATAAGTTTATACCAAGACTTACAATACAAATGTAGGACTATGTAAAGTGTTTATTTAACTCTGTATCTTTCAAAATGTTGAAAATCTTGTTTTCGATAACATTAATTATTCATTAGCTTTATCCCAAAGCATATAAAAACAGTCTCAAAATAACCATATTAATAGTCCCAAAACATTATGATTATTAAATATGGTGTTTTCTTGTTTTTGCCATTTTTTCTTCTTTTTACTGTACATCCCACTAAGACTGAGGTACAGTTAGTTTATTTTAAATCTCTGAGAATAGTTCTTTTCAAAAATATTGTGCCACCCAATTTAATATAAAGTAAGATTCATTCATTATATTTTGCTCTCAATTTTTACTGTTTTTAAAAGTGAATTTAATTTGATTTTAATCTTGTTTTTCAATTATGCATAATATTTATATAACTCCAAATTCAAATATAAAAGCAAAATATTTTCAGTGATGACTGCCTTATGTTTCTGGCATCTCCACTATGCATATAAATATGAAAATCTGTATGAATAACATTTGTCTTGGAAACGTAATTTAACAAAGTTAAAAGAACTAATAGGAGGTGTAAAGAGAAAATTTTTATAGAATAAATACAGTAAATTGTCAAAAATATATCCACTCCAAGAAATTACAAGGTCATGAGTTTACTCTAATAAATCTTTAAAAAGCAGATAACCTGAACGCTATTTTCTTTTTTTATTTTTTATTATTTACTTAAATTCAATTTAATTAACATATACTGTATTATTAGTTTCAGAGATAAAATTGAGTGATTCATCAGTTGCATATAACACTCAATGCTCATTACTTCAAGTGCCCTCCTTAATACCCGTGACCCAGTTACCCCATTCCCCCCACTGCTTCCCCTCCAGCAACCCTCAGTTTGAGAATTTTTGTTTAAAGACTACAGAATTCTTTATGGACTGAAAAGATAATTTTGACATAGATAGTGGTGACAATTGAATAATAATGTGAGTGTAATTAATGCCACAGAATTAATATGAAGAATTATTGTTATAATGAGAAAGAGAATAAGAATCTGAGAACCTGGTATAAAATGATAATTGCAAGTAAACATCAAATTTAACTCAGAACATACTAGAACACTGTACACAAAGAACTAACAAGGATTATCTGTTAAGTGGTAAAATTAGTACTTTTTTAAAGTTTATCTTTCACTTTTGTATATTTCCACTTATGTACAGTTTTGCATGTATACTTTATCTTTGAATGATACCATGGGGAACCAATGTTACTTTGACAAAAATAAAGTTATAGCAGAAGACATTAAAATTTTAGATAAATCCATTTTATTCTCTTGTTCTTCACCATGATTTTTGATCTTCCACAAATAGGTTTTACTTTTATACAAAGAAAAATAATAATCATTTAAAATTCTAAAAAAACTAATAACCTTTTTTATTCTTTGTAGAACTTTTATTATAGCATATTTAGATTTTTTTAGTGAGTTTCAAACTTATTTTAATATCTTATTAAAACAGATTTATTTATTTTCCCAAAATATCTTAAAAATTCTCTTTATGAAATCCAGAACTCGAGTTATTTACTGTTTCAGATTATCCTTCCTAGGTATTGCAGCTACTTTTAAGACTCAAATTTCTGTTATTTCTTCTCTTTCTACCTCTACAGAAATGGTTGCAGACTCTTTCCTTCCTAGAATTCATCATTGGTAATCCAATTTCCTTAGTTTAACCATTTGGTCATAAAATTCCTTTTGTTCCAAAGATATAATTTTGGCATATATTAGTTTTAAGTCAACTATATAATAAGAAAAATGATAAAAACTTTTTAATGAATTTTACTTTTTAAGAATTATCATTACACATTTCTTGCTTTTTTGCTTTGTAATCAAATATTTGTAAGGCATTTTCAACTTTAATTTCAGTTTGTCCAAATTCAATTCACATAGTATGATGATGATAATATGACAAAAGTAAGATTATAATAATAATTCTTTACCTTCCATATTTACTCTACAATTGATTTAAACGTATAGTTCACTAACACAGTTGAGCTAATATTGATAAAGATGTATATGGTAAAAAAATATATACGTATTAATTCTGAAGTCACCAATTTCCAATCAAATATAATTTGCAGTCATGATTTAAGATTATGCTTGAATTTATTTTTACGTATTTATAAAAGTTGTTTTGAATGATATTAATGAAAACATGATTAAACTACTCTACAGTCTTTTTAAAAGGCAGATATTAATCACATATCTATTGCAACTTTTTATTAAAACAGATCTAGAAAAATATGCATTGTGATAATAGTATTAAAATTGCTAAATTTTCAAGTAAAATAATTCTTCACAATTCTATAGAACTTAAATGTTTCTTTCCACCTCTTTTTAATGACAATCTCTGCTAATACATATTTTTTTCTGAAATTCTATAATACCTTTAGTGTGTTCAAAATAATCTCCCCAATATTTATTGTATTTCTGGACCATTTATAAAGTGCAAAGTAATGACATAATAGAAATATAATTTAGCACATCACCAGTTGTAAAGGTCTTATAAAAGTCACAATTTGAATGGACACAATAGTTGTAAAGTTAAATCTTAACAACATGACACATTGAACAATATTTTTGGAGGCTATACTTGAAAACCAAAGGTTAAACATTTAATCATCTATTTTTATATTTGTAAAAAAGACAGAACTACTCTAAAACTTATATCCTGTCATCACAAATAGGCTTTGATACGTTCAAGTGTCCCAAAAAAATAATAATAGTAAAGATTGTGTGCTACGGTCATGTCTGTTCTCCCACATTTTCAAAAAATGCTGCAATCATTGCATACAAATTTTCTTTCCTTTGGTTGAAAGTCCCGCTTAGTTTAAGGCCCAAAGTAATTGCTTTTCTATCTCAATGAAGTCTTCTCTTTCTGCAAGAGCCAAAGAGATTGTTCCCTCTTCTCTGGTCCAAAATCTCCCTAAATTTGCATCTATAATTGTATTTGTCACATTAAATTGCAAAACATGCATGCATATATTTGCCTTCTCTTCCTAGCTATAAACTGAAAGAAGGAACAAATATTTTTTAAGTCTGTAACCTTAGCATCTAAAAAAGGAGAGGCATCCACAAATAATTATTGATTGAATGGACATGTTATTTTTAAAAAAAATTTTTTTTGAAGATTTTATTTATTCATTTGAGAGAGAGAGAGACAGAGAGAGCATGGGTAGGGGGAGAGGCAGAGAGAGCGGGAGAAGCAGACTCCCCACTGAGCCGGGAGCAAAACCTGGGGCTCAATCCCGAAGGACCCTGGAGATCATGACCTGAGCCGAAGGCCGACACTTAACCATCTGAGCCACCCAGGTGCTCCTCGAATGAACACTTTCAATAATATTCAGGTCCAAGGCCTATCATTTACTATCATCTATTAATATAACCTTTTAAAATAAAATAACATGAATATGAACATTGTTATCAACATCTAAACACTTCCACTGAGAGCTAGTGTCAGTGAGACAAAAATTATTGTGTTCTTAAAACATTAATTTTATAGTAATTTCCATAGTTTGATCACCTTTCATACTACAGTTAAAAATACCTGACAGAGTATCTGTGTTTTGAATTATAAATTTTCTGTATAATAATATTATGCAGGTTATATAGTTTTGTTCACATAAATAATTTACAAGTGAAATATTATGGTAATCTGGAGGTCGGTTTACCATTGAAGCAGTCTAAAGTAGACACAGGCCCTTTTCAAACTAGATTAAATAAGCTAGAAAAATAAAAATTCTTCCCTATTTGGAAACACGAGAGAAAAAAGCAAAACAATACACGTAGCTCCTACATATTATCCTAGAAGTTCTATCTTTTTTATAAGTTTATGTTTGCCTGATGACATAGTGAGGCTTTTGGAATCGTCAAGCAACAAGGAATCCATCTTGTCTACCTTTTACGCACAAGCCAGTATACACTTGCAGGCGCCAGCGTGGTTGGACTCCAGCAGCGCCGCTTGTCTGATTCTCTTCTTAGGGGGAGTGGCTGGAAGTCCTGAAGAGCCCTTATCTCTGCACTTATCAGTAAAGAGGCTCCACTTGTTTTCAGTTCCTTTACTTAAAGATTTCAATCAGTTCTAAGTTCAGTCTGTAATGGTAGCAATAGTTCCAGAATGCACACAGACAAGTGTTTTCAAAGTGTTGGGCAGTCATCGCCTTCTAGAAAAATTCCCGTGCCCTTCAGTGCCCCATAGCTACGATCCCACTAATGCCTTTACAAATTGGTCTCTGCTAGTGCCTCTCTGAGCAGTAACGTTGTTATTCAAGTTTTTCAAAAAGAACAGTTTGAGACTTAGCCAAAACCCTTAAAAAAAAAAACCAGTTTCTTCCAGTGAGAGGAACAACTGCGGTGGATAGAAATCAAGATTTTCTTTAAGAAAATATTCTTAAGTATTATTATTTTTGTGTTTTTGTTGTAGCAATAATGTGTGCTCAGTAGAACTACTGCAAACTTTATTTTCTTCAATCTCTTCTAAATGTGAATTAGTAGAATTTATTAATGGTATTAGTTCGATTTTCAATGATTAATGGGGTTATTCTTCCTGGTTATTTTAAAAATCATAGTATTACAATTTATTCTCAAAATGTTGCTGCAATTTTACAACCATAAAACTTATCATTAGTAATAAATGTAACAGCACAAGCCTGTAAACATATGTCATTCTCAGCAAAAGTTTGTTTTTATTATGTGAGGCCCAGAGCACACTACATTTTCAATGTTGAAATCAATTTCTCTCCATATTTTCTTTCTAAACCATAGCACGTTGTCTCTTAAGGCATTTAACATAGTCTGCCTTGGATTGTGGTTATGTACATATATTTTTCTACCATGTTAAATTTTGTCCTCCTTCAAGACATTATTTATTTTTAGAGTTCTAGTACAAACACCATACAGTGAAGGACAACAGAAGTGTGTAAAGAGACTAGATTAAGCCAAGTTTGTATTTCTGCTGAATAGCCCTGAAGGGGCCAGTTCAACCAATTTGTAGCAAGTGTGAGACTGACCAGTGACCACTGCAAAAAATACTGTGCTACACTGCAAACCCCTTAGACAAAATCATTACTACATGCAACTATTCTAAATGCAGCGCATTACACATTTGCAGATATTACTATTCTAAAGTTTGATCTTGTTGTATCTTGTGCTCTATTATAGCATTTGGTTGTTTTCATGTTTTCTTGCTCTATTCTAAACTACCTGCCTTTCCTGGTTCTCTGCTACAACACAATAGCTTCTAGTGTCTGCCATGTGCATGTGACTTGAGAACATAAGAACTCTTAACACTCATTGTCTAATAATGGCCATGGACTGAAATTTTGGGCCAAGTGATATAGTACACATATGGGTTTCAAGATCCTGAAATGTCTGCATAATCTTTACATGAAAAATATTAGTTGGTGATTTTTAACTGCCATGTCATGAGTAAAAATAACTATATCAATAGGTACCGTATTTGTGTTCACTTTTTGAGGAATAAGATTTGTCTCTGGATGGTAATTTCATTCCTTAATCATGGTGCTACTAGCATGAATCTGATACCAATGGGTTTGAGCCTCCCAAAGTCACTTTGGCTGTGTTCCGCGCCCAGTTTGACACCAGTCAGTTATGTCTTAATTCTGTATGTGGGGGGATAAAAAGCAAGGTAACACACATGAATCAAAAAAAAACAAAAAACAATAAAACGTGTTGGGGAAAAAAAAACTGTTGGGAAAAAATATATTATTGCAAGTCTACTGACGGATAGTGATTGTTCATTCTTTTATCATTAAAAATGTCCCAGTATCAGTTTTCCTTTTAAAGTACACCTTAAGAGACGTTCAAGCATTCTTTTTGTTATTCTTCATCTTTGTACGGCAAATATTTTTTCACATTTTTAATTTCACCTATTTATGTCACTGAATCTAAATTATCTCTTCTAATTTTTAGTCTGATAAAATAGAAAAATACCGAAGAGTTATGAACAAAGCACAGAACTGATTTGTCTTATAATTTTAAAAGATCACTCTGATGGTTGTGCTGAGTCGTAGAGATAGTGTAACGGTGAATGAATGGTATTATGCATCTGGCACAGAACCCATGGAACTACAACACAAAGAGTGACCCTAATATAAACTATGCAATTCAGTTAATGATAATGTATTGATATTTGTTCATCAATTGTAATAATGTACCACACGATTGCAAGATATCAATAAAAGGGGAAATAAGGTGAAAGAGATCAAGGAAGAACCTGGTACTTTCTCCTTAATTTTCCTGTAAATCTGGAACTTGCTCTCAAAAGTAAAGTCTACTAACTAAAAAAATAGATTGCTGTAAATGTCCCTTATTCATTTTTTCCTCATCAATCAACATTTCTTAAGAATTTCATAGGCAATTGGGTCTGTTGTGAAAGACAGCCACATTTTTGAAGAATTGTACAGTTTTCAAGCTAATGATTCCCTTAGTATCAATGATCACCGAACAATCACTGAAAATCAACATGCTCAATTGTGCTTGTTAATGGAAAAGCTACATATGTGTAAACCTTAATTGGAAGACCTACATTTTCCATTATCTGCATTTGCACTTACATATGCTCAAGAACTCAAGAGCTCGGAAGTGCTAGAGAATCCTACCTTAACTAAGAAATTTTAAAGGCTTAGGTCTTACCTCAGTGTAAACATATATCCCAACACACTAAAATGTAAATTAGAGTAATCATGGCAGATATCTTTTATATTTAAGAACATGAAAATATTTTCTGAATACACACAATTTATCTTTTATTTTACATGGAAGAAATCATTTCCTGTGGAGATGATGTATTTGTATTACAGTTATTTTTAGGATATAATATTTCCTTTACTCTTTACTAATAAGGTTTCTGGAGCAATTTTTCCCAAAATATGTTCCAGAGAACACTGACCCCACTGGATTTTATTTGTTTTTCTGCAGAAAGTATGTGTTAAAATAAACTGGGAAAATGAGTTGGAGAATCACTGAATAGTAAAATTCTCTCGCAGAGTTTCAGTTGAACATTAGCATTCTAAAGACCGTAAGCTATCTTGTACTAAAGAAAGCTCTTTACTTTAATTCAGCATTTCCAAACGTGACCGCAGGACACTTTTTCTTCAGGACAGAGCACTGTTACCATCTCAAGGAGAGTATATGTTCCACAGGAAATATAAGGGACACATTCTGGTCTTATTTAATCCCCTTGTTTTATAATTGGGGATATTTAGGGCCCAGATTCATCAGATAATAACCCCAAATCATATAGCAAGCAAGTGACAAAGATGAAATAACAAAGAAGATCCAATTATTTCTAACCTACGTCATTTTCTATCTCACAGTGTTTTTCATTATTGAAAAAAGTGTGCTATTCCCCAACATAAATAATTTGAAGGATATCTATCTAAACGTGGTCATATTTTCTTTTAAAGATAATCTGTATGTGTGTGTGAATTTATTCACATATTGAATTTTCATATGTGTGTGTATATATATATATGAATCTTAGATGTGCTTAATGTACCTGAGTATTTTGTTTATTTCTTTACACCTAAACAAGAATTGAGAAAGAGCAGTGGCATGTATACAAATTCCACTACGTAAGAAGCTTAATTTATTTTAATTTAATTTAATTTTTTAAGACTTTATTTCTTTATTTGACAGAGAGAGAGAGTGCACAAGCAGAGAGAGCAGCAGGCAGAGGGAGAGGAGAAGCAAGGAGCCCGACGTGGGCTGGATCCCAGGACCCTGGGATCATGACCTGAGCAGAAGGCAGGTAATTAACTGACTGAGCCACCCAGGCACTCTTGAGGGGGTCATTTCAAACACTCTAAGGTTGGCTGTTATGTAACAGGGAAATACATAACTCTACAGAGGACAGAAATAGCTCTCCGGAGTGTGCTGGATTATGCCATTAAAGCATTGGGGACAAAGCTCAAGTTGACATGATTGATTCATTCAATGTGTCAGGTATTAATTCCATCAACTATAAACTTAGAGGATAGTAAACAGAATGGAGGTAGAACAAAGAGGGAGACACATGGCTAAGAAAGTGGCTTTCCTTTTCAGTTTAGTAGCCAAATTGAGCACCATTCAGCAAGTTCCAAATATCGGATAAAATTATGTACCTTGGTCCATTCTCAAATTATTCTTACATTTGTAACTGTCTTGATTTTCCTGGCAAATATAATGTAATTCACATAATTGCAGGTGAATAGAAGACTATTTTCCCAAAAGAGAAAATTTCAACCTTGTCTCCTCATTCTCTTTTGAGAGAAATAGAAAGCATTTTAACAAATCAAAATACATTTTTAATATGAAATATGAAACTGGTTTAATATTAAATCATTTTCTTTCTTATGAAACTTGTATTTTTTTACTCATGACTTTAGCACAAACTATTTGAACAAGGAAACCCTGAGTCACTGAAATACTTGATTGAACATTTAATATCATCTCTTATGAATTATAATTGGACCTGTGTTTCTGTCCAAAGGGGAAATCCATTTTTAGCTTGGTCCACAACGTGTAAGTTATTCCTGCCAGAAAAACATATCCAAAAAGACTCCCATCACCACACTTGTGTGGCTAGAATGCTGAACAGAATCATCTGGGCCAGCGACACAGACAGAAATGCTAATTAAGTGTGGCCATGAAAAGAGAAAGGGATGTCCTTCCTTGCATAATAACCACTGCAAGAGTATTTCATGGACCTCACTGGAGAAAACATCTGTTGTTAGAAAAACAGCTAATAAAGACAATGATGTTTAAAATCTGAACATTGATATTCAGTATGTGGAGACTGAAAAGACATTGTGCAGTCAAAACAGCACTAGATGTATTCATTTTCTATTGCTGCATAGAGATTATCACTATCTTAGTAGCTTAAAACAACACAAACTTATGATTTCCTAGTTTCTGTGTCTCAGAACATGGGTTACATGGGTTCTCTGTTCCAGGTCTCATCAGAATGAAATCAAGATGTCAACTGTGGTCGTGGTCTGTCCTGAGACTTAGTGTTCTCTTCCAAGGTAAGCTCAGAATTGGAACTGGTTATTGGTAGAATTCAGTACCTGTGGGATAGGAATGAGGTCCCTGTTTCCTTGCTGGTTGGTGGCCAGGACTGTCCTCAGCTCTCAGAGACCATCCTCAGATGCTAGCCATGTGGTCCTCTCATGTAGTTACCTTTAGTAAGGTCAGCAGAAAAGTCTTTCTTCAGTCCACAACATTGGAGTCTTTAAAAATGTAAAATTATATGTAATCATGGCTTTGACTATTTCATCATCTTTGCTATAGGACATAACCAAAGGAGAAAGTGTCCCATTATAGTCACAAATCCCACCCGGCCTCAAGGGAAAAAGAACATGTAGCATGAGTACATCGGGTCATGGCGACCATCTTAGAATTCCACCTACTACATAACAACCTTCCACTTTACAACAGGTTCGAATAAAAAGAGCCTGAGAACATGGAAATGGTTCTAGTGAAATCTGTAAAACTCAACATAGGTGGGATGAAAATAATATTGTTGGGGCGCCTGAGTGGCGCAGGTGTTAAGCATCTGCCTTCGGCTCAGGGCGTGATCCCAGCGCTCTGGGTTCGAGCCCCACATCAGGCTCCTCTAAGAGTCTGCTTCTTCCTCTCTCACTCCCGCTGTTTGTGTTCCCTCTCTCGGTGGCTGTCTCTCTGTCAAATAAATAAATAAAATCTTAAAAAAAAAAAAAAAGAAAAGAATATTGTTACCCAAATGCAAATAATGGAAAATGTAGGCTTTCAAATTAAAATTTACTTCTTCTCTCATGAAAGACTTAACATTTCTCTCTGTAGATATCTTTTCATTTCATAAAATGTGTATTTCTTACTTTAATTTTTTTACATCTATCGAACCTTTTAAACATTCAAAAAATGGTACTGGTATTCAAATTAAAAGTCCTCTTTATATAACTTTAAATTTATCATTTGTAATTAGCAGGATTCCATATTGTTCATTCAATTTTTCCTAAGTAATAATTTTGTTTTCCTAAAGTCTGACCAAGAGCTTTCAAGTTTCGTCACCTTAACTAAATTTAAACAGATTTCTTCTTGACTGTAGGTTCCTGATCTCTCTTTTCTTAGAGTATTTACTTTAGAAAACTTGCAATTATAAATTATTTCTTTGCCCCTTTGAGATATAAACCTTCCATAACCCAGAAAATGCCTTTCTCAAGAAGTGGGAGCCATCCTTTGAAATGTAATTGTCAAAGGAGATAGCACTCCTATTTTCCAGTTTCTGTGGGAGGGTAGGAGTTCAATATGAGACAATTAACAAACACAGATGTCTAATCACATTCACCAACCTCCTTCCTAATGCCCCTCAGTACTTTTGCATTAGTTCACCCCATGCTTAAAAATTCTCTGATTTTTTGTTTCAGCAGAACTGAGTTCAATCTCCCTCCCCTATTGCAGTTGTCTTGACTCTTACTGCAATAGTGTTGAATAAAATCTTCCTTGCAGTTTTTAAAGTGTCCAGTGCAATAACATGGATAGAACTAGAGAATGTAATGCTAAGAGAAAAAAGTCAGTCAGAGAAAGACAAATACTATATGATCTCACTCATATGTGGAATTTAAGAAACAAAACAAGTGAGCAAAGGGGGGGGGAGAGAGAGAGAGAGAGAAACCAAGAAACAGACTCTTACCTATAGAGAACAAACTGCTGGTTATCAGAGAGGAAGTGGATGGGGGGGATGGGTGAAATAGGTGACAGGGATTAAAGAGTACATTTGTCATGATGAAAATAATAATAATAATAATAATATAAATAAATAAAATTCAAAAACTAAAAATTAAATAAAAAATTTTAAAAAACGATTTCTCTTCCAACAAGTCTCAAATTAAGAAACCATGAAAATTATTGTACAAGATGGACCTCAAATGACTATTTTATTTGGATTTTTTGATAACCAGAAAGGATACGTAACGCATAAAGGGAGGACCCTTAAAGACAGTGACCTCAGTAACATTACCTGTGGCTGGTAGTGCTGTATAGTGCGTTAGCTGCCCCATCTGTACTCCCGTGAATGCTTGCAAAGTAGGGTCTACAAAGTGGTCTATTCTCACATTAGGCAACCAGCAAAGAGCCTTATGGTATTCTGGACTATGTAGCAAAAAAACGTGGGCTAATGGAAAAGTTATAACCTTTGACTAAGATTTACTTCATCTTTCGTGATAAGCTCAAAAAACCACACTGTAGGTCTCTTTTGTAAATTTGCTTTTTTCATCTTACAAATTCTAAACACACTATAACTTGTACACTTAGTTCTTACTGATTAAAAGGATGTAAATGTATTTATGCTAATGATGTTAGATGAGCAAGCTAAAGTGCAGGGAGGTTGTTTTTGAAACACAAAGGAAAAGCTTTATTACTTTGTTTCAGGTTTGCTCAGATTTGGCCTTATTGAGGTTTAGGGCTGGGTTCCGTCTTATGCATTACACGACGGTTACCAGTATCCCTAGTCTCTTCCCGCTGAGTAATAGTAGCACGCATGCTCCCAGTTGTCACAACCGAAAACAGTCTCGGACGTTAGCAAGTTGTCTCTCACTACATTAGGGAAAGGGGGATAAAAGCCACTCCTTGGCTGAGAACCACTGCTTGTTAGGTTAGCCGCTAAAGACATTGCCTTCAATCTACTATATTTGGAATTTATTAAACTTTTGAAACATAAACCAACTAATTCTTTTCCTTACATTTGGAATTGTAACAAAAGCAGGAAATCTTTATTTGACGTTTATTTACCCATTGATCTCTAGGCATGCCCGGTCTGAGATGAGAACATCTATTACCAGAGTAACCTGACACTGCTGTTTGTTGGGTCTCTTGGGTATGCAGCTTTAAAAATGATGGAAAGATAATTTAACCTTTCAGACTAATCCATATAGGGAAAACCAGACAACACTACCTCGATAAAGGAAACCGGTTCAGAATTTAGGAATTGAAATGAAATGAAATTGATGCAGGCTCTCAACTTAGATACTTTCTCCGAGAACCTCAAGCCAACAGTGTAAAGTAAATTCCACCAGGGGGCAATGGTGCCTTACGATGGTATCTAAAGAAGACAAGGTACCTTCGGACCAGCCCATATCCAAGGGAAAGTAATAATAATGGTGGTGCTTCACTTATACTACATAAAAAAGGCATTTGTTGAATAATATATTACATCGTCCTTCAAAACTCAGCCCAAGTATCAACTCTTCCAGGAGGCTCTCTATAATCTAAAATTTGGATCGGCTCGCCCACTGCTATGCTATAATACAACTCTGCATTCTTCTGTCATTGCATTTATAATATGTTGAAAAGGCTTATTTGTCACTGACTTTTATTACATTGGAAACACATTTAAGAGTGAGGATTGTGGCCTCTTTGACTTTATATTCCCAGTAATATAGACTGATACCTGAGTGCAGTCACTTGTTGAGGAATGAACATATTAATAAACTAAATAAAACATTTAATCAAAGTGGCACTCCTTATCAAAATAATAAATTAAACTCTACAGAATATAGAGAGGCTGAAATATTAAATTCATTAAGACACACTCTAGTAAAGTCTGCTGTATTTGATAGACTGGTATTTACTTGCTTATTCAAATTCCTTTTCCCTGACACCCACCTCTCAATATCTCCTTGTTTAGGATGCATAAAATTGAAATCAGAGGATAGGAAGTTTCTGTTATTTTTTTTAATTAGGACTCCAAGGTTTCATTTCCCAAGCAGGAAGTATTATCTGAGTATATTTACCCTTAATGTGTCATATACCACTCTATCACTGCATTACATTTACTAACAATGAATAAAATTCTGTAAAGTAGTAGCTACAAAGTTTATTTAAAGTACAAGTCTTTTTTTTTCCTGATGAATAAAAGCCCCTTAAATGTTCATAGGAAGAAGAAGAAGAAGAAGAAGAAGAAGAAGAAGAAGAAGAAGAAGAAGAAGAAGAAAAGGAGGAGGAGGACGAAAGAAAAAAACCTCAGAACATCAAGCATGAAAGATATGACTATAAGAGATTTGTTGAAGTGAGTGATTTAGTGATGTCACTAACAGAAACATTTCTTTATAACTTGGTGCCAGATATTTGTATTGATGTAAAGCTCAGCCCATGAACTTAAAAAGTTGCGACATGGAGTCATAATTTCTTAAAACCATCATGTGCCAGGAAATGTGATGGATAATCTACTCTCCAAATGCATGTGAATTATATGCAACCGTTTTCTAGTAGACAGACTTCTGCTGAATCCACATGAATGCTCCTTATGTATATTTAATAGAAAAACAGTTTGCCTCACACAGATATTCCCTGAACAGAGATAAAATGAATAGAGCAATAACAGAATGAAAGTTAGCTGTCCCACAGAGCTGACTACAAAGAGATCTATAATGATAAGGGAAGAACAGAGTACAATGAGGGAATCTAATTAAGGCAGAGGCAATAAAAGAATAAGTTTAAAAAGTTGGACAGATATTTAAGATAAAATGAAAAATAACTTCTGACATACTGAAACAGGAAAACTAGAAAAATGTATTTCTTTACGGTGCCAGAGATTGACCAGCGAATTTTTGCCAGAGTCCAAAAGTGTTAGCTCTAGAACAAGTAAACTAGAGCATTTCCTCAAACACTAGGAGACTCAGGAAGAGATCTCTTACAGCACTAAACTAAAAAGATAAATATCAGTAAGAGAATAGCCATCAGAGTTTCAAGAGAAACTCATAGTTACGTAGTATGATGAAATTTACATTTTATCTTAAAATTTCCACTGCAGTAAGGTTGAGAAGATTTCCTAAGGAGATTATTAAAATATTAAGGGTGGAGTTTTATTTTAAGTAAAAGTTTAACAAACAGGTCTCCCATAAACCCCTTGCATGGGGGCACCTGGGTGGCTCAGTCGGTTAAGTGTCTGCCTTTGGCTCAGGTCATGATTGATCCAGGACCGACTTCTGCTTCAAGCTTCCTGCTCAGCGGGAAGTCTGATTCTCCCTCTACCCCTCACCCCACTCGTGCTCTCTCTCTCTCTCAAATAAATAAATACAGTCTTGAAAAAAAATACAAACAACAACCACCACCAAAAAAAACCCCTTTGGGTGAACAACAAGTATGGCCTGCAGATACTCAACTTTTTCTAGGAGTATTATTGTCAATATCATCATATGTAAAACAAATCAGAAGATGTATCAGAAGTGATTACTACTCAATTGCACATTTCTTATTTACCTCGCTCTAGTAAAACTACTTGGAAGCCATTCCTTTCTAGTAGGCAGGGAATTAAACACCTCCAATGTTCAGGAGATCGTGGAACTCCCTAGCGAGGACTGACCAACAGTCTCAGGGTTCTCAAGCAGTCTTAAGGATTCAGAAAAGACACCCGGTGTTAGTCCAGCCCGGACACAGCTATGATGCTTTGCTTCAGAATGCAAGTATTTTTGGCAAGGTTGTTTGTGTAAGAGCTCAGGGGTCTTCGCCTAGGTGGACCTCCACTCTATTGGCAAGCTTCCCTCACCATACCTGCTAGACACGCTCATTTCCAGTATGTCCACATCCATGGCATTACAACAAATTCTGGAAACACTAAAAACTTTCATTTCCTTGGTAAACACCTATCCAAAACAAAAACAAACAAAAAACGTGGCAGCTTTCATTTGAGTATCTCACCATTTCTATTTGGGGGACCTAAAATTTTAAATGAAACAAACAATAACTCTTAGTGACTTACAAGCTTAGACAGACTCAGAACACAAAGCCTACCTTCCAAGAATGAAGAAAATAGGCTTCCTCTTGTTCTTGCTATAAAAATAATAAGATCAAAACTCAATTTTATAAAGCTATATTTTAACCTACCATAATGTCTATCTGTAATTGAATCTGAAAACAGAAAATATTATAAATTGGGCTTTTAAAAAGACATTTATTTACTACCTGAAACTTTTAGATATTTATGTATGAATGTCAAAATCTAACATTGTGATACTTGTTAGATTGATTCTTTTGCACTGGCGGAGTCTGGGGAAAAGGAGAGACCTTATAAACAGTAATTCATGGAAGATTGGTAATAATCCAGATAGACTCAGAAACTAATTAACTTTACACACTATAATTTTTTTGTGTAGGACCGAGTATTTTAATAATATTTCTCTAACAGCAAAATCTGAAAGTGACATAAACGTCCACACTTTGGTGAAAAATTAAATACATTATTAGTAGAAGCTATATTTAAAAATATTCACCTATAAAAGATTATGTTAAAAAATATTTAATATGTAGAAAAACAAAATTAGAAAGTTTGTACACTTTAATATGTTTCATTGATACATAAGGGCTAACTCAGGCACTCTCTAAATATTTAGCTAATACAAGTGCCTCCATCACAGTTGTCCTACCCTATCTTCTAGCTCACCATTAATTATTTAAAGGGTCAAAAATTAAAATATGATGACAATGTTTACTGTTAAATGGCCGTCATGATTCAATTAAAAACACTCCCAACTCTGGAAAGAAAATTGGTCACAATCACATCTGGTGCATTATAGATATCAAATAAAAAGCCATTAATTGGGGGTGCCTGGGTGGCACAGCGGTTAAGCATCTGCCTTCGGCTCAGGGCGTGATCCCGGCATTATGGGATCGAGCCCCACGTCAGGCTCCTCCGCTATGAGCCTGCTTCTTCCTCTCCCACTCCCCCTGCTTGTGTTGCCTCTCTCGCTGGCTGTCTCTGTCAAATAAATAAATAAAATCTTTAAAAAAAAAAAGCCATTAATTGTTTTGAATAAGTGAATGTTCAATTTTGGTATATAATGTTATATTACATTAGACTATTTATTTATTATTTTACTTTGAAATATGACCAGTAGATGAAACTGCTGTTTATAAGGATGGCCAAATATCAGAGCAGACTTTTTAATATTGTCTTTTGGTCTATAAAATAATTTTAGTGATTAATAGGAAAGGTTACAAATATTGAATAAATGTTCATGGCCAGTAAAACGACCCATACTCTGAAAGGATACAAGGAGAATGAAATTTATTCATACTCTAAAAAACTATTTAATGTTTACATATTTTAATCTCCATTTTGCTAATCTTTGGCCAGAACTGACCTCAAGAAACAAAATAAAACAAAATTTTTTCTTTCATATATGACCTAATGACACAGAAGGCAGGTGCACGCAAGGACAAAGATTACATGTTACATCTGGACTGTCTTAGAATAGAGAAGACACGGTTTCCTTGTCTGCATTCAAGTACATTCCATTCCAGCTATGTGTCTTGAAAATACAGAAAAATAACACATTAGTAACAGTTTAGGCATCTAAAACTTTATAGTAGAAAAAGTTGTAGAGTGTGCCTATGTTTTTTGAAAATAAGTAACTTGTCATAACTGAGGAAAAACAGACTTGCTCCCAAAAAACAGATGCAAAAACATATGGAGAGTGGGAAAAAATAGTGATAGGTCAGAGTAACACCAATTATTTTAATAGAAAGTAAATTTTTTATTCTCAGTTTTGGTTATGAAAGCAAAATATAGATTTGAGGGAAATTGACTAGCTCTGTGGTTATGTGCACAGATTACAACTGAATGGACACATGAAAAGATAATTTAGGGGACCAACCTACTTTACAACTTTTAATGCTATCATTCCCCGAGGAGCCGGAGGCCCAGGATTAAGGTGGGTATTGAAGTCAGCAAACTGAAGGCTGCTACAGAATCGTTGGGACTTGAGAAATCCTGGGTGGAAGTTTA
Source organism: Ursus maritimus (assembly GCF_017311325.1). Lineage (NCBI taxonomy): Eukaryota > Metazoa > Chordata > Mammalia > Carnivora > Ursidae > Ursus > Ursus maritimus. The sequence continues at coordinate 16,511,608 of NW_024426230.1, forward strand.
GAATAGAGCTGAAGGAGGGACCAAAGAAAGGAGGGAGGAGGTGCCTGGCTGGCTCAGTTGGTTGAGCATTTGACTCTTGATATCATGGTCCTGAGTTCAAGCCCCATGTTGGGCATAGAGCTTACTAAAAAGAAAAAAAAAGAAAAAAAAAAAAAGGAAGATGAAGAAAGGAGGCAGGTGATTTTAAAAGGAATATAAAATCAACCATTGATGTTTGTTTTTAAAGATTTTATTTATTTATTTCTCAGATTGAGGGAGAGTAAGTACAAACAGGGGGAGCGGCAGGCAGAGGGAGAAGTAGGCTCCCCGTTGAGCAAGGATCCTGATGCAGGACTCGATCCCAGGACCCCAGGATCATGACCTGAGCTGAAGGCAGATGCTTCACCGACTGAGCCACCCAGGAGTCCTCAACCATTGATGTTGAGATTATGTATATTACTTCGCTCTTACTACTGATTGACCCAGTGTAAATTAATCAAATTACAAGACTGGGTTGCTCTGTATCCTGTACGCCAACAGGTATCTCTGAAATGGCTATTTCCTAACAGAGCTTCCGAGTTACGTTTACAATGGCTGATTAGGAAAGTTGAAAGTACCTGGAACAGGAGAGAGCTAGGGATCAGGACAATTACCACTGAAATAAACCTACCCTTCATTTCACTTCCCCTTTCACAAAGTCAATATTTTCTCCCACTGAAAACTAAAATGGTTAGAAAGTGTAGATTAAGTGAGGTGAAATCGAAAAGAGTGACTGAAATAAAATGTAATTCAATATTTGGAACAGCATATTTTTTGGTTGTATTTTGTGTCCGTGTGAAATCGGATATGCGAACTCTCTTACATGGAAACCTAATGGCCGGATCTACAAAAAATTGCACACAGAAGTAGGTTATTTTTTTAAATGGTAAAACCTTCAAGAGAGGAAACAATGATAGATTTAGAGGAAGATATATTTCTTGTGCATGTTTTATAATTCCTGGTCACATCCCCTTGCCACCTGGGAACATTAAAGCTAAGGAACATTAAAGTTTGCTACATATGTAATGAAACTTAATGAATATAAGATGATTAAAGAGTTGGCCTAATCCTAAAATAATCAGAAAAATAAAATTTAAGCCCAAACTCCCAGTAAAGAAGATATATTCCAAAACAAAACAATAACAGTTTATTGTTATTTATTTAGTTTTTAAAGATTTTATTTATTTGTTTGTCTGTTTATCTTGAGAGAGAGAGACAGCATGAGCAGGGGTGGGGCAGAGGCAAGGGAGAGAGAGAGTCCCAAGCAGACTAGTGCTGAGTGCAGAGCCCAAGGCAGGCTCGATCTCATGACCTATGAGATCATGACCTAAGCCGAAATCGAGAGTCGGACACTTAACTAACAGCTGCCTACCTGCTTCAAGATGATTTTTATTTTAATTATGTAATCCAGTAGCAAATGTATTTGAAATTTAGCGCTAATATGCACAAGTTGATCTCACCATGAATCCCTTCTTCATGTTTAACCACTCAATCAGAAACTTTATAGTTTGATCCTACTTAATTCATATTTCAGTTTAATTGCATGGAACAGACTCATAAGTGCATAGTAACAGATTAATCAATAATGGGAACAAGATCTTTAAAAAAAAAAGAATGGGAACAAGCAGTACACAAAAATATAGTCCTACTTAAATTTTTCCAGAAAACATTTGATGTGTAATAACTATAAATATACATGCTCTATGCTCTAATATGCCTTATTTTAAGTAAACAAAAGTGGTTCTTCCTATGTTTTTCAGTTAAAAAGATCAGAAGGCCTCAGGCAAGGTTGAATTATTCCAAATTTTGTTGGAATAAACAACCTGCAAGAGCATCTGTAAATGTGTAGTCCCAAGAGAGCCATCTGGCTCCGTGTAATTACACCCATTTTTCATCCAATTCCAAATTCTAAACGTAAAAGTAGGTCCAGGAATATCATACGGATTTCTGTTATTTACTTGGGAACTGTCGATCCATAAACCAATTAACAGATTTTATTCATACGGTGTGTTCCTGTCTTCATTTATATTACACATCGAAATAGGATACAGATTCAGAGATTACTTAATAAATTGCTGCTGATGTGAATTACTTCTGGTGAAGTATTTCAGTGTGGAATGAAACAGAAATTAAGACACAATAAGACGTAAGATAAAGGGTGGAGCCTATCAGACTCTCACTTGTTTTTTTGGTAAGATCTTTGCATCAAGTTGTTAGATGCCTTACAAGTATAGAAAAAAAATATTTGTGACCATGTATTGTACAGGATCTCTGACTTTGGAAAGGTCACCGAGAAGGATTTGTTGCTGGCATGTTAAGGCCAAACATTAATTTATTAGTTTATACTTTGTCTAGATTACCTTTCTTCAGAATAGTACATTTCTGAGGTAGAACAGAAACAACTAATGAAATGTAACCCTAATGAGGTAGCAGTCCGGCCATACATATTTTATTGTATGGATTACATCCTCCATCCTTATGTGAGTGTCCTCAATTACTCCATCTTCTACCGAGATTTGCAATACTGTAAATCCTTTGTTTTCATAGGTTACATTTAATAACATCAATTCTAGGTAGATGTCTTTTTCATGTGTTATTAATCATTCAGCCAGCTTATATTATGGCAATTCATAGGTGCCTTAAAAACAACTCCTACTTTATGGCAAATGTAGGACTAATTTTCATAACTTTTGTTTCATATAATAAAAAATTCAGTTACACTGTGGCTCTAGTAACTTGGCCATATAACATTATTTTCAGGGTTGTATCATGATTCTGCCATAGTAGAAAATGTATGTCAATTCATTTACTATAAATACATGTTTAGGGAATAATTTTAAAAGTATACAAAGATGTATGAATATAAATATTTAGATATGATATCACCTGTTCACAAAGGAAAATAGCATACAGATAATTTTTAACTAGCTTAAATGTCCAATAAATTTTAAAGCATCGAGTGGATAATAACCAATTAAAATCTTGATTATTGGCATTGAAGACTAAAAATGTTGAGAAAAATCACCTCACAAAAAGTATGTGTGGAATGTTCTAATTTCTACTTGTACTTTTAAATTAGGTATAGCTCTAAAATATTTTATATTTAATAGTAAATACAATATATAATTTTATTTATTAAAAATATACATACAAATATATTTTTTTAAGATTTTATTTATTTATTTGACAGACCCATAACGCCGGGATCACGCCCTGAGCCAAAGGCAGAAGCTCAACCGCTGTGCCACCCAGGCGCCCCCATACAAATATTTTATATAAATTATTGGTCATGTTTTAGTATATTTTAAGAAACACAGATGTGTTTATTTTGTATGCATGAACATATGTAGGATACTTTATGTGAAAAATTGGGAACAAAGAAAAATATTTATAAACAGTGAGTTACGTGGGACACCTGGGTGGCTCAGTGAGGTTAGCGTCTAACTCTTGATTTTGGCTCGGGTCATGATCTCTGGGTTTTGAGATCGAGCCCCACATCAGGCTCCCCGCCCAGAGTGAGTCTGCTTGAGATTCTCTCTCTCCCTCTTCGTCTCCTGCTCATGATCTCTCTCTCTCTCAAATAAATACATAAATCTTCAAAAAAATAAACAATGAATTACAAAAATATAACATACACAAGTCAAAGTCTTTAAAACTTTAATATGAATTAACAAGTATTTTAAGAATGTCATAAAATGAACTGTTTCTTAAAGATTTTCAACAATGAAACATTTTATGCAAAGCAGTAGTAAGATTTTTGTTATTAAGCCAAAAGATTGAAGATTGAGGAACAGAGTAGATGAAGAGAAAACATGAGGAGAAAGGGAAAAGAAAATGGGGGAGAGGGAGAAGCAGAAGCAGAAACTGGGTGGCAGAAAAAAAGTTAAGAATCAGTAGTGAGAAACACAGTGTGTGATCCACTTTCCCTCCCAAGAAATGAAAAAGTCAATTAAGTGTGTTGCTGTGGGTTCTTGGCCGGAGATTTTTCTTCAATCATTAACTAAAGAAACTGTCAGAACAGCAAAGCCCTTTCTGGGACCGGGAGAAATGAGAAAATCTTTATAAAGTTATGCTTCTGGAATTTGGCTATGCTTCTGGAATTTTTCAGAGCAGAATATCTCATTTGTTTCCAAACTCAGGCTATTCCTAAAGAGAAAAAATCACTAACCTATTTTTTTTAAGCCTTAGAAATGACCAGTGCTCACCAGAAAACATATCTGTCTATAGAAGTTAAGGGTCTCTAGAAAGGAAGAAAAGTGGTGGCCAAGAAGATTGGTGGAGCACAAAGTGTCAGTGGTTAAGGGGTTGATGGTCGTGCTACGGGACAGAGGACCGGTTGCGAGCTCAGGTTCAAGTGTTTGCTGCTCGAATATCAGTACTCTAGAGACAAGCGATGGTGGGGAAGGAAAGGTTGCTTTATTCAGGAAGCCAGCAACCTGGGAAGGTGGTGAACTAACACCTCAAAGAGCATCTTCCCCATGCAGGGGAGGCCGGAGGGTTTTAAAGGAGAAAAGGTGGAGGGAGAGGGTGCTGTGTGCAGAAGAAGGTGTCCAGGCTGTTAGTCACATGTGGACATGGGACATGACCCTGAACAGACTCACTGGCATCTGTAGCAGCTGTTTTTTTTTATTTTTATTTTTAACTTATTTTATTTAAATTCAGTTAGTTAACATACAGTGTAGTGTATCATTAGTTTCAGATGTAGAGTTCAGTTGTTCATCCATTGCTTATAACACCCAGTGCTCATTACATCACGTGCCCTCCTTAATGTGTGGCAGCTGTTTTTGAATGTGGTCAGGCCTTATCTTCTGGGAAAGTGTGGTCCTACACTCCTCAAGGCCAGTGATCTGCAAATCTCAAAGTAAGTTAGTTCTGCTAGAGATCAAGGGACTTAGCAAGCAAGGAGTACATAAGATTGAAGCAAGCTAACCCTTAAGACTGGTTGCATGCTGTTATGATTGGAGGTAGATAATGGTACGAAAAGCCCTGGGGTATCCAGGAAGAGGAAATGTATCCTGCTTAATGGACAGTTGGGGAAATTTCATTGGTGAAATACTTATACTAATATCTGAGCATCCTGGTTCAAAGTTGGAAAACACGATTTTAAATATTAATGAAACATAACCTGTCACCTTTGTCAAGAAGCAGCATAATGTCAACACTTCTGATACCAGAATATAATTGCCCATTTACAATAGCATTTAATCAACCCTCTGTTTTCTACTATACTAACTTTAAATTTATTTATAAAGAAACATACAGCTCTCTATTCCTTACTAGTACAGATAAACTAAGTACCTTCAACTTGGCAATGCCAGGTGAGGTGGTTTTCATCTTCTTAGCTAGACAAACAATAATGATTATTTTAAAATATAGAAGTCATTAATTTATTTATTCAACAAATATTAATTAAGCACTTATTATATTCCAAGAACTATACCAGTATATTCTAAGCACTTACCTCAAGTATCTGGGATACATTTTAAGGATCATTGTCCTTGGAGACCTTACACTCTGGCTGGAGAGAATAGGCAATATTTAATACAGTAAAATAAGCAAATTCTTTAGCATGTTAGAAAAGTGAAAAGGACAAAAGCAAAATTTGGGTAAAATACGGCTGATCTAGAGAGCCAGAAACTTAACATGGACCTGCATTTTTAAGTCAATTGCTCAAGGCAGCCTTCTTTACGACAAGAGGTGCAAGAGGGGGTAGTTTGTCTTCTAATCTGAAGGATGTATTCCCTTAGCCTCCTGACCAATAGACCCCTAGAAACTTGATGCCAGGTCCTTGAATCTCCTTAGAGTTATTTTCTTACTTTAGGGGTGCGTGCATCTTATCAAGTCCGCCACTGTACTTGCTGCCTCCTGTTAGTTCTAATAAGCTTGATGCTATCAACAAAATATTCTTTGGAATGTTAACGTGATCTGCTTCTGACAGAGAGCAGGAGAAACAACTTACCCCTGAGGAAAAATATATATATATAAATAAATATTTTTAATATTCCAATATCAGCAAAGCTGTTCTGCTCATTTTTTTCCTAACAGGAATAGTAAAGAATAAAAAGTTACCAGATCAGTGCCTTGTCACGTACATAAGCCCGTATCGGTCTGCACTGGCCACAATATCAAGTCCAGCACAGCATCTGCAATCGAGCTACTACTGCTCTGAGTCTGTGAGCGCTGATAGTCATTCTGCAGGATCCATCCAGCTTCTGCCGAGGACTGATTCGTGAAGTAAAATGATATATAAAAGGGACCGTCATCCCTACAGCCTTTATGGTGGTGACTGTCATCCCTACCTATCTACCCACAGGAAGCAATATTAGTTTTGATGTATTCTTTCGGCTAGGAGGGTGGGGGCAAGCGGAGTCAGAGATTGTGGTCGTTGTATAGAATCTGCCGTGGTAACAAACAACCTAAGATCGAGGTCGGAGGTCTGACCAGATCCAGTGGGTGAAAACACCGATGCCACCTCTAGTGGGGAGGAACATATATTATACTGTAAGATCATCCTGCGTCACGGGTGATATTGTCCTGGTACAATGCCGTGTACAATCTTGAATGGTAACTGGAAAAAAGAAAAAGAACTGAAGCAACCAGGCCAGCACTGTGTAAAGATTTTGCTTTATTTCTCCTAAAAGTAGCAAATGCCATTTGACTTTTTTAAGGCAAAATTTGACAGAGGGTGGAGGTTGGATTTGAGGAGACGAGAGTTATCCAATTACACGAAGTCATCTTGGTGGGAGTTGATGACAGCTTTGGTCCAGGGTAACGACAGCAGAGGTGAAACCAATTGGATTTGAGAGATACTTGAGTTATTAAATGTGAGAGACTGACCAGAGTAGGTATGGGAAGTAAATATCAACGGTGACTCCCAGGTTTCTGGCAGTACACAAAGATGAGCGATGCTGCCGTTTATTTGGGTGAGGAATGAATCCTGACGAGAAAGATCCTTATGGTTTATTTTGCAGATTTCACATTTGAGGGGCCTTGTATCGTCCACCAGAGGACTGGATAGTTAAGCCTTTGTCTTAGTAGAGAGATAAGATCAGAGATTTAAACACGTGAGGAAGCTGGAGGGTTTGAAACTGTGGTGAGATTACACACTCACGGAGAGATTGTAGAATGAGAAGAGAAGGTCCTCCAGGGCAGAACCGTGTTATTTCGTATGATTTCATCTAATAGATTAGAGCAACCCTGCAAGGAGAGTTCTAATGACAGAACAAACTGGAAGAGAGGTTTTGTTTATTTTGCTTTTCATAGAAGCCACCTGACTCATATGAATGTTAACACCCTATTATCTATAATGTAATTCTTAAAATGAATTAATGCAATGTAGGAAACTATCCGCAGCCTAAAAATACTGAAGGAGGTAAACATGAACTCATGGGTACTGCTTTGGGAAAGTAATGAAAATAAATGTTGGAGTTGGGCTAACTAGGGCCTTTTCTAGAAAAATGAATGAATGCTAGATCTCTCACCTGTTTTAAAAATCCTGAAGCATACATTAAACAAAAGCGAAATAATACTTGGCAAGCCTAAGTTGTCTTACATATTCTAAGTATAGAAGTTGCTAAATGGAATTCTGGAAAACTTGTAAAAATATACAGGAGAGGTTTGCTTCAAGTAGTGCTATTTGGATATTTCTAGAAAACTGGTGGTAAAGCAAATTTGTTTACATTTTAAACAATTTTTTCCCAGAAGTCACATTTTTGGAGGTTTGTCACAAATTTAACTCATTTAATAACAATTTTTCTGAAAGTCCCAGGGATTTATTGTCAATTGGGACAAAATTGTATTCTTTATAAATAGCTTACTAAGTTATTGTTATTAGTGTAGGTTTGTTCAGTATCCTAAATTTTATTTTAGACTTTTACCAGGTTATATGTCATTGTATCAATTAAAATTACTGATGTATCTATATAATCAGGATATCAAGATTAACTGCAGAGGAAATGCAATTTTTATATTGTATGATTACCTCCACAATCCCATGGATGGCTTAAATGGATACTTTAAATTTTACTTTAAAGCAAGAAAATACTCTTAGTTGATTTAAATGTTGGGAAAAGAAGAAACATGCAAGGGAGGAATATATGCACTAGAGAGAAAGAGAAATGAGAGAGGGAGGTGGGATCTGTCTCTCTCTCTCTCATCAGAAAAGTGGATCCACATTTTTGTTCATTTAGTGCAAAGAGATTTGGGGTAACTGTCAGGTTCTGAGTTATTGCCGGCATTTTCTAAAGCTTACAAGAATAAACAATATTTATAAATTTTTTTTAAAGATTTTATTTATTTATTCAACAGAGATAGAGACAGCCAGCAAGAGAGGGAACATAAGCAGGGGGAGCGGGAGAGGAAGAAGCAGGCTCCTAGCGGAGGAGCCTGATGTGGGGCTCGATCCCATAACGCCAGGATCACGCCCTGAGCCGAAGGCAGACGCTCAACAGCTGTGCCACCCAGGCGCCCCAATATTTATAAATTTTGATATGTTTATGAATGATGCTGTGGGGGAAAAAAACAACAGGAAAATAACTGGGAATCAGGAAGTTTGTTTTTTTTGTCTGGCTGAGTCACGGACTGTGTTTGTGGCCAATAACTATTTTCTGAAGATCAGATCCATACAACTAACCATCAAAACAGAATGTACCAGTTACTGCATGATTTGAAATTTGTGTCTGGCTTAATTTGTTTCCTTTATTCTCTCAAATCCTAAGCTAGAGGAAGAATGAAATTCAGATTGTTTCAACATTTGTAAATGTGTTGCATGATCTCAGGCTCACCTGGTAGATGTTGAACTAGGTAAGAATAAGGACTTTATCTTGATTAGTGTTCTTTAGCCAGCACCCAACTAACACAGCATGGAGACAGCGCAGCTTGATTATAAAAGATTGGATGAGTATGGTTTATTCTCTTTCCCCTACCTGAGTTTTCAAAAACAGGATTCTTTTGTGTACCCCCTTCCTTTCCTCTGAACTCTTCCCTCTCTTTTCCATCTGCTCAATTACATGTTTTCATGTGTAAGGTTCGATGTCTTTCCCAAGTCTCCGGGCCGTGGCTACGTTTATGTGTAATTATCAGGACTTTTGGCTGCAAGGGGCAGAGAACCAGATTAAACTGTTTCAGGGAAATAAAGGTTGGGTTTTTACTGTTGTTTTGCGGGGTTTTTGCGGGGTTTTTTCATAACTAAATATTCAGATCCAGAGATGGCTTAGGGCATAGCTGGATCCAATCTTTCAATAACATCACCAGGCCTTGGTATCTCTGTCCCTCTTATGCTCACATCTTTCTTCTGTGGAGGCTGTTCTCCTCTGCTGCTCTCTCAGTACTAAGGACCCCAACAGTTCCAGCTTAGTCTCCTCTCATTTTCTTGAACAAAAGAAAAATGAACTTTTCTTTCTCCTTGATTTTAACATCTGCCAAAAACAATGTCTTGTTGGCTTGACTTGGCTTATACATTTGAACTAATTACTGACCAGAAGAATGGAATATTCTAATAGACTGATATACCTTACACGTTTACTCCCGACATCGGAGGATAGGTGTATTTGCTTTCGAACTGTGTAAACTGAGAGTACTAAGAGGGGTAGGGTTCCCCTAAAGTAAGATGCTGTTACCAAACAAAAAGAGACACACTGAGTCAGCAAAAACAAACACACACAGGATCTCTAGTTGAGTGCATAGACACCATCCTGTACTCCTGCTATCATATTATATTATAATTGCTTTACTACCTAAGATCAAAAGAGTACAAGTTACATTTGTCAATTATTGTTATCTAAGCATACATCAAAGTGGCTGGAGTATGAATCTATGAATTAAAATTAAGCACTTGCTGTATGAGTGAATAATTAGATAGGGCAAATAATTGTATCTCTTTTCCGGTTGCTATTTAATAATAGTGGCATACTAACTAGGATAATTGCATTAATGGTCTAAATTAGTATAATTATTATAATCAATGTAATAATACTTCTGAAATAAAAAAATTGGTTGTAAGTCTTAGATAAACTGATACCTGTATGTTCTTAGAATGTCCCTGACTCATAATGAGCACTCAATAAACGTTAGGGCTTGCCATTTTTTATTATCAATCAAATCAGATTATATTGGAAGACCTCGGGAACACTACAACTTCATGTAATTCTAAAGTTATGTAAGTCCGTATTAGTAGTTTGATAATTGATTGATACTAAGATAAATGCTTGGAAATGTCCGGGGTTTTGTTTCTGCTTCTAGTGAAATTACTTTCTAGTATTGTTTTCAGAGAATTTCTCCAGAGGAAGTAGCATGATGCTTTGCTCTAAATCCATGCAGGATAAATGATGTGGAGTCATTAGAATATGGTATTATGCACAAACAACTAGACAGGAATTCTATTACAGATGATTAGTCAACCGTGAATACAGCACCCAGCAGATGGACAGCTCCACGGTACCACATGAATTACGTGTATTACAGCTGCAGTGCTGATAAAAACGAAAATGCTCCTGATGAACAGCTGCAGTTTTCTTAGAATTCTAGACAAGGGATACCAGTTTAGTTTTTTATTGCCATAGCACATGGCATAGGAAGACCTGATTACCTTGAAGAAAGGTGGTATAAAAAGCTTTTATAGTTGGCTGTGTTCATTTTATATTTAAGGGACTTTCCATATTTACAGTTTGAGCACCTGCACTGTGTTATCTGATGTGTATTTTATGTGCCTGTAACTCAAAATGAACAATGGTAAAAATTGTTCAGGCTATTAGCTGATGACAAGAGAATGTGCTTTACATGGGTCTATAAAAAGACAAAAATTAAAATGCTGAGATATTGAGTTTTTAAATGGTCAATTGCTTATATTCAATAGCCGGACAAAGCCAATTTGCATATTTACTCTTGATTACAGATATTTCTTATTTCAAAAGTAATTCAAGAACCATTGTCACACCTTTCCACTGCAGTAAAAAGGCCTCCAAGTTCTCTTGTTACATCTGAGTACTGAATGAGGGGAGACCTGAAGAATAAACAAGTTCATGATAGAATTGTTTAAAAGAATCATAGTACCAGGTTTAAATAGATTTCAGGCTAATATTAAAATGCCTATCTTTAAAAAGATAAAAATGCTTTCACTGAGTGCAACTTTACTGCACATGAAACTTACAGGCTTTATTTTTATATGTAGTGCTTTGTTATTCCATGCATTTTCTAGAAGCGTTTGTTTTATTTGTTTGGGTGGTGGTTTTATTTATTTTTTCCATAGAGCCACCTGTATATATGAATTCTCTAATAAGTACATTCTTATCTGTAAAACTTACTTATCTTCATAATGTTTGATGAAGACCATTCTTCCTTATTTCACATAATTTTGAAGTCTGTCCTGAGATACTAAATGACCATCCACATAACTAATTTTATGAAACTAAAGCCATTTTTTCCTATGGGAAGAATAGAATAAAAGTATTTCCCTCAGAGTACAGTTCAGTAGAATCACGTTTACTATAATAAATCTCATAAGTAATATGAAAGTCCTTCAAAATTTAAAGTAAAAAAATGTAAAGCAGTGTAATTTAAATTTATTTAATTATTCTCATAAGTCATATTTTAATGCTTTGCCTGCTATTCTGAATTAGTGGCGTTTTATGAAAATAAAATAAAAATGTATTTTACTAAGTATACATGCTGAATATATATATGTGTATATATATATTATTCACTTGAATGTCTTATATATATATTTCAAACATTGACACTTTCTAACAATCTTGGGTGTTGGATGTACAAAAACAGATAAGGAAATGCTATACTATTTCAAGGAATTTATTATTCAAACGAGAAACCAGACAATCAATAATATATAGCACTGAATGAAAACTATTTTACTAAGTGTATGATTAAAATATAGGGGCACAAAAATAGGGGTAATTAATTCTGCCTGGGAATGACAGTAGGAATACTTCATCAGTGACTAATAAAAGAAGCAAGTTTACAACTCTTTTTCTGGAAGCCACTCCCCTATCTCATGCTTAGAATATACTAATCCCCCTCATTTGTACCACCACTGAACCCTGGATATAGCATTATAATTTCACTTGCGATTCTATATTAATAAATTCCCTGTTTACATGTATATTTCTTCAGCGAGTCTATGATTTTTGAATCCGAGAAGTAATTCTTATTCATTGTTACAGTCTCAGGGGATAATGTTGTGCCTGGCATTTATTTGTAAGTTCCTCCGTATTTTCAAATGATTTAATTACCATAAAATGCATGCATAACTATACAAATTTTAGGACTATTAAAAACTCCTTGTTTATAATATCATTAACTCAAAGATAAATTGACGTTAACCCAGAAAGTAGCCTTCCAAAATGCAGAGATATCGCTATGCTTTTACAATGAGTTGGTACTTTATGCTTTACATGTACAGATGAGTATTTGCACATACATATGAATGAATGTATGATAAATAACCAAAATAATTGCTATTGCAGGACATTGTTCTCATATTTTTAAATATATTTCACAGTATCTATTAGGTTATGTTTTCATTTTTTGATATCCAGAAGCACTTGTATTTTCAAAATTAATACTTGCACTAATGTTTACCCTACTGCTATTAAATCTTTCATTCCACACAATTAGGTATCACTTTCTTCCTGTTTTAATTCATTAAGTAATGTTAAAATTGTTTTTATATATTAAATGCCATATGTAGACTGTAGTACCTACTTTTATATATCTCTATAGCTATACCTATATATCTGACATGTTGATGTTGGTCAGAGAATGGACTAAGAGTGTACCATCCAATAGGGTAGTCACTAGCCACACACAAAGCTGTTTAAATTACACAAAATTGAAATGCATTCCTTAGGCCCATTGCAAATGTTCAGTAGCTATGCGTGGCTAGCTACGGTTTTCTTATTGGACAGTGCAGATATAACATATTTCCATCATCACATAATCTACTGGTCAATGCTGATATGGACAAGGATTTAATGTCAGAATATCTATTTATATCTAATTTAGATATTACATTACTTAAGGTAGGTACTTATAATGGACTGAATGTTTGTGTCCCCCAAAATTCAGATACAGAAGCCCAACTCCCAGTATTTGAAGATGGGGCCTCTGGAAGGTAATTAGGGATAGATGAGTTCATGAGAATAGGGCACTCATGATGGAGTTAGTACCCTTATAAGAATAGATACTAGTGAGCTTCCTCTTTTTCAATCATGTGAGGACATGGTGAGAAACGTTCCATTTGCAAGTCAGGAAGAAAGCCTCACTGGAACCCAACCACGCTGACATGATTGATCTTGGGCTTCCAGCCTCCAGAACTGTGAAAAAATAAATGTCTGTTGTTTACGTCACCCAGTCTTTATTTTGTTACAGCAGCCAGAGCTTACTAATACCTTCCTGAGGATCAAACTTACCAGGTAATAAAGTAACTTCTTTTTTTTTTTTTTAAGATCTTATTTATTTATTTGACAGAGAGAGAGACAGCCAGTGAGAGAGCGATCACAAGCAGGGGGAGTGGGAAAGGAAGAAGCAGGCTCCCAGCAGAGAAGTCTGATGCTGGGCTCTATCCCATAACGCTGGGATCACGCCCTGAGCTGAAGGCAGATGCTTAACAACTGAGCCACCCAGGCGCCCCATAAAGTGACTTCTTATGTTAGAAGACAGAGAGGCTTTCTAGAGACTATTTCCAGAATTTAGCTTAACTCAAATAAAAAATGGAAGAAATTGTATGTTTGTGTATATATGTGTTTGTATGTTTGTGCGTGTGTGATTTTACTAACCTCAGATTTAAAAAATGAATGTATTTCTTTGAGATGAGCATAGAGAAATCAGGGAGCATGTTTCTTTGAAGCTTATTAGCTTATGAAGATAATGAAATCTCCTAAGTTATACAAGCCATTCTGATCTTTTTCCTTCATTAATTAACCTGTCAACTCCAGGGACCATAAATAGTGACAGGTTGTCCTGGTAACAGTAACAAATATAAGGCAGCCTTTCAAAATGTCATAATGTTTTCGTCCACCTAACAGCAATCACCATTTTGAGGATATGTTAGTCAACTAATATTTTAGTACAGCAAATTTGCCAACGAATATTGAATCAAATATTCTCTTCTCTCAGGGGTAAATTTTACATTTTCATTAAATTTTAATGCACACCCTTGGGTTCAAAATATGAACATATATTTTGTCTTGTCTGAACATTTTTTCAAAGAAGGAATATGTTATGTTTCATAAAACATAATGAAGAAAATGAAGAAAAATTTAGATAAATGCAAATGTTATAGTAAGTGAAAAGTTAGTATCTTAAATAAAGATAGTCTGAAAGAGGAGATATTCTCTTCCTTCATTTGCCATTAATATGTCCATGTTAATATCTAAGTTGAAAAAAATGCAGAATGAATTTTAATTATAAGAATTTTGGATATCCAAAAGAAGACTTAACAGTGTTCTTCAAGAATGGAACAATAATTAGAAATGGAACAAAGATTTGCCCATTAGATTTTATCTTGAACAAAAAATACATACTGGTGTATGACTACGATTTGGTCTCATCTAAAACCACTGAAGTTCTCTAATTGGGAGATATTTGCCGATCAAGATGTGTGGGCCTTTCCTGTGGGAGAAGCAGAAGCCAACACAACATGATGACGAATTCAGGGTTAGTGAGTTGAGCCACTCTTAAATCTAGCTAATTTAGCAAATCGCAATTAGCCGTAGCCAATTCATGGAAACCCAATTGCCCAATAGGCAATTTAATTAACTTACTTGTTATTTTAAATTATTTATAAGATTTCCTGTAATTCATATTAAGTATAAAGTGTACTGTAATTCACATCAATTAACACAGTAATTCAATGGGATACTGAAGGTTTCTGTGACGTTTCAGTTGACCTTAATTTTCCCCCCCCTCTAAATATCTGGGTATTGATTCCGAAAAGACAGGAGACCAGAAGGAGGAGAGAGAAACTGTTGTCATACATCCAAATTACCCTATTAATAGTTAATGGTATAATGTTAGTAAATCTATATGTTAATTAAATTTAGCAAATTAGTTTTATCAAAAGATGAAGCAGCCATTTAGGCAATTGACTTTTAGGAGATGAATTTTGGGGAAATGGCCTCCATCCAGCTACTCTCACTGATAGCTGATTGCTAAGTGCTCAGTCGAGATCGGGCACATTCAGGGTGGTATATGGCCGTAGACTGCTAAGTGCTCATAGAGGGCCAAATTCTAGCTTTGTCAGGACAGGAGAGCAGTTCCTTAGAGCAAATAGTGACTGAACAGGGAGGAAAACGACCAGCAGAGGGTCAGAGGTGCTCGAATTTGCCCCAAAGTGGCAAAATCCTAGATCATTGTAGTGGCAACCAAATCACAGGGTCTTTTCTTCAAAATTCAACCTGGTATATCCTTTGATTCACTGGGAGATTTAGAGAGATCTTTTACCTGTACAAAGAGGTAAATGATTTTTTCTGCAGTAAATACTGCCAAATACCAGAAACAGCTGCACACATCATTAATCAATCTTATCAGAGATTCTAAAGAATCTGCAAGTGTTTGTATGTAATAGAAATGCAAGAAGGGAAATGCAGATACCTCCAAGATTAGACTTGTAAATATTCTTCATTCTGATATGAGTTTTTAACAAAACAGTTATAATCGCTTACTGATATCTGAAAAAACAAAGAGTGGTGAAAATATAATGAGGGATAAAGACAGATTAGAGAACAAATATTCAAGTTGAAAAGTTTTCCCAAAGAAAAAGCCAAAATAAACCAAACAAATTTGCTAATCAATGCTAAAAGAGAAGAAAATATTCCTGCAATTATGATTTCGGGGCTAAACAACACAACTTACATCTACCTCCCAAAAGCATGTGTACGACACTAAAGCAGATTCATAATAGCTTTAGAATTATTATCTACATCATCAAATCCCAGAAGATGGTCAAAACAGTATCATCAGTATCTAAAATTGCTAGAGTAGAAAGGGTAATGTTCCAAAGATTCTATACTTCTATTGTCTCTGTAAGCATCCAAAGGAAAAACAATGAAATATATACAAGATTTTGGAAAACATACTACTTTTACTCTCAAATGAAAGATGAAACATTTAATAATATTTTTTAGTGAACAAAGAATTAACCAAGAAATACATGTGTCTGAGCAAATATGGTGGAGAATGAGAGTCTTCGTGTAATTCTTTGTAGCAGCAACAAGTAGAACATTGGGTAAATGCTCTGTGCAGATTATAAGTAAAAGGGTCTTGATGCTATCTAATGAATCAGAGGAGAAGAACCAAGGCTTCCACGGGTGGCAAATATTCCGTCACTTAAGGCTAATACCCAAGTATGTCTCTTGGGTCCTTTCCACAAAGGTACAACTATGAGGAATGTGTACATACATTGCACAGACATAACAATTTGGTAGTTGAATTCCAGCTCAACCCAACAAGCTTCTACAGCCATGCACTTGTTTCTTTGATGTCAAAATTAAACTGTAGAACTATATAGACGACATTCTGATGAAGACTTTCATATTGAAGACAAATTTCATGCCTTCTTTGCCCTTGCCTGTGAGAAGCTGTGGAAAGCTGCATAGCAGTGGGTCACACACATGGCCAATATCATGACTGGAGGAATGATGCCGAAGAGAAGCACACATACACATGCTTATATTGATGCCATGATATGGTTTTTCAGCACCAAGATCTGGCTCTTTTGGCACCAAGCACCAGTCTCATGAGGGGCCATCCTAAGTTTGCACCCACAGAGTGGCAAGATACTTCAGAGAAGAGAGAGTTTATCTCCCATTTAGGAGGTACTATTGGCTGTCTCTTTGTTTTACCTGCAAGACATTGGTTCTATACCTTACTCTGATCATGGAAGATAGTGACAACTTTAATAGTTTTATAATTTATCTAATAATTAAAGCTTTGGTGATAAAGCACTTTCCACCTGCAGTTTTATTCTCTGGAGTGAAAACTAATTATATACAATGTAGACACACAACAAAATATATCAGTTACTTGAGTCTGATTCCAACTGAGCTAACAAAGGCTCTATTTGGCTGCCAACGTAACTTCCTCGCAATAATGAAATAGTAGCAAAAAAATGGAAATTCAGCTTGGATTGCATATGAATCCAGGACTCTCAATAAGAAAACATGAGTGTTCCAGGTGGCTCAGTCGGTTTAGCGTCCAACTCTTTGATTTCAGCTCAGGTCATGATCTCAGAATTGTGAGATCAAGCCCGGTATCAGGCTCTGCACTCAGTGCGGAGTCTACTTGTCCCTCTCTCTCTGCTCCCTCCTCCACTCATGCGCATGTGCTCTCTCTCTCTCTCTCTCTGTCTCTCTCTCTCAAATAAATAAGTGAATAAAATCTTTAAAAAACATGAGTGCTCTGTCCCTTCTTAACACAAAGCTTTGTTTGCTACAGAAAGAGAATAACACATCTTTCTGTTTCTGTAATACAGAAAAATATTGAAGCCCCATCTTTGTTCTAGCTAGTAAAGGTTGTCACTCCAAAATGTGAATGCTAACATACGATACTGATACATGAAAAAACACTGTTGGTAGGAAATGTGAGTTTATCAGGTACCACAAATACCAAGCAATTATTTATTATTTCCTGGAAGATGATTATTTACTTGTTTTTAGCTTTGACTGAAACAAAATTACAATATGACACCCAGAGCCATGGGAGTTTAAATATACATTCTGTCAGTAAGCTGAGAAAATACGGAAGCTTTACTTTGGGAGATTGTGTCTAAGTATCTTCTTGGTACCACTGAAAATGGCATTCTTCACAATTGGAATCTTCCCAGTTGTACATTGGAATGAAGCACAAAATTAAATGCTAGGGTTGTATAACTTGATCTTAATGTGGAGAATATTGAAGTAATATCTTAGTCTTCAAAAAATTTAAATTTATTTGTGTTTAAACCCGGTGAGGTAAGGCCATTTTGTATTCAAAAGAATATCTCCAAAGAGGAAGTTCACCGGGGAGTGTTTGATCCTGGAGATATCTCTGAATAATTCACATCAGAAATGTGCCAAAACCCAGATCACAGTTTTACTTAGAATTTGGCTTACAAAGTCAGTTTATTGAAATTCAGACGAAAGTCTCCAGAAGAAACTTTGGACTGAATCTTTAAAGAGACAAAATTCAGCTAAAAAAAAAAATGGCTAATAGCAGAAAGAAAGTTGTCCCACAATACCATTTTATTTCAGTT
The DNA here is from genome assembly GCF_017311325.1 of Ursus maritimus. Lineage (NCBI taxonomy): Eukaryota > Metazoa > Chordata > Mammalia > Carnivora > Ursidae > Ursus > Ursus maritimus. The sequence goes on from NW_024426230.1 coordinate 16,529,867, forward strand.
ATAAAAGCTCCAGCACCAGCAGGCTGAATAAATAAATAATTAAATAATTAAATAAATAAAGTTTTGGGTAACGACTGGTAAAACTACATTTAACAGAAAACATACCCGCAATTAGTGAGTTTCTTTCTATTCTAGCTTAGGTACCGCCCTCTGTTTTTTATGCTCCATGTTTAATTTTTTTTTTAATTTAAATTCAATTAGCCAAGGTATAGTACATGATTAGTTTTTGATATAATGTCCAATGTTTCTAAATTCATGGCTGGCTATCCAAAAAGAAAGTGATGATTCAGATTTTTAAAGTTATTTTATTTGGATACTATGTGATACCAATTTTGGCAAAGACACTAATCATGAAGGCAAAAAGCCTAAAAAACTAAGGAAAGTAGATAATATCTAGAAAACTGTTCTTTAAGTTTTTAGAGCGAGGATGGGATCTGAATCTTTGATTTTTATGTTTATATCCCAAAACTAACAATTTAAATGTTATTCCTAAAAATATTTAAAAAATATTCTAAAAATATTAAGGATGGGCAAGTAAAGTTAGGAAGTAGAGGACTGGAAAATAGAAGTATAGAAGAGGTGAAATAAGCATAGAGCACATGACTATGTAGAAACAGGTATAACAAATTATATAAATACCATTATAAATTTAAATTAAGTTAAAAAGCCAAAGAGTATTTTTAAATATTGTATTAGCAGTAAGTATAACGATATGTTTGAATACCTAATTATTCATACCATTTTAATTTAATGAATAAGGTGTAGATCATAAAAACACAAAAGGGAGGCTAAATTAATTTTCTCATGTAAGGGAAAGTAAAATGATATAATTTTGTTCATCCCTTGATGATTTATATAAATATATATGTATAATAGAAAATGAATTTGATTGCTTAGAGATAACCACCATTTTTCAAGGCATCAGTAAACATTAAAGAACACTTGATTCATATGAAACATAAAAAATGGAAATTCTCAGAATGTAAAAATTACAAAGCAAGGTATTATATTTCAAAATATTTAAATTAGAGCAATTAACTCAATTCCATAAGAGAAAATCTTGGGTTTAAGTTGAAATGATAAATTTCAACTATATTCTGTTTACCATTATTTCATTTAAATAACTGAGAATAGTTAAAAATAAAAGATGACAAAAACATGTCAGGTGAACTTATCCTCAAATTAAATAAGAGCAGCAGTGTTATTTATAAGCAAAAAAAAAAAAAAAAAAAAAAAAAAAAAAAAAAAAAAAATTCCAGGCAGAAAGCTGCTCTGCATATTACTAAAAACATACAGACAATTCCATGTATCCTAATGCACAATGCCATGACCCCAGTGCCTTTTCTTAATTTCTCATTGATTTAAAGTTCTCTTGTTCCTGGTATCATCCAATTGGTGGACATGTATTTTTCATCAAAACTCAGTTCAAGAGTTACCTTCTCTATAGGCTCTTTCAAATAATGCACTCCACCCTGCCAGACCTCCCAGACTCCCCAGTAGCTAATTGAATCTGCTCTCTGTTGTCATAGCTTCATTTACATATATTTATTGAAGTTCTTATCACTCTGTACTCTGTTCATCTGCCAGCTTATCCAAACAGATTGAGTTCCTTAAAGTTAAGATACTACATATTATTCATCTTTGTGGCAGCTATAGGCTAGTCATTCACAAAACCTATTTTCTTTACTTCTTGGGCACACAATTAGACAATATTTCTCTGCCTTTCTTGTAATTGGTGTAGCTCTAAGTTTTAACTAACGGCGTGTGGGCACAAATGATAGACACATGCTCAAGGCTTTGTCCATACAAAGTTTCTCCTTGTCATCCTCTGTGCTGTTCTGCCTTCTCCTGGCTTGATGCCTGTGACAACGGTGACTTGAAAGCTGGAAGAAAATGGGTTCCCTAAATGCCACTGTAAGAAAAGTGCCTCTTGAAGTTTAGAAACATAGTTGCGGACTTCTCACTAGAGGAAAAATTAATATAAACTTCTATTGTATCGACCACTGAGATTTTGTGGTTAACCTCACATTGGCTAACATTACTCAATTTAATGCTGGTTTGGTTTTTTGTTTTTTTTTTTTTTTTGTATCTTCAACACCTGGCACTTGGTTATGTCTTAATAATATTTGCTGAATAAACAAGTAACATGTCCTTAACTATCCTCAGTTCAAAGTAATAACTTGTACCTCCAATGAACACAAAACATCTCTTTTCAACCATCTAACGTACCCTTTCCTTTGTAATAATCTGAAATGTGATGAATAATCAGTTACTGTGCCATTCAGAATCCAATGAATACTTTGGCTTTAGTATTTTCATTGAGTTTGGAGCTTAAAAACTTTCTTAATAAAATATCTTATTTTTTATAAAATTGAAATAATTGTTTCATAATATCATACTCAGAGTTACATATCTTTATTAAAAATTAATTCAAATAGGAAATCAAATAAAATCCCTTCCTGGTGAAGCTAGAATATAAGTTGTTCTTGACATGGAAGACCATTTATTAAGTTTTATAATACAATTCCTTAAATTATTAGAAAATACATGGAATTGTTGCTGTACTCAAATTGTTTTCCAAAACACTGTATCAATACTGCTTTGTCAATATTACATTGTCAAAGTATAATAAAATACTTTTTAGCCTATAATGGCATATTTTTAAAAAGAATGTTTTAATGTTGGGGGCCCCCTGGGTGGCTCAGTCAGTTAAGCGTCCGACTCTTGGTTTCAGCTCAGGTCGTGATATCAGGGTTGAGACACTGAGCCCTGTGTCAGGGTCCACGCTCAGCGGGGAGTCTGTCTGAGATTCTCTTTCTCCCTCTGCCCCTTCCCCTGCTCATGCACACGTGCTCTCTCCCTCTCTCTCTCTCTAAAATAAATAAATCTTTTAAAAAATTTTAATGGAAGGACATATATTTATTTAGAAACCACATAGATTATAGTTTCTATGAAGTATATACAAATAGAATATATAGAAACTTTTGTATTAATTATCCTTACAATATAGTATCTTTTATCATGTCTTCTTTATATTAAAAGACTATGTTGGCAGTTGTCTAACCCATATATTTTATTTTATTTTATCTTTATTTTATTTTAACCCATGTATTTTAATAGCAACTTCCAATTTGATTACTTGACTCATATTCATTGAGATCTGGTGGTGAAGTTAAGGAAGTGGGGATAAATATAAAACAAAGCCTCATCAAAAGTAGTGGGTTTGCAAAAGTATAGACAATGAAAGAACTATGAGCGATATCTGAGGCAGAAATTATGATTGCATAGGTGCAGAGTTAGGACTGTGATCAAAGCACAGAATAAAGGCTTTAGAGAGGAATAAGAATACTTTGACTCATGAGGCTGAAGGGAATGAGGTTTTTTGTAAATACAAAACTGTTTCAGTGCTGGAATACTAAGTAGATCTTCCATTTTAGTTAAGGAGGAAGTCATTTTGTTTAGAGACAGGTTTAGAAAAAAGGAAGGGAAGTCAGTCGGGAATTTGATGATATAAAGGCAGAAAGGCAAGCCATTTAAATTAAGTTATAAGGGAGCCTGGGCTAGGTCAAGAAAGGACCATGCAGTTGTTAATAGACAAATTCTGAATTAGACCAAAAAGAGGTCACTGGATTCCAACTAATAATGCAACAATACCATTTTGGGGGTAGTATATAAATAAGTACTTACTTAATTAGAAATTTACTGAATTAGCAAAAGAGGCAATGATATTTTTAAAATGTATTTCTATTAATTTACGTATTTTCTATCTTGAGGAATAAACATAAGAATATTTGATCTCATTATCTCCATACCATGACAAAATAGTATCAATTAGACAATTCTGTTACCTAATAGGAAGTGAACACTGCTGTTATTTTTATATTTAAGAAGAAACTATGAAATAGGAAAGATATTTACATTCCCATACAAAAGAGATTTAAAAAGCAAAGGGCACTCATGAATATTACTTCCATGCTAAACCTAGCAGGGGCGTTTTAAGCACCATATACATACTAAAAAAGTCTCACCGAAGAAACCAAACAGTGGAAAAGTTAAACTGGCATCATGACAGTGATCTTTTAAAAGGTTAGACAGACCCTAACTTGGAGAAATTCTATCCCTCTTGGAAGTAGACTTAACTAAGGTGAATTACTGCTGAAATTCAGACCAATGACTTAACGTGTGATGTGATTCTGTTTGCTGTCTACCAGGAGACAGGGTCTTTCAACTTTAATAGTATAGTGAAGGAAAAAATTACCAGAATATAAAGCCATACTAGAGTTGTAGATAGTGAGGAAATGTATAGTATCTCCCTTAAAAAAAATTACTGGATGTTCTGTTCTTAAGAAGAGAAGAAGTTAGTCAGAGGGACAAAATAGGTAGAAAAAGAGATGTGGTTGAGATATTTTTAATAGCATAATAACAGAAATAAGCATAGATTACATATGGCAGATAGTATTGTTTGATGTATTTATTGCCCTTTTCTTGTGGAAGGATATATCCTTGGCCCACTGACATCAAGCTTAGCTATGTGACTTGCTTTGGACAATAAAAGTGAATAGAAATGATATGTGAGAGCCATCACAAGGTTCTGCTATGAGGATGATGTGGGGCAGGGTATCAGCAAGAAATAAATATTTTCCCTTTAAGTCACTGAGATTTGTTACAGGAACATAACTTACCCTATGTGATACTGTGTATCACTCTTTGCTAACTTGCACTGAAAAAGACTCCATATGATACTATAACTTAACTTATGAATAAAGAAGAACTTCAAGGAAATATTAATCAGTGCATTTGGACAAGTACTCTTTCTATCAAAATTATGAAGAGGTTCCCAGGGAAGCACTATTTACAGAATGAAAGGAAACAAATGCCTTTGCAATTGAAACTCAAGCAATATGGTCCTTAGCAGAGCACAAAGAAGGAGACTGGTATTTTGGAAATTACATAGAATGACAGGCAACAATTAAATGGAAAGGATATATAGAATGGGAGGGAGGGATAAGTCTAGGATTTTCATAAATCCAGGTATGTTCCTATTTGTGATTCAATTATCAAGGGAGTCCATATTTAAGTTTTTTGTTTTTGTTTTTGTATTGTTTTGGGGTTTTTTTGTTTTTGTTTTTGTTTTGTTTTGTTTTGTTTGCTCTATAAGCCTTTTCAGCAAGACACAGGATTTCGCTACTACTCCTAAGTGAGTGGTTCTCAAAGCTGGTTTTCACTTCAACATCTGCCTTTGTGTTTCAGATCTATACAACAAACCACTAAAAATCTCCATATGATATTCCACAGGTACCTTTCCATTTTTCATCAGAGTTAATAGTAATAACATTCTTTTATTACCTAGGCCAAAAATCTGGAGTTATTCTAGACACCGCTCTTATTCAATTAATGGTTAATAAGCCCACTTGATTCTATTTCTTTAACCCTCCTTTGATTAGGGTCCCTCTTGCCTAGGCTCCTCATTAATTCACCTGGAATGTTACAACCATATCTTAGTTTCTTTACCTTTGGGCTCACTACAAAACAATATTAGTCCTCAATGCTATCTATCATCTTAAGAGCCATCAAAAAATGTAAATATAACCATATACGTGACTTTTCTGTTTTGAAACTGTTTAGTGAATCTCCATTTGCTAAAAAAAGAAATGCGATAAAACTTTGTAGCATATAATTCCAAGCTTTTCATGATCTTCTCGAGTTTCCTCTCTGAAATAATTTTCTACCACTTTCTTCATACGACCTACACACAAAGCTTATTAACCTCTTCCATTTGCAAAGTATTTCCTCATCATAAAACTCATCTTATATGGAGCCATGTCAGAAATATGGTAAATGAGTGCTCAAATACATTAAAAACATTATTTATTTCATATTTATCTGATTAAGCATTTCATCTCTAATTTTCAGCCAAACTATTTCAATTATTTCTTCATTTTTTTCATGCCATTGATGTATACAGTATCCAGACAAAGAAGGTAAGTATTGGTAGTGCCAGACACCAGGTAAAATCATCTCAACCACAAATATTCAATCTCTTCCCTTATACATCATATAGTGCCCGTAGAGACACAAAAATGAGCTGTTGTTACTTCATAGTGGGTGCACAGATAGCTTGTGAAAAACAGTGTTTTTGTGTTCTATTTTTTTTTAATACGGTATTTTTAAAGCAGACTCCACTTGTATCTGATTCAGGGAATTAATTTAAACTGACAAAATATTTTTAAATGAATCATTCACGTTGTGCACAAATGAAAAATCTAGGACAAGTAGTTTATGTGTGTGCCTCAAGCTTAAGAAACAGCTCCCTCTTCTCATTGTTTGTCACAATGGGGGGTTTCAATGGATGAATGGCTTTGAGATCACATTAAATGCCTTGCGGCTTATCCAGATGCTGGAATAAAAATGTAGAAAACAAATATGCCCTCGTGGAAATCAGCCCTGCACAAATCTAGGTGCAAAGATCCACTGCAGGGCATTAAAAAAAATGCAGGGCCACTAGACCAAGCAATGATGCCTCACTTTTCTTAATCATATTTTCAATCATCCTAAGAGTAGGATAAAGCCAGAATTCAGACAACAGTAACAGGAAATACATGAATGCACACGTTCATTTCTCAGTCTTCTGAATTCTGACATTATATAGTTGAGATAAACGTGATTCTTACTTTTCTACACATATTATCACTGAAACAAGTGATTACATTAGTTTTACCTATGATGAAAAACAAGAAATATTCAAAACTTCCCAAAGTCAGAGCACCTTTTGTTATACACCTTACATTAATAAATTGTACTATCTCTTTTTAATATGTAAAGCTAAATTTATCTTGTTTCCAACATTTCCTGAATTTATTTTTTGGGTGAAGATTTTTATATCTGACTTGCTCAATAATTCCAAGAACATTTAAATTTATTTTTTACTCTCACCTTATCATTATAGAGCCTAGGTCCAGGTAACAAGACTTAGATGAGTGGTTCTCAAAGCTGCATATAATTGTAGCATATAATTCCAAGCTTTTCTTGATTTTCTTGAGTTTCTTCTCTGAAATTGGGCCTATGTCCAGGTAACAAGAGTTAGTTGCATAATTTAGGACAAGCACACTTTGCAGAGTAACTGTTTCATTGAGCAATATCATAAACATGGGCCAAATACAAACAATTTTTTTCTTAACTGTGGTAATGCTTCCCCTCTGTTCAGTTGAATAATTGAGTTTATGGTGCAAAATTTCAATATCACTTAATATTACGTCAACTTGCAGAGAGGCTGTTGGCCCTCCTACTCCTCCAGATAGCATCTAACAGGCTAACGGTGAGGAGAGAGAGAGAAAGAGGGAGAGAAAGAGAGAGGGAGAGAAAGAGGAAACAGGGAATCAGACAAACAAAAAGGAACGAAGTTTGTATTGTCTGTACAGATAGGTGTAGAAACTACATCAAGAAGTTTCTGGAAAGAATTGTATGTGTTATTTTCTTTCCGGTTACTTTTTCTTCAATTCATTCTACCACCTACTAAAACCTGATTTTTCTCCTCACCAAATTTTTTATCTTATTTTTAAAACATCAGGGGCGCCTGGGTGGCACAGCGGTTAAGCGTCTGCCTTCGGCTCAGGGCGTGATTCCGGCATTATGGGATCGAGCCCCACATCAGGCTCTTCCGCTATGAGCCTGCTTCTTCCTCTCCCACTGCCCCTGCTTGTGTTCCCTCTCTCGCTGGCTGTCTCTATCTCTGTCAAATAAATAAATAAAATCTTTAAAAAAAAAAAAAAACATCAAATTACTCACATTTCTCATCCTCTCCTAGAAATTTACTTACATTCACATCCGGTATGAAATTATTCCTATCCATTCACATTTATTAATCTAATTTTCTGTTCATACAGAATTTCTGTAGCTTCCTGTACTCTTCAACAGCTTAACTTCTCAGTCTCAATTAGTTCTTTCTCTTAAAACTAGTAATATACATTCACATCTCTGAAGAAAAAATAAATTTAAAATTAAAAGTCTCAAAAGTTTCTTTCTCCCAAATGGAACACAGATAGTTTGGGAAAAAGAAAAAAAAAAAGATGGAAAGTATAATTAACTTCAAAAATTTCCTCAAAGAGATGAGGAAATGCTTTAGGATTGGCACAAAGAACCAGAGGATTTCATCCCTACGTGCATTGACACACTGTTGAGATGAGAGTTGAGATGACTAAATCTATGAACTTTCAGGAATATTACAAAATTTTCGATAAACCAATTACATGGAAGTCTATAGATGTTTGGACTTTTGAAACTGGCTGCTGGGGAGAAAACGGTGAAGTTTGGAAAGAGGCAATGAGTTTGATTTTCTAAGAAGGAAATTAAATCTTGGCAAAGCAATCCACACCGTAAGGGTATGGAATATAACATGTAAGTTTTTGGAATCTATGACTGTGTAAAAAAAATTAACCTAGTAAGAAAATCAAATCAAATCAAATCAAATCAAAATCATAAAAAATGCATATGAATAAAAACACCCAAGCATGAACAAGACGAAAAGATATAAAGCAGGAAGCATTTAAAATACTACAGCATACAAAAAGAAGAAGATAGAAACAAAAGACACACACACACACACATCATAATAGGAAAGTTTAAGGAACCCGAAAAATGCTGTAGATCAACGAAATAAAAGCATGAGTTCTTAAAGATGAGATAATAAAGCAAAATAATTATAAAAAGTAAAATTCTAAACTTAAGAAAACATATTGACAACCAAGGAAATACCACTAAAGAGTTAATAAGTTAATTAAAAACAGTGAGGATTAGTATAATGGCACAGAAAACTGAATTATTATTAAAAAAAGACTTTAAAAATCATATTGAATGTGGATGAAAAGTGACAAATTGATTAAGCAGTTAGACATAAAGAAATGCATATGGAAGACAAAGGAAATTCAACATCAAATATAATCCATATTTCTGAAGCAGAAAAGTCAACAGATGGTAAAGAAGATATATTCCACAATATACTCTAGAGAAATTTCTGTTATATTGGGGCAATCTGAAAATGGAGTTTTGATAATATGAAGCACACAGCTCTGGGGACATTAAATGCCGAATGTTCAGTACACCACATATTGTACGTAAGTCATTGTTCCCCAACTGTAAAGAAACCAGTGAACAAAACAAAACAAAACAAAATCCCTTATTTCACAGAGCTTTCATTCTTTTGGAAATATGGCATGAAATTGACAATGTCAGTAACAATTAATTCCAGATGATTTGAACAAGGTATTTTCTACGTTCTTCTTTGAACTTCTCTGTGTTTCTAAAGTTTCTGAAAAAACAAAACAAAACCCATGAGTTGGCATTCACTTTTACTAACTCCCTTATCAGCCAAACTTTCGTTTCCCCCAAGACTACTTTTCTATTTACTGTAAATATGCTGGATCGGCTTATTAAATATTTACACAGAATTTACCAAAATCCTACAGGGAGAAAAGAAGAACACTTCAAAACATGTATATCTAAAAAAATAATTACAAGAATAAATTGTAATGTAATTATCTGGCTTTAGGTTGAGCAGAGAGGCAATTTTAGTTTGTGGAATGTGGAATCAGACAGATTTTGGTTCATGTCTGTCCTGTACTGCTGAATACCCGGATGACCTTGTGAAATTCACTTCAATGTCCCAAATTTTGGTGTGGGTAAAAATGTCTACCTACAAAAATCATGTAATGTAAAGTATGCACTGGGTTTCACATTCCTCCTATAAAAACTACAGGGTGTAGTTAGTTCTTAATATTATTTTCATTGCCCCTTTACTCTTCTTTTGTTTTATAAGTCAAAAGCACATCTGGAAAATGATTTAGACGGTGCTCAATACTGCATACACATTAGAATCACTAGGGAAGCTTTTTAAAAATACACATGCTTGAATCCTATCACTAGGGATTCTTATATAATTGGTCTTAGGAGGGAATGAAGCCTCAAATTTTTTTAATCTCCCCAGGTAATTCTTATGTGCAGCCAGGTTTGAGACCCACGTATTTAGACACACTGCAAATATTATTATCTCACTAGATTAGTTTTAATTTCTTTAAAATCTTTCATCCACATTTTTTTGCATTGTGTCTGCCCAATAAGACATCAACATCAATCAAATGCAAACTCTTGTCAATTTCACCTTCTAAATATTTCTCAAGTTCATCTTCTACTCACTTTCCCTCATATTAGCACTCACCTTCATCATCTTCCGTGTGGGTATTACATAGTTTCCCAGCTGCTATCTCTTTTTCCATGATGGCTATTTTCAAATTTCTTTTTCAGGCTAGCAATAGAATCTAATGCATCTACTAAATGTTTTCAATGCTTACTTACCATGCAACATGGAACGCAAGCTCTGCACCTTGTCCTTCGATGTCCTCCACCCACTTTTCTCCTGCTCAACAATGAGAAGCATCTCTTGCCACTTCCACCCCACAACCTGTGTTCAAGCACCATTAAATTGTAGTTTCATAACACTGTATGAAATGTTGTGTACCTTGCTTGTGCCTATGCTCTTTCTTCTTCTTGAAATGACCTTCCTTTCTTTCTTTTCTAGGATCATCCTTTGAAACTTATCTCAGAAATTCAGTCCTCCTGAAAAACCCTAAGCTCCCTGTCCCAGGCAAAGAATACCTGCCTTATGCTCATAAAACTTTCCTCGCACTAGCCACTCTATTAAAATTCTTCTATTAGACTTTAAGTTCCTCAATGAAGGTATAGTGTCCGTCCTATCCCTGTTTCCCAGAGCTTAGTGCAGTACCTGTGGTGATCAATAAATACAAATTGATTAAATCGGTCCAAGAAGCAGAAAAATAGTAGAGACTTTATGATCAATAAATAGAAATTGATTAAATCGGTCTGAGAAGGAGAAAAATATATCAGTAGTGACTTTATAGAGTAAAAAAATCTTCACTGTAAATGGCATTTAAGAACATTTTTTTTTTAACCAAGCTCTTAAGAGTATTTTAGTATTACTTATAGCTAAAATGAACTTTAGCATTATCACATACAGTGATGGGAATGTTGTACTATACGTTTATGGGGTTGTTATTTGTGTCTTGGAGTATATGCAATATATGAATTGTGCAGGTCATTCTGGTGACCTAGGCTAGCTCTAAGCAAATTTGCTAATAGATCGAAGAGGTAACTTATTAAATTATGGCATTTCATTCTACTTATAAATTAACAGAAAAATATTCATCTCAAATTAAGCCAAAAATATTTTTGAATCAGCAGAATTGAAAGTATCATAATTTTAAATGTTGTCTGTCTCAAATCTTTTTTACAACAAAGGCATTTCACCAAGAAGCCCCATTAATAATTTCAAACTTTTTTAAAGTACCTTTTCTGCTCAAAGCATTTTTGTTGAATTATTTTGATTATGAGAAATACATTTATATAATGACAAGTTATCAGAGAGCAGAAATAAGAAAATTAACCAGACTTTTTGGAGATTTAGTCAACTGGAGAACTAGTTCTGAGACGATTCTTTCATAATTGATTTACACGGTTGTGACAGATACAAACATCATATTCAGGTTTCTTCTTGAAAATGTCTTGACTTTTCCCTACCCAGCAGGCTTCTGCCCTGCTTAAATGACACCCATAGCCTGAGTTACCTAACACAATGAATATACAATCATCACAAAGAAAGAGTCTAAGAGGTAGTCCACAAGCATAAACTTGATAGGATCATGTCAGAAATGGCAAGTCAACAGATTTTAAGAATTGGAGGCTATCTTAATAAGAAAATTAATCCTCAACTTCAGTTTGGTACATTTGCACACAACACAGTCTGAGATCTCATGTAGACTACAACCCTGATATATGACTTGGAGGGTTTGGGATGATGACCTGTTTAGGGCATTCAGAACTTCCACGGTAGGGCAAGTATTGTTGTTGCCAGTCACACTGTCCAGGCCAATGATATATTCTTGACACTGAAGCTTCTTAATTACCTAGAATAATTCCAAATGTTGTTACAATTTTTTTCATGCTGTAAAAATGTTCTTAATGCCAGAACTGATTACTTGATAGTTTCCTTATATCTTTTATGGTTATAAAATGTAGGGTTTATTTTGATAGTGCAATCAGATATTTCCTTTCATGTATACAAGAAAGTTTTATATATACATAACTGTCAATTTCTTTAGAATCCATTTTCAAATTCAACAACCCAGTCTGAATAGTTAGTTATAAAATGTCTGTATCATGGTTATGACAAAATCTTATTCTTGGTAAGATACATAGTACTTTCTGTTCCCAAATTACCACAAAGAGATGTCAATAGAGACAAATTTAATTTTAGACATCAGTTTATCCAAGAAACACATTTGAAGAACCACTTTGTGATTTTACCAGCTTCCTTCTCAAATCTGATTAGTCTCAGGAAATTTTAGGATTCCTACCACATTTGTAGACCTAATAAATACTAAAAGTGGAGGTAGCTCGGTATGAGTTCACCTATGATTAAGATACCGAGGAAAGAATCTGTATTTGACTCGTAATCTATTCTAATGGAATAATTTGATAACTGAGATAGAGGCACAATAATTTATTATATGCAATAGATTGAAATAAGACTTTATATGTCCCCAAATAGAAATAATCAAGTAAATCATGATGCATTCTATAATGAAATGTATGTTTTCATTAACATGTTGCTTATCAAGGGATGGATGATATTTAAAGCAACATAAAGCGGAACACAGAATTGTATATCAAGATATCCAAAATATATAAAGAACTTATACACCAACCAGAAAACAAATGACAACAAAAAACAAATAATCCAATTGGAAAATGGGCAGAAGACATGAACAGACATTTCTCCAAAGAAGACATACAGATGGCCAATAAACACATGAAAAAACGCTCAGCATCACTCAGCATCAGGGAGATGCAAACCAAAATGACAATGAGGTACCACCTCACACCAGTCAGAACGGCCAAAAAAACAAAAACAAAAACAAAAACAAAAAACCGCTACAGGAAACTACAAACATTGGCAAGAAAATGAACCTTCAGGCACTGTTGGTGGGAATGCAAATTGGCGCAGTCACTGTGGACAACAGTACGGAGGTTGCTCAAAAAATTGCAAGTAGAATTACCATATGATCCAGTAATTCCACTGATGTGTGGATTTGTAAAACCAACCAACCAAAAATAAAATTATCTTGTTATTTTCATATTAAGTGTTTACCCAAAGAAAATGAAAACACTAATTTGAAAAGATATATGCATCCTGCTGTTTATTGCAACATTATTTATACTAGCGAAGATATGGAAACATTCCTAGTGTCTATCCACAGACGAATGGATAAAGAAGATATGGCATATACAATAACAATGACATGAATGGAGATAGAGAATTATGCTAAACAAATACGTCAGTCAGAAAAAGACAAATACCGTATGATTTCACTCATAGGTGGAATTTAAGGAAGAGAACAAATGAGCAAAGGGCAACAGAGAGAGAGAGAGAGAGAGAGAGAAACAAACCAGAAAATGGACTCCTGACTATAGAGAACTAACTGATGGTTGCCAAAGGGGAGATGGGTGGGAGATGTGTTAAGAGGGTAATGGGGATTAAGGAGTGCACTCACTGTGATGAGTACTGGGTATCGCGTGGAAGTGTTGAATCACTGTGTTGTACACCTGAAACTAATATTACACTGTATGTAAACTAACTGGAATTTAAGTAAAAACTTTTAAAAAAGAAGATATGGCATACACACACACACACACACACACACACACACACACACTGGAATATTACTCATCCATAAAAAAGAATCAAATCTTGCCATTTGCAACAACATGGATGGACCTAGAGGATATAATGGTAAGTGAAAGAAGTCAGTCAGAGAAAGCAGATACCATGTAATTTCAAGCATATGTAGAATTTAAGAAACAAAACAAATGCACAAACAAAAAAGGAGGCAAATGAAAAAAACAGACTCTTAAATATGGAGTACGTACTGGTGGTTGCCAGAGAGCAGGTGGTGGGGAGATATATGAGATAATTCCAGATACCTGGCGTTGCTCTGTATTTTCTTTTTTTTTTTTTTTTTGCTATAAATCCCTTGTATTATAAAAAATAGAAAGCATTAATTCAGATAACATTAGATAATAACAAAAAGAAATATGCTCACATTTTTATGCTTTATTTCTATAGCATATTTAGGTTGAAGGAGAAATTATGTAGAGAGATAATATATGTGAATAATACATTATCAAGGGATGTATGATATTTAAAGCAGCATAAAGCATAAAATTGTATATCAGGATATCCAAAATACTAACTCATTTGATCCTCATACCAGCACTACTGAGGCTGGTTCTATTGTCATGCCCATTTTACTGTTGGGGTTGTGGAGACTCAGGACACCAAAGAATGAAGTAACCTATCTAAGGACACACAGTGTTGGTGACAGAGCCGGGATTCTGAAGTACATGCTATTAACTGCTATGCTGTATTACCGTTTATAATGACTATACAGATTTTATCCACTTTTTAAAATTGACGGGTTAGTTGTAATTTTTTGAATATTATCACAGGCTTCGTTCAAAAACCAAACTAGCATCTGTAAAAGCAACCCAAAATAAAATTATCCTGTCATTTTCATTCATAGTATCCAAATCTGACAAGTCATTTTCATAAACTCGAGGACTCATACCTCTCAAGCAGTACGTTCTCAAAATGTACGGTCATATCATTTGGCCTTAAAATGTTTCTAGGCCTATTACATTTTTTAGATTTCCTTAAAATGCTGCAGAATATTAATTACCATCGCTAGCATTTTGTAGAGTCTATGGAAGGAATTTTTTTTTTTTTTGCATTGGCCTCATAAGCATTTTTTGATTCAAGACGCACTTTTTAGAGAGACTGCTGAGCTTGAGTTATAAATGATAAGTCCTTTTTTATCACAGCTGGTTCAGTTTAATCGCTCAGCAGGGATAACCACGTGGTGAAATGTACCTCTCCTCTGTGCACATTACTAAACATTATTGTTGGGAGATATTTGGATTTGTTAACTTTGCAGCTGCCAGATATGCCTTGTTTGCTTAACATGCTTAAATACGAGTTTTTAAGAACATAAATAAACAGTGTTTTTGATAACAATAGCTATCACTCTCACAAGGAAGTGGGCTGTAATCTGCCAAGTTTTCAAATGAAAATGTAAAGAAACTATGCTAAATAAGCCCCATACCAGAACAGATGTTCTCCTGCTTGATTTCCAGAAAGTTTACATAATTTAAGTGATGTACAGTTTTCAATAAACATATTTCCATAAACCTAGATTATTTTCATTCTCCACAGCAAACATTTACCATTCCTTGATGGGTGCTGCAAATTCTGCTAGATATTATAATGCAAAGATACAGTCTCTGTTCTCGAAATTGTGTATGGGACAGGATAAATCATGGGAAAAAATCAGATGGCTGGATGGCTAGTTGAATAACTACAAAAATGACTAATAGCTAAACAGAGAGATAGCAGAGGAATTTGGAATCTTAAATCCCAGTTGAACCCTCTCTTGACAAGAATGACTTGTGACTTTTGAAAGATGCATTTAGTCTTGAAGCCGCCATCACAATCAAGATCCAGGTCCATTCTATCGCCCCCAAAAAACTTCCTTATGCTCTTTTGTAATTGGATCCACTCAACACTCCCAGCCCCTGGCAACCACAGACTTGATTATTTTTTGCTCCTGTTGCTTTTTCCAAAATATCATATGAATGAAATCATATATTACGTGGCAATTTTGTCTAACTTCTATCACGTAGGTGCTCAAATGCATTGGTCACTGGGGAAATGCAAACTATATCACAATACTATACTCACTAGAATGGATAAAATGAAATAGTACAGAAAATACTAAATGTCAAGAAGGATATGGAGTAACCAGAACTCTAATAACCTGTGGGAGGGAGGATAAACTTACAAAAGTGCTTTGGAAATCTGTTCAGTAGTGTGCACTACAGTTAAGGGACTGCATGCCTTCTGGTCTGGTGGTTCCACCCATACACTAGAGAAGACGCATATGTCTGCTTAGCAAAAAGCATATACTAGAATTTCATAGCACTATATGTAATAGCAAAAACAAGAAATTATCCAAGTTTCCAGGACATCTGCGTGGCTCAGTCAGTTAAGCATCTGCCTTTGGCTCAGGTCATGATCCCAGGGTCCTGCAGGAAACCTGCTTCTCCCTTTCCCTCTGCCCCTACTCGTGCTTGCTCTCTATCTCTAGTGCTCTCTCTCTTTCAAATAAATATATAAAATCTTTTTTTAAAAAAGAAATTATCCAAGTTTCCATCAACTATAGGATCAATTAATTATTGTATTCTCAGGGATCAATCTCACAAATACAATACTGAGTGAAAGAAAACAGACACAAAAGGGTACACAACTTTCAGCCTCAGAACAGTAGTTATCAAGTGGGGGCAACCTAGTCTCCCAAAGGACATTGGGACATGTGTAGAGACACTTTGGGTTGTCATAATTGAGTCTGTACCACTGCGCTAGAGTAGAGTCCAGGAAATGCTGCTAAATATTTTGCAACACACACAACAGCACCCCCCAAAGAGAGGACTGTGGAACCCAAAATGACAATAACATTGTGGATGACACTCCCTGACCTAGAAAGGAAAAAGCTTGAGTGTTGCTCCCATCTTTACAACAACAGGAACATTAGATGATCCTTAAAAGCATAACTGTATTAAACTAATGAGAGAGCAAAAGTCACAGGGCGACCAGCTAACCTGAAATGTAAGGAAAGATAAGAAAAGATGGGGCACGATCACTTGCTGCCATGGGTATTAGTTTCCTAGAACTGTTGTAACAAATTACCTCAAATTTGTTGTCTTGAAACAACAGAAATGTATTCTATCACAGTTCTGGGCGCCGGAAGTCTGAAATCAGTTTCAATGCGCCAAAATCAAGATGCTGGCAGGGCGGCGATCTCTCTGGAGGCTCTAAGAATGTGCTCCTTTCCTCTTCTAGCTGCTTGCCGTGTCACTTCAGTCTCTACCTTTGTGGTCAAACTCCCTTCTCGTCGTCTGACTGTGGTAAACCTCCCTCTGCTTTTCTCCCATAAGGATGCACGTGATTACATTTATGGCCCATCCAGATAATCGAGGGTCATGTCCTTATCTCAAGATTCTTAATCACTTCTTCAAAGTACCTTTTTTTTTTTCATTAAATTAACATTCGCAGATTCCAAAAATTAGGATGTGGAAATCTTTTGGGTGGGGTTCATTATTCAGATTACCACAACGGAGCAGACATCAGATGAAACAGGTAAAATGCCATTTAGAATTTTTAACAAATTACTGAAGACCGAACTGGGATTCTCATGAGGATTTAGAACCCGTGGGAGCCACAGACACAAAGGGAATCCTCAGCACTCTTGGGACCTTTTCCACAAACATCATCTTGTGCCCGTGAGAGACAGGGAGAAGGCAAGAATCCTGGGAACATTTGTAGGCAGCTAATGGCAAGGAACTGCAATCCCTCAGGGCGGGGACAAAACTCCATTCTTTTCCTTCCCTATCTTTCCTATGGAACAGAAGTCCTCCTCCTTGCTTGGAGGAGATCAATGCACCTGTTATCTTGGGGGCACAAGCGAACACTTTTTACAGTTAAGAAAAGAGAACAGGAATAAACAAAACAAAACCCTGTCGCTGTGGTAGGGCTAGGTGTGCGTCCTGGGGGCAGAATATGGAGGCCTATAGACGTGGAGGAGGAGAATTCCTGAAAGGACCCCACCCCTGAGGATCCAGAAGCCACAACTGTGTTAAGTCTGAGGCTGAAGCAGAAAAACAAAGAACGTCCCCACCCCACCAGCAGTCTACAGCTAAAAGAAAAAAAGAGAAATGAAGGAAACGTTTTCTCTGAGGCACAAGTACAAAGGGAAGACCTAAAACAGAGGAGAGAGCACACATGGAGAGAAATCTTCCGACACACCAGCCACCACTCTAAGCACTAGGTAACACCAGTAGAATTTGAGAGTATGGTATATTAGAGTAACCATAGCAACAACATTCCTCAAACCTGTTAAACTCCTGATTAGATCACTCAATATCCCACACTAAAGACCTAGCAAAAACCACAAAAGTTTATCATTTTATCCACAAACATAAATCAATGTTACTAAGTTATTTTGGCTTGTAACATACTAGTTATTATGTTCTGATTTAGAAATAATTTAAAAATAGAATATACCAGTTATCTAATTAATTCCTAAAATGTGTGATCATAAATTGAAATGCAGTAGATTCGGTGAAGGGAATTTGTAACTTGACACATCATACTGGTGTCAAATAGATAAGGGCAAAAAAAAAAAAAAAATCTTGTACCTAAGTGTAGAGATGGCCAAATTTTGCACCCTATACATTTTCTGCTTTCTCAAAAATCATTAGTTGAAATAGCAAACATAAAGATGATTTTGCCACTTATTCAATGAAAAGTTTATAAGGTAAATATAAGTATATTCCTGTAATATTCTAGCACTTTCATGAAAGTATAATATTCATCTTGTAAGCAAAACAAAAGTTCCAATTAATCGCATCATAGTACAAGAAAAGACACATTGTGTCTTTTGGAGAAAGGTTGCATTTCACTCTCTCATTGTAAAAGATCAATCAATGTCTCTGTGAAAAGTATTAGAAGCTTATAAAAAGTAACAGATTATTCACAAAGAAATGAAGAGCTGGTGTGGAAGCCAGTTGCAAAATACCTGTGTGAAACTTCTAATTAATGCCAAACAACAATGAGCTTCTGTGAACTGAGCTGGGTGCCTGGCACTCTAGCGTTGAATATTCAGCCTAAGGAGAAGTTTCTGAGTAATATAAGAAGAATTCTAGAAGAAAATAAAAGAAGTGCACATAGCTTTGGAATGGTATTGTGTCACCAAAAATCAATAGCATTTACTTGACATAGAATTAATATAAAAGCTTCCTGAATGAATACATACTGTTTTACAGAAATCTGAAGAGTATATAAGAGGAAAGAATTCAATTAGTAATTATAATAACTATCCCTATGGATAGCTTGATAAAAGAATGTTCAAAACTGAAATTAAACCTACATGACAATAACTGATCATTGATTCTTAGACTAAATGTCATTGCTTGAAAAACTGGTTCGAATCTATCCTAGAGTAAAATTAACTGGCATCTAAAATAAATCCTCATGTGATTCATTAAAAATCAATAATGTGGACATATAAAAACATGTCTAGTGTTTGGAAAGGAGCTAATAAATATCTTTTTTTTCCCCCTCCCAAATCTTCCTTGTATCACATATCCCTAAAAAGTTCTGATATTTAGACCAACTGAAAAAATACTTTTGGAGTAAAGCTTCCAAAAGCTTTTTGATGCCAATGATGACTCACTTTTTACAATTGATAAAAGGACTTCGACTACTTAGAATTTAATTGTGACCAATGTTTTATATCACTTTGCTTTAAAGTGTTCTCTTGACTGACTTATGGAATGGCTAAATGTTATATTTTGTGACTGACAAGATTTGGTAATATCAAGGCCATTTGTATTTACTTGAAATTATTTTGTCTAACCATTCATCTTCAAAGGAAGTGAGTAAAATAGAGAAAATCCTTGTATTTTGCCTAATGATGTAAAGCTAGCCTTAAAGACCATCAAAACCATTTTATGCCAGTTCTAGTGAAGAATAATAAACCCATATCTAATTTCAGAGGATGAAAATATTTCCTTTGTAAGAAATTTAATTCGTTAAAATGAATCTTTTTCAAACATTTTTCTCTCTCAAGTGGCAGCTCTCTGAAGGCAGAGATTTTTGTTTAATTTTTTCACTTCTTACTTGTTTGATGTTGTCTTTGTTGTTCAACATCAAGAACAGTGAATAGCATTAAAAAATAAGGTTTTGAAAAGTGGTTGTCAAAGGCATGAACACAAAAACAATTTTTGAATTCCATTGAAGATGAAAAACAGAGAAGCACTCTGGAAGAGTTGACAGCCAAAAAAAGGGGAGCGAACGCTGTCACATATACAGTAGGTATTCAAGAGTTGGAGATATTCTGCACAATTTTTAAAACTTAATTTAATAAATACGCATGAGAATCCAGAATTATCTTTTCAAAGCTTAAAGATAATCATATGATTTCCTTATTTGTTTTTTTTTGTTGTTGTTGTTTTTTTTTTAAAGATTTTATTTATTTATTCGACAGGATAGAGACAGCCAGCGAGAGAAGGAACACAAGCAGGGGGAGTGGGAGAGGAAGAAGCAGGCTCATAGCGGAGGAGCCTGACGTGGGGCTCGATCCCAGAACGCCGGGATCACGCCCTGAGCCGAAGGCAGACGCTTAACCGCTGTGCCACCCAGGCGCCCCTCCTTATTTGTTTTTTAGTAGCTATACTTTGGCTATTCCAGTCAGAAATCCCTTAGTTGCCAAGAATAGGAACCCAATCTGACTAGTTCAAATAACAACTTATGAGGATAAAGATCCTATAATATTCTAAATAGAACAGAATACTGATGTGTGGGAAGTGCAGAATTCAAGTTACCTCCTGGGACTTCACCAGCAGAAGCCCATGGAAGAGGCTCCCTGTGCATCCCAGTTACCTTTCTTCAGCTACACTCTGTAATCTGCTTCTATCCTATCATGACCAATTCAGCCTCTTAACGTCCTGAATCTATACTCCTCAGAAATATTTAGCTCAACACAGTCTAAGGATTTCTATCTTGTACAGTAATGTGTCTACCCCGGTCTAACTTTTAGCTAATTGGGTCATAGACTTATCCATTGTCCATTGTAGTCTCCACCACCACCACCATCACCACCACCACCATCACCACCACCACCCCGCCCCCAGGAGGTTTTAATAGAAGAAAAGGAAAAGCTAATAGTAATAGTCAAATTAACTACCATCTAAATTTTAAATCTTCACAATAAATTCCAAGCTTCTTAAAATATGTTCTAATTAGCCTCAATTTACCCTTTATTTCTCATCTTTTGCTGCTTAGTCCCATATTTCATACACACACTTATATTGCTTCTGAGGCTTAAGCTGAAGCTTTGACTTTATTTCCTTCTGACTGATATGCTGTCTTCCTGCTGGAAAAGTCTTTAAAGCCTCATCTTAACTGTAATCTCTTTTGAGTCAGCAAGGACATCCAATAGCCACCTTGACCGAAACCCCTTGGCGCTTACTCATCTCATTCACGTGGCTGCTGCGCCGAGCTCCAGGTGCCTTTGCCGCAGTCATCACAGAAGGATCGCTAGAGCACATTCCACAGTGTAGTGTCCGTTTTTGCATCTTTCCTTTTATTGCTCCGAACTTCATCTTAAACATCTGTTCTTCAGTCCTTTCATCTGCTTTTTGTCCACTTTTCTCCTCCTAACAACATACCACTGTCTTTGTTAATGTTATTTCCTAATTTTATTATAAGGAACTGACAAGGGTAGTAGGTGTTTTAGGCCATTCTGGCAGCTCTCACAAAATACCATAGACCGAGTGGCTTATAAACAACAGAAATTTTTTTTCACGGTTCTGGAGGCTGGAAAGTCCAAAATGAGCACCCAGTGCTCATTACATCATGTGTCCTCCTTAATGCCCGTCACCCAGTTGCCCCATCCCCTGAACCCCCTCCCCTCCAGCAACCCTCAGTTTGTTTGCTATAGTTAGAGTCTCTTATGGTTTGTCTCCCTCTCTGATTTCATCTAATTTTATTTTTCCCCTCCCTTCCCCTATGATCTTTTGTTTCTTAAATTCCCCAAATGAGTGAAACCATATGATAATTGTCTTTCTCTGATTGACTTATTTCACTTAGTATAATGCCCTTCAGTTCCATCCACATCATTGTAATTGGTAAGATTTCATCCTTTTTGGTGGCTGTATATACCTACCACATCTTCTTTATCCATTCATCTGTCAATGGATATCTGGCCTCTTTCCGTAGTTTGGCTGCTATAAACATTGGGGTGCAGGTGTCCCTTCAGATCACAACATTTGTATCCTTTGGGTATATACCTGGTAGTACAATGGCTGGGTCATAATCATTAAATAATTAAATAAGGGATCAATTCCTTAATTAGCATCATTCCAAGAAGCAGCATAATAACTAATTGTTGGTAAAACGCGAAGCGTATGATTGACAATAAACTTTCTGGTTTATCGAAAAAATTACTGCTTTTTCTTCTACTGGTTTGGGAATTTTATACTCTATTTCTATTATCTTCGTGATGATGAAAGTTTTGTATTTTTCAAGTTAATTTAAAGTTTTATACGGAAAGAGTAAGGACAAAGAAGAGAAAGACACTCCTGAATAAGAATAAGGTGAGGAAACTTGTCCTGCCAGACAGTAAAATTTAGTTAAGAGTTATAGTAATTAATACACTGCAGCTGTGTGTATATGTATACATATATAGGCACGTATGTTTGTATGGACATATAATTACATAGTTACACACACATGGTACTTATAAATTCAGACATGTTTCTGCATATGTAAGGTTATGGTAGAAAAATGTAGAAATTGTAGAAAAGTCTCAAGGTAGAAAAGTCTTATTTTAGTACCATTTGAACTTTTTAAAAACTATTTCATTTATAGTCCTAAAAGAGAAAAATATTAGGCCTTTTAGTGTATCAGAAAAATCTCCCTTGTATATGGAATTTCAATAAAGAGTATCTTGAACAAAATATACTTTAAGTAGGTATGAATTTTTAAAAATGCCTTTGCCAGAAACTGATTAGCAGGTCAATTAAGTATGAATCTCTGGGAGTGGGACCCAGCATCAGAATTTGTTAAAACTTATCAGATGATCCCAGTGTGCCCCCAAAACTGAGAGCCAGAAGTCCTGAGGAGAATGGAGTGGAGAGAAGAGGTGATTTTTGTGTAATTAAGCCAGGAGCTCTTTGTTTGTAATTTAGTACAATCCATAGTAAAGCCTTACTTACAATTCTCATCCATTAATTAATTAATAATACACACACACACACACACACAAACAGCTTGTATTTCATGAATATAAAATTAGTATCTCTATTTTGCTAAAATTCCACCTCATTATGTTGTGCAAAGCTAATAATGAGCCATAATTTTCAGAGACTGGCAGCTCCTTCCAGATGTATTATAAATACTTGACATGGTGATGTTCCCTGTATTTACAATTATCAATGCCATAAAAGAATTAAGTAGATTATGTATCTCCATTAAAGACAACCATAAACAATAAATGGCTCTCCCCAAAATATAAAGGGGTGCTAAATAGGATTGATTCTGAATATAAATATATGAGAAAAGTTTTATTAAAAGTCAGAATGCAAATTTACGTATACATTTCTCACTACTTTAAATTGCTCTCTTTTTAGCTAATGGTGATTCTATACATCATAGATTTCATCCTGGGTTATTTTAATATGAAGATAAAAGAAACAAATATAAACTGTGCTACTTTATTATAACAGTTTCTCAAATCAATTTCCTTGTACAACTAAATAATGGAAAATTGTGAATTATGTTTTTGACCAATTTGGCTGAGAATATGAAGTTTGCATAAGAGATACAGAAACCTTATTTTCCGGGGCGCCTGGGTGGCACAGCGGTTAAGCGTCTGCCTTCGGCTCAGGGCGTGATCCCGGCGTTATGGGATCGAGCCCCACATCAGGCTCTTCTGCTATGAGCCTGCTTCTTCCTCTCCCACTCCCCCTGCTTGTGTTCCCTCTCTCGCTGGCTGTCTCTCTCTCTGTCGAATGAATAAAAAAAATCTTAAAAAAAAAAAAAAGAAACCTTATTTTCCAGAAATCTTTCAAAACATGCAGCTTCTTTGGAGACCATGAACAATGACAAAATGACTCCTTGTTAAACACTGGAATCACCAGGTGAGGTTTAAAAAAAATACTAACACCTCTATTGATATCCAGAAAATCCGACTTAATGGTGGTGGTGGTGGTGTAGACATTGTGGTGTGGTCTAGACTTTGGGACTTTAAAATATTCCCCAGTATTTTACCCTTTATCACAGAGTTAGTGCACATAGATTGCAGGATTTAGAATATGATAGTTCAATGTTTGGTGACCAATAATTTAACATAAAAATAAACATTTCCCTCCATCTGTGAACCAGGAGTTTTCCACATTTGCCTGGGGTTATCAAGAGAATATACTTATTTCTGCTGAAATCACAAAAATCAAAGGGACTTTGATAGTTATTTATTACATAATTTCCTGCTGTCTGAAAAATTGCAGACGTGGCAAGCCTGCCTCCTCCACCCAGTAGTTCTAGCTTTGTGAAGTGCTTATCAGTTGAAGTAAGACATACTATTTAGGAAGGAAATGGGAAAGAAAATGTGTATCACACAAGTAACAATATATCAGCATATCTCACTTTAAATATATAATATATGTCCTTTCTCCCATGGTTCTTCATTTTAGTGCCCGCCACTCAATTCTGTTTATATCTCCACTCTTTTTGTTCACCTTTAAGGTCACTATTGTTAGTCCACAAACTTTACTTTTCATAAAGCTCCAAAGTACACGAATTAGTCCCCGTTACCTCTCTTAGAAACAGTCCAAGGACGATGCATTATTACTCGAGCATACGCTAGGTAATCTTATTGCCGGCCACCATCTATTCAACTGCAAGAAACTTATTGAAATGTTCACCCAGGTAAAAAACAAAACAAAAACAAAAAGAAAACAGTAAAAGACAAGGAGGATGAAAGTATGGGAACACCTCTGCTAGTAGGAAAATCAGACTTTCCCACATTACACTGTATGAAAAATGTCTAAAATCACTCTCTGTTCTTCCTCCCAGTGTATCAACCTGAGATATTCAACCCTGTTTTAGTTAAATTAGTGAAAACCCTTAGACCTGAGCAAAGGAGGCAGTGTAGTATTGTTGCCATTACTGATTCATGTGGAATTTATGTGGTCAGGAATGGAAGTTTGGGTGAAAACCTCAAGTGCCCATTAATTCTAGAAACCTCAGGGAGCTGAGCTTTTGGAGAGCCCCTTCCAATATACAGCCAAGTGAAGAAGGAAATGCCAAGAACTGTACAGTCAGTCACTGCTGAAGCCTGCTGTGCCTTACAAGACATGAATATGAATATGATATCATAATAATTAATAATTAAGTTAATGTTATTTATTACATTTCAGGCATTGCTCTATTTGATTTAGAGTTTGACTCTTTCATTTCTCAGATCAAGCATATGAGGTATTGATATCTATTTTCAGAGAATAAAACTAATGCTCATAGAGGTTAAGTAAAATGATGCAATTCCAGAAACTACAAGAAGATTCTTTACTACTGTGGTGTGGAGTGTTGACCAGCAAGCCTAGAATCATAATTTGTGAACAGGGTATTATATTTTATTAGCAGGTACACTTCTCTGGCCATAACTCTAGAATGCTTCTGACTTGCACCATGCTGATTGTTTCTAAGTTCCTCCAAACTGCCATCAGTACATGAATAAACTTTTCTTCTAGGCCAGAAATCTGAAATAATCCTAAAAGGACACTCACTCAACCATAAAAGAAGAAAGGAAGCAAGAGAGAAGATTGCCCTTGTTCCCTGTGATCTTGGCACCCATGGTTTTTATTTTTGCCTCAGTTTTGACTTGATAGTCCTGGATTGAATGGATAAAGCATATATTTTTGTTCTTCAATTTATTTTTTTAAACCAACTACAGTAAATATTAAGTCATAACAAGTTTAATTTCCTTGTAATTGGAATAATTGACCAATTAGTGGTAAAAACAATGATCATGGTGATAACAATAATAGCAACTGGTCTAAGCCCTTAAAATGTATTACCTCACTCAATCACAGTCATCCTAAGTACATTCTAGCATTATACCTACGCTATGATCAAGATTTGGAGGACCTAAGAGGGTAAGTAATTCACCTAATTTCACACAGCTGGAAGAGACATAATTTGTAGTCTGTTTTCTCCCAGTTTGTGAGACTATGTGCTTCAATTATTTTAGTGATTCAACAGAACTGGTATTTGCTAAGTAACAATTCATGCCTAAGTTTTCAGACCAATGAATATTTTGAGTGGTCATTATTCATAAAACTCAAAATACCTTCTATAGAAAGTAGCCATTTTGGACAGCACATATTTAAACTTATTGACTCCTTGAAAGGATGCAAATAAATAAAATAAATAATAATAAATAAAATAAATAAAATAAATAAAATCATGAAGGAAAGAAGAGAGACTACAACCAACAGAAATACAATTATAAGAGAATATTATGAAAAATTATGTCAATGAATTGGGCAATCTGTAAGAAATGGATAAATTCCTAGAAACATATAAGCTACCAAAACTAAAACATGAGGAAATAGAAAATATGAACAAACCCATAACCAGCAAAGAAATTGAATGAATAATCAAAATCTCCCACAAACAAAAGTCTCCAGGGCCAGATGGCTTCCAGGGGAATTCTACCAACCATTTAAAGAAGATTTAATACCTATTCTTCTCAAACCTTAAAAAAAAAAAAAAAAAAAAAAGGAAGGAAAACTTTCAAACTCATTCTACGAGGCCAGCATTATCTCCACTCCAACACCAGACAAAGACCCCACTAAAAAGGAGAATTACAGAACAATATCCCTAATGAACATGGATGCAAAAAGTCTCAACAAGATACGAGCAAATCCAATCCAACAGTATATTAAAAGAATTATTCACCACTATCCAATGGGATTTATTCCTGGGCCAATTGGGTAGTTCAATATTTATAAATCAATGTGATACCACATTAATAAAAGGAAGGATAAGAGCCACATGCAATAGATGCAGGAAAAGCATTTGACAAAGTACAGCATCCATTCTTGATAAAAACCCTCAACAAAGTAGGGATAGAGGGAACATACCTCAACATCATAAAGGCTATATACCAAAAGACCCACAGCTAATATCATCCTCAATGGGGAAAAGCTGAGAGCTTTTCCTCTAAAGTCAGGAACAAGACAGGGATGTCTGCTCTCACCACTGTTATTTAACATAGTGCTAGAAGTCCTAGCCTCAGCAATCAGACAATAAAAAGAAATAAAAGGCATCCAAATCGGCAAGGAAGAAATCAAACTTTCACTATTTACAGATAACATGATACTCTATGTAGAAAATCCAAAAGACTCCACCAAAAAATTGCTAGAACTGGTAAACGAATTCTTGTCTGCATCTTTCTTATATCAGAATAACTCCCTTTAAACAGGACACATGCAAGACCAAGGTATCACATTGTCTTGGCAAAGTGATTTTATTCATTCTTCCTTTCATTGAACATACCAAATATTCAAGTATTTATTCAGCATATAATATGTCCAATATTCTGGATGGTAGAAATGCAGCAATAAATAATCCAGTAAGATTTCTGACCACATGGAATTTATTTTCTATTTGGTAGAGAGAAACAATAAACAAAAATAAACCGAGAAAACTCAGTAGTGATCAGTGCTATGATTTTTAAAGGAGTCAACATAAGTAAGACTCATGACTAACACCAGTTCCAAACATGCTCTCTCTGCGTTTGATTTCCCAAGCCACTTTTCTGGGCTTATAACTAGTCAGAGCATATTTCTATTGCATTTACATTGCTTGGAACACCAACAACAAAAACATTAACTGTTGACCACACTATAGTGTCACTGAACCCCAAATCTCTTTATTCCATCTGAACCATTATCCCCTGTCCCACAAATCCCTAGAAGATGAGAACTAGAGCCTTTCTCTGTCATGAACCTTTTTCTAAGGCCCTGGATCACTTAATCATTCCCCAACTTATAACTAATGATCTTCAGCATTGCACCTCATTCCAATGAATTAAGTACTTGGGAACATTTTTGCATATATAATTCCTATCCTCTCTGTAAAAAGTTACTGAGAAGGTTTGCATTATATTTGGGATGCTGGTTTCCTCTGATGTCTGCACTTCAAGGCTTGCCTCCCATTCCCTTTTCCCAAAAGACAAATTTGGCCTATGACATACTGTGTCAAGAGCTCACTCATCTGTATTTGTCATGGGGTTGTTTTCTGGTGTTTCTATAGTGACCTCAGTTATTCTATTCAGCATTTACTTATTCAGGATTCACTTTAGTAAAGATAGTGCTATCTATTTTCCCTTTTTCTATTACCACCTTATATGTTAGACTAGTCAACGTTAATATTAGAATAACACTTTTTTTCCACTATATAGTAAGTGATATGACATCTGACCTGATCCATTCTGTGGTTACAAATAACCTAAAGCATCTGGACTTGAGAATGTCAGGTTTTCAAGGTCTTCTGTTTGCCTCCTTCTCTCTTACGGAATATTGAGAATGTGCCATAGGCAGGTGTCCAATGTCTTCTCCTCCACTAGTGGGGCAGCATCCCCTGGGAAGACCCCTTTTTTAGTTAGTTTTTTTTTTTTCTTATGGTTTATACAATGGGCTAAATCACATTTCTCTCTTTTGGAGAAGAGCATATCCAACTCAAGGTGCATATCCGAAACAAATACGTAACCCAAGGTTCTTTCTAAACTCGTTTGACATTGTTTTTTCTAGTACAAAAGCTAGACTTTTGCAATTAAAGATCTGAGGTAGAAATAAAATCATTTTGCTGCACTTACTTTTCTGATATCTACATAGACATTACAGTTATTTTCATTTTTTGCTCTTATCATAGTTTCACTGTATCCTACAAACCCATGTTGACCTCTGGGAGGCCCTACTCACTTCCATCTACCAAAGTCACTGCCATTCTTGCAGTCAACAATTTTCTCCAATTCTAGGACTAGCGAGTAGATTTTAGCATAAAAATGCGCTCACAAAAATTCATATAAATGTCAAATGAGACTGAAAAAATAAGACAGTGTGTCCTATTCTCATTCTTTGGCACCCTCAGAGTAGTTCTATTTTTTACATGCCCTCTCTCTCTCTCACACACACACACAGTGCAATTCAAATTGCACACAAACTAGCACCACATCTATGAAATATCATAGGAAATAGTTAATGCCAAGTAGTTCCACTAAAACTCTTAGACCATATTATATATTCAGAGCAGGTAAAAAGGAAAATTATCATAACAAAGAGTTTTCCTCTAACCTGTTCAGTTACATCGTTTATATGTACTAAACATATTCTGGTCATTATACACCACACTAGAAAGAGTGAAGAAGGGGTTCCCGGGTGGCTCAGCCAGTTGAGTGTCAGACTCTTGGTTTTGGCTCAGGTCATGATCTCATGGGTCATGGCATTGAGTCCACGATGGGCTCCCCACTCAGTGTGGAGTCTGCTTGAAAATTCTCTCCCTCTGCTCCTCCCCCACCCCCTCAAATAAATAAATAAATCTTTTTAAAAAAATAAAAGAGTGAAGGAAAAAAAAAAACCTGGATACTGAAGACACAGGACACACTACCCAGGAGCCAAAATTAAGCAGCAAATATAAATAAATGAAAAACGAAGCTAACAGGTGAGTCTAAACTGTATCACAATAATTTGGATATGCACATACGTAATTTTGTTGTTATGAAATGAACTTGATATAACAACAATATCTTATTTTCTTTTTTCAAAAAATATTTTATTTATTTGACAGAGAGAGAGAGAGGGAGAACAAGCAGGGGGAGCAGCAGAGGAGAGGGAGAAGCAGGCTCCCTGCTGAGCAGAAAGCCAGACATGGGGCTCGATCCCAGAACCCTGGGATCATGACCTGAGCCAAAGGCAGATGCTTAACTGACTGAGCCACCAGGTGCCAACAGTATCTTATTTTCTGAAAAAGCATGAACTTGATGTTCATGGTAATGTGATCATTACCAGTTCAAACTTAATCTTTCTCATATTAATTTAGCTTTTCTGGACAAATACTCAGAGTTTTTCCTCATGCCCCTTCTCCTTGCCTTCTCCTCTGGTGGCACTTGGATACATGGGGCAGTGCAGCAGCTTCCACATCATAACGTCAATTTGGGATCAAGCTTCAATTCTACATAAAGTACTTTAGACTCACTGCTTTCCATTTAGGTAGCTCACTCTGCTTGGCCTATGAGACATATGCAGGCATTTGCTGTTGTCAACATCTGTGTACAACACAAGACCTCTAGACAGAAGATACTCTTGAACCGTTTCATAAAATTCCTAAATCCTTTCCAGTCCACTAGCTTCTCAGCACTTTGGGGACTCATTGGACCTTTTGGATGTTCACACCACATCACATTATGGGAAGACAGAGGCAGGGGAGGGTGGTAGAGGCACTGTCTCTCAGAATGGAGATCTCATGCCTTCTCCTGAAATCTGTTCCATTGAGAAGATTCCTTGTTTTCATGGGCACGCTTCCAATTACCCCGGTCACAGACTTCTTAGTGGGCAAAAAGGCAGAAACCACATCTGTTTTGTAAGTCCCAAAGCTATCTAAGAATCTTTATTCTCAGCCCTCCAGTTTTTCAGTTACATGTGACGGACAGGGAGTTGGACTTCTGGCCGTCTGACCTCGGAAACTCTTCAGCCTGCTCTCCTGGCACTGGCAAGAATTTGACAGTTTTCTTGGGGGTGGGGATGGAAACCAACTTTAAGTTAGACCTCACACCTATCTGTAAGTGTGATTAGCATTAATAAACTCTGCTGTAGACATTTATGCTCTGACTGGATAGTTCACCCCAAGATCTTTCAGATTTCAAAGTAGAACTATTTTCTATTCCAGTGAGTTGAGGTAATTTCAAGTCAATACTCTCCTTTCTGAGTTTTAAAAGTCATGACACATTCAAACTGACTTCTATTTCCTAGGCTGTATCTCCCCTTTCTCTAAAGAAATAAAAGGCTTTGATCCAATGAGTGGAGAGACTTGGGGCAACATTAATCATTTTTGAAAGAGAAAATCATTCAAAAATCTCTAAATTTGATTTAGCTATAATAACATATCGACGAGTGTAATCTACCAATCTATAAATAAAACTTCATTTTTTATCTACAATACTTCATACAAAAACCAACTCAAGATGCTTGTTTGAAATGGGCAAGTCAGTTACATGGGCAAAAATACACAAGGAAAATACACATGCAAATGATTTAAATATCAGATTAATATGTAATCTGTAAATGAATATCATGAAAATTATTTGTAAATCATGAAAGTGGTATATCCACAGTATTGTAATTTGTCCTACAAATGCATAATCATGAGTTTATTGACTTAAAAGAAGAAAAACTAAAATCTAATGGATTATTCAGTCATTTACCAACAGATATTGAATGCTTGTGTAACAGAAGTTGTTACAGGCACTTTGTAAACATAACTAAACATACAAAAATACATTCTATCTTTAAATCATATTAGCAGATTTTTTACAATAAAAATGCTAATACTATATTTCTGTAAAATGTTTTATACACTTATAGTGAACAATTTTAAACACTCAGTTTTTTTATGTTGTGAGGATTTTTTTAAGGAGATCATTTTTTTCCTCAATAAGAATGCCAATATATTTAACTATTAGAGGTTCCATCTGCATGCATTTCCAATAGCTATATAAATTGGAGCAGATGTTTTAAAGTCCAAATGCTAGTATAAAATTATACATAAATATGAGTATCTGTCCATTCATCAGGATGGAGCAGCACTAAAATAATATCCAATTCGGGAAGAGACTGTAGCAGCCATGAGAATGCATCTTGGAGACCTCCAACTACAGGAGCAGTTGACCTAGGGTACCAGAGACTGCTCTGGAATCTACCTCGGTACTTGCTCTGGAATCTCCCATGGGCTGCTCCTAGCCAATGACTGAGAACAACAGGTTCTTTCTTGGGAGACAAGGGGCTCCTCTCCATGCCAACTTTGGCTAGAGGAATCCTTATGGCCTTGGCAGACAGGACTTGGTCTCTAAGTAGTCTAGGACTTGTCCAGCCAAACTTCTTTTCCTTTCTTTTTCACTTGTGGTCATACTTGCATCATGACTGGATAGCTATCCCAGCCTCTCTTCCCTATTTCCTCTCATGGGTGTTTCCTTTAATAAAATCCTTGCACACTGAATTCTGTCTTGATTTTTTGCTTCTCTGAGGACCTGAACCAACACAAGCCTAAATGTTTTGACAGTTAAACATAACCTATAAAGAAAGAGCTAAGTACTATATTGGGGGAGGGAGCAATTTGAGAGAACGAACGTCAGAAGTCAAATTGTTTTCATTATTATGTTTACTAATTTCTTAAATGCATGTGATAGTGTTTCTCCAGGGTGGTATTGTATGACAAAGATTCAGATTGGTATTTCAGTTTAAGAGACTAAGCAAAAAATTAAACTGATCTCTCACAAAAATTTAAACTTATGAAAAATTAAACTCAGGAAAAATTAAAGCAGAAATGTGGTCTACTAAGGAGAAAGGTCCTGGATATCCCTGAACATTTTTGCTAAGGTTGTCCTACTACAAGACTTATTCTTCTCCTGATACTAATTGCATAG
Organism: Ursus maritimus; assembly: GCF_017311325.1. Taxonomy (NCBI): domain Eukaryota; kingdom Metazoa; phylum Chordata; class Mammalia; order Carnivora; family Ursidae; genus Ursus; species Ursus maritimus. Next base: position 16,562,308 of record NW_024426230.1, read on the forward strand.
TTAGTCACATAGGCAACTAAATAGGTCAAGACTAAGAAAAATAAATGTTCTTTCCTTGCAGGGAAGAGGATTGGCTTGTTTGCTCCTTGCAAAAATGTTTACGCTAGCTCAAATACATGGGTGAACCTGGAGACATTATGCTAAGTGAAATAAACCAAGTACAGAAAGACAAATACTGCATGATCTCATTCACATGTGGAATCTAAAAAAAATCAAAACTCAAAGAAGTGGAGAGTGGAATGGTGATGCCAGGGCCTGGTTGGTGGGAAAATGAGGAGATATTGGTCAATGAATACAAAATTTCAGTTATACAGGGTCAATAAATTCTGAAGATCTAACGTAGAGCATGATGAATATAGTTAATAATACTTGAAATTTCCTAAGAGAATAGATTTCAAATGGCCTCACTACACACACACATACACTTGTACACACACCACTCTGTGAGGTGATGTGTTAGTTAACTTGATTGTAATAATTATTTCACAGTGTATACATATATCAAAATATTATATTGTACACCATAAATGCATATGATTTTTACTTGTCAATTATTTCTCGATAAAGCTGGAAAAAATTACTGGGCTCCTGACCCTGAGCTCCTTTGCTGTAAGTCAATCCTCTGCATGTGTAAGGTGTCATCTGTCACTCTGTGTCGTCCTACAGGATTTGGGGGTCAGAAATCAAAGACAAATTTGCCGACACTCGTCATTGCTTTTGCTGTGGCTAATGATGTCTTTTGTCTCTGCTGCGGGTATCTCCTGCCTTCGGTCACCAGCTACACATTATGGCTAAGTTGTTACCTTACAAGTGAAGTAAGATGTCATAACCTCCTCAGTTGGTGATACTCACTACTTCTTTCTTGGCAAACCTGCTCTGTATGCTCCCTTTGCAAATGAATGAGAGCACTATTCATCCTACAAAGAAGAAAATTTCTCAAATATCTAAGAACAATAATTGAAGTCCATTGTAGAATATAAAGGAAATCAAATAAACATTTTTTGCTCAATCAGAAAACACCGTTTTAATTAACTCAATGTAACTGGCTACTATTCACTAAAGACTCATCCTATATAGGATTTAATGAGACAATATTCATGTTCAAGTTATGGTTAGGAGAATAATAACCACGCATTTAAAAGATTATACTGGCTTGAGTATAGCATCAGTTAATGAGCTGCCTTTTTCATTCCAATGGTTTCATTCCAATCTTGCAATTTGCTTTAATTAAGTATTTGGGACAAATTATAATTTAAAGGGTTTGAACGAAGCCAATTTAACTGTTCAGCTCTTGAGTATGTTTTGTTTGAGCATAGAATCCTGGATATGTGTCTATAAATTCCTATGCAATAACTTCACAAAACAAAGTACGTTACATAATTATACTCTTCCTACTGGCTTTTGGCCCACGTTGGTTAAGCATCCAAGTGTCCAGATGTTTCCAGAAATGCTCAGATAACTAGAGATTACATATAAAAATATCCATGCCAAATGAAAAATTAATGTTTCTTTTAATATCTAAGAAACATTTGTTAATGGCTTCATAATAGAACTGAACTCTGGATTTGAGTCGGAAATATCAGGGGAAAAAAAAGAAATGGAAATACCAGGGATGTAGAATTTTAATGTTTTTAAGATCTAGTTAGATAAACTTACAGAACCAAAGCTTCGCTATTTGAAATATATCATTTTCTAAAGCATACAAATATAAGATGATGTTGAGGAATTATTTTCCTTTTATATCACCTTTAGTTGAAACACACCATGAACTAACAAAAGCCTCATGTGTCCCATATGTGCCGCTCATACATTATTAATGATTTATTAGCAGCATTCAGCTGTGCACTTTACATGACATTCATATTATCTAGTCAATTATTTCAGAACTCAACATTTATTAAGGAGAGAAGAAAGCAAAAGTGACCGCCATATTTTGCCTTCTTTCATTTATTGTCCATTATCTGTAAGTTTTTGATTCCTAAAATACATCAGAGAATAAAAAGTATGAACCTTACCAAATGGTGTACTAAAATGCTCTTTTTAATGACTGCAATCTGTTAATGGATCACTAGCAAAAGCCCTATTACCATCAATACCAAAATTATTGTCACACATAGAAATGAATCGGAAAAAATTCTTTAGTATAATTAGCTAATTGTCTTAAAATTTTAAAAATGGAAATTATGAGTTTTGTAGCTAATATTGATTTTATTGACTGTGCCTTATCTCATAAATAGCACACTGGTTTTGTTGAAATGAACTAATTATTACCTGATTTCTGCTTTTCACTATTTATATTCCTGATAGTGTTTTTTTGGTATGGGCCCATTTCATATTATATAAAATGTGAATCTGAAGTTACAATTAAAATTTAGTAAATGTCAGGGTGCCTGGGTGGCTCAGTCATTAAGCATCTGCCTTTGGCTCAGGGCGTGATCCCGGCGTTGTGGGATCGAGCCCCGCATCAGGCTCCTCCGCTGGGAGCCTGCTTCTTCCTCTCCCACTCCCCCTGCTTGTGTTCCCTCTCTCGCTGGCTGTCTCTCTGTCAAATAAATAAATAAAATCTTTAAAAAATAAAATAAAATAAAATAAAATAAAATTTAGTAAATGCCTAAAGTGAAGAAGTAATAGAGAAACAAAAGGACTCTGAGGTTTGAAATTAGATAAATCTCTGGGCGCCTCAGTCCAACTGGCTCAGTTGGTTGAATGCCCACCTCTTGATTTCATCTCAGGTCATGATCTCAGGGTCATGAGGTTGAGTCCCACATTGGGTTCAGTCCTAGGTGTGAGGCCTGTTTAAGAGTCTCTCTCTCCTTCTCCCTCTGTACCTCCCCTCCATGCACACCCTCTCTCTTAAATAAATAAATCTTTAAAATAAGAAGTAAATATATAATAGTCATTTTCATCAGCATAAGTATTTCACAGCACTCATGATTTGTTAATTACATCTTAAATATGTTTATTTATAATTTCGGGACCATATATCCCAACTTGTCCAAGATAGTCCCAGTTTATGCCTGCCGTTGCAAGGTAAATAGGGGTTTCCATTTGATGATCAAAGTTCCCAATTTGGACTATGAATTAGAATAGACCACTGTACTTACATATAATTTAATTATATGTTCTCCGTATTTTGCCTTTATACTGTTCATACAGATTATACTTTTATAAGCAATATATGATACATGCTACTTTGGGGTTTACTTTTTACTTATGATGATAAAAATAATATTAGCTGCTTAATGCATAATGAATATATCAAATATGTCATCCTTGACCTTGAAAATATGTGAAAAATTATTTTGTCTCAAGTTTATCATTTACTATCATTTACTTAGATCCATTCTTTTTATCAGTTTTTGAATTAAATCTATCCATGGCTCCATACAGAAAACTCTAACACAGTTACAAAAGGAGTGAAGTAGTCTCCTGAAGATGACACAGTTCTAAACTATTAAACACTGACCCACTTGTATTCCCAACGATGCAGCATCCGTCCAGGAGTAAGAGCCGGAGAGGAAAACACCAAGCTAGTTGCAGTAGATTACCTTTCCGTCAGTTCCGAAACTTCAGGTGTTCACCCATGCTCCCCTAAATTGACTCCCGTGCCCAGCTACTTTTCTTTTTCATTTCAAATAACAATAGACAGATTCCGCCACACAAAAGCATTGCATTTTATGGCAATTGCAATAGAATGCTATTGAAGACTTCCATTATATCAAAGCTCAGCTATCGTTTCTCAAAATGGTTCTTTTGCCTAATACAAATGTTCCAAATTGAAAGCAAAGGATAGATAACTTTAATTATCCACATAACCTGGCATCTGTGGTAATGCCATTTGCCAAGAATTTTTCAGGGGATATAATGGATATTCTCATATGGAACCAAATTGTGTCGACCACAGTGTTCCTCATAATTAAAAAGATTGGTCACAGGTGTAAATTGTAGTACATGAGGAAAACAAGAAAAACCAGGTTTTTAGTCATTAAAGCACCACCAGGATTCGGGTGGGTAAGCATTACAAAGGCAACACAGCTGCACACCTGCTTCATGAGCACCGTGAGTATTTGATGCTTGATTAAATCACCATAAGTATAATTTAGGGTGCCACCCTCAAGTAAGAATATCTTAACTTTAATGATCTGTCCAGGAGTTACTACTCTGTTTTGCATAGATATGAGCAATCATGTTTAATGATAACACAACAAACCAAGTTATAAAACTGCCTTGAAAACATTTTCTAAAATAAATAAAAAAGCCATTCATGCAGTGTAATGTTTACTGTTATTTTTATAGAAAGTTCTTACATTGATTATATGTGTATAATTATATATATAGTTTATATATAATATGTATGATATTATATTGTGTGTGTGTGTGTGTGTGTGTAAAATTAACTTATATCAGAGGTAAGTGATGAATAGAAGAGGGGATTCACCATTGCAGAAATTTTCATTTCATAGAACAAAGAATTTGAACAATATGTTCACAAAGTATGTTCACTATTACTAACTGTTGAACAGTTTATTGGAGGTTGTGAATGATTTACAAGTATTTTTAACATTTCTCCCTAAATTAAGTAAGTTTCCTTTCTCTAGGGCTTCACCATACACCAGCTGCGCACCTTGGCTAAGTTCCTGAACACCGGTGGCCTTAGTTTTTCATTCATAAAATGCGAATGATAATGATACCTATTTACTTTAAGGTGTAAATCAGTAAATAAATGTGTATTTCCTAGAGAAATCCTTAGCACATAGCAAGAGATCAATAAATGTAGCTACAGTTTTGAAGATAAAACCAAGAAACTGGAAGGCTAAATTTTTTATCCAAGGTGCTACTAAAACAAGACAGGTTAAAGCAATATTCAAATTAAAGTTTATAATTTACAGGCCGATTATACTAAAGCTAATTATATGATGTTGCATTTTTTTGTTCCCTAAAATTTTTCTAAACGTTTTCAAAGTGGATTGTTCACGAAAAGCTTCTACTAACAAAAAAGATAATGTTATCTAATAACAGAAGACAGACTAACATATGAAAAGCAGTGGCAAGTCTATGTTACCTTTAGTTTTTTAAATTGATTCAAGTAGGGCTTTGGGCACTTTGTCACCACAGAGGTCATGAAAAGAGGAAACTAGGATCCAGAAAGTTTAGATGGTTCGCACTAAGTATTCCTGATAGTGCAAACGTGGATCTAGATACATATTCCTGATGTCAGCTTCTGGGGTTTTTCTGTTTACTACAGACTTCTCTATTAACCCATACCATATCCCCACTAATGCCCCAATGAAAAGATACACAACACATACCACACATGCACACACATACATAAGCTTCCACACACATATGCAAGAACAAACCCTCTCCCCCCACACATATGTACTTGCATTTATGGTGTTAGACTACTATACATTGATGTCCTGAATTACCTACTATTTCCCTTTTCACTAGGGGTGTAGCTAACACCCAGATTGGTGGCTAAATCAGAACTAAAATAGAGTCCCCAGTGATTACCGAAATGTACCTTAAAGCAACTGCTTATAGCTTCCATTCCGTAAGGGAGATCAAAAAAGATCAATGACAAGATCTCATTTCAGGTGACAAAGACATGCTGATTTTACCCTCTACTCAAAATGAGAGCTCCTTCCTCACTCCGAACGGTTAAATCCTGCACATCAGAAATCCTCCTTAATTTAACACTAATATTAAATCGTGTCTTTCAAAAGCTAACATCAAATTATTTTTTATCTCTCAAGCAGATTTTTTTTAAAATTTTTATTTATTTATTCGACTGAGATAGAGACAGCCAGCGAGAGAGGGAACACAAGCAGGGGGAGTGGGAGAGGAAGAAGCAGGCTCATAGCGGAGGAGCCTGATGTGGGGCTCGATCCCAGAACACCGGGATCACGCCCTGAGCCAAAGGCAGACGCTCAACCGCTGTGCCACCCAGGCGCCCCCCTCAAGCAGATTTTTAACTCTCTCCATCATAAAATGTCATCCCCATTATCACCTCTATTTGCTTATACCAAAGTGCCTACAATAGTCTATATTTATTTATTAAGATGGTGGCCCAGCAGGTCTGTCTATCCAGCTTGTGTTATAGGGTATGGTGCATAAAAGATGTTTTGAATGAAGGAATATATGCATGAAAATATAGAAGTGATATTAAAGAAACTATTCAATATCAAAAATGTAAAATATACAAGTGATATAATATAAAATATTATATATATTTTATAAAATATAAAAGTGATATTAAAGAAACTATTCAATATCAAAACTTCCCTGAATACAGCACAGATCTATTTAACCTCCAGCTTCTTCATATGTGAAAAGATAATGGTAACAATAAAAGTCTTATAAGATAGTTGTACACAACAAAATGAGTGTATATATTAGAACTTTAGTATACCAAATATTATACAATTATGAGTTATTTTTATATCTACTTTCTATTAATCTTTTATTTATTTTATTTCATTTTTGAATTTTTTTATTATGTTCAGTTATACACAACTAATGAATTTATTAATCTTTTAAAGGAGAGTTCTCTAATTAATTCTACTTCTCTTATTTCCGTGGACCCCACCCTCAGCCAAGATGCCAACTCTCTAGTGATTGAACATAAGTAGTCAGTCACACACTATAATGTTCTACTGCAGTTGAGTTGGGAATATCAGAAATTCTGGATACACACTTCTTTCTCAGTGGAAAAATTTTTAGTCACATTTCACTGCCAATCTCTTCCCCCTTCTTATACTTCATACAAGGCTGTAATTGGTCTTTATTGAATGAATCATGTGTATTTCACTACAGTAAATTCTCTTCATCTCTTTTGCAACATTTCTCCTACAGTCAAAAACTGGATACCCTCTGTGTTTCCTTGAAAGATGAATAATCTATCCATTCTGCTTTCTTGATTTTTACCTCCCCCCCCAAAGTGTGAGCTTCTCCCAAGATTTTATGCTTGGGAAGCACCAAGCCTTCTCCCCTACTGCCTGATATTGTAGTGAAGACATTTGGGGAAAGTCCTCCAAGAGAATATGAGGAATTATTTATGTAATGATATGATCTCCCTTCTGAAACCCCCAGGAATATCTAAAATAGCATAATATTGTCTCACATTTCAAATGGATTAATTAAATTTGAAAGACTTGATTTGATGATGGCAATAATTATATTTGAATTAATGCTGCTCCCGTCATCCGATCCCAGAGGAACATAGACACATTACACAACTTCTGAGATATGTAGCAGCAATGGGGCATTAAAAAAATGCTTTTATTTCACTTTTAAACATATGGCTTCCATTTTTATTTGAAAGAAAAAATAATCTTGAAGTATTTAACTTAAATTATACACACACACACACATATATGGTGGAACTTCTAGAAATAGACGTAACTTACATGGGCATTAACTAGCTAATTTATTAAAAACACTTGTACTTGCTCATTAAACAAGAAGTACAAATATTTGAGAGTTTAAAAATACACTAAAAATTTTTTTTGAAGACAGGCAGTTCTATTTGGGAAACAGGGATCAAATGAAAACTCTTAAGGAGGTGACTAATGTAATGTATCTGTGCATACAAGTGACACCATGTTTTAGGCTTCTATACTTACCCTGAGGCACTGGTCTCATTAGGAAGGGAGAAAATAATGCCCTATATCTTGTTCATCCTTTGAAAGTGCAAGATCCTCAGAGAGAGGAGCTGAAAGTTTCTTAGATAATTTTTGTTTTATGGATGGAAAATAAGTACAGTTTTATACTCAAAGTTTAATATGTTTGAATACTTTTGAATTTATCAGTATCTTCAATTAATGCAAATAAGACTGGATATTATATGAAGTCTTGTTATAGTTCTTTTTTTTACAAAGTATCATTAATAATAATAAAGCAAATCTGTGACTGTCACTATAGAATATGAATAAATTCTGGATAATTCTAAATTGCCTGTCAATCACAGCTCTTCATTGTATTTCAGCAATTCAAAATTATATTTCAAATAAATTATTTGTTATTTTGGAAGGCAAAATACAAGAATATTTTGATATTTCATTAGCTTGTATAACATCAGCTAAAAAATAAGTAAAATACTGACATATCAGGCTCATAACTATTTACTTATTTAATTTATACAAAACGTGATGCTTGACTCCAGAAATCCTAAGACCTGTCTCTGTCTTTGAAATCAAAAGCTCAGTTGAAATTTCTTTTGTTTTCCTTTCTAGGCTTATAAAAATGTATCCTTTGCTTGCCTCCCTTCCTCCTTCCACACAGCCTCGACAAATGCGAATACAATTAGTCACCCTTGGATTATGCCTAAAATGTTCCTGGCTTGTTCAATAAGATTCAGTCATCACAATATGCACTAGATCATAATAATGAAAGTTTCAATAATAATAAGCTGACATTTAATGAATGTTAAGCTTCAGGTACTTTGTGAACGGCTATGTATTCATCACTCAGTTTTAATACTCATAACAACCCTGTGAGCTAAATAGTATTATCCCTATTTTACAAATAAATTGACAGGCTTAGAGAAGTTGAGTAACTTGCTCAAGGTCACAAAACTAATAATTGACAGATTTGGTATTCAAAATTGGATCTATCTCAACTACTATGTTACATTGCCTCTCTGTATAACTTATGAATAAAACCCATTGCTAAATCGAAACCTACGAAAACTTAGATCTTGTCTGTCTACCTCATCATTGTATTTCTCATGCCCTAGAAAACAGTGCAGTGCTCAACAACATTTGTAGAATGGATAAGAGTATCCATTATATTAAGTCAAAATTTTTTTGTCGTACAAAAAGCCACAGTCACTATGTCCTAAACAAGCCAAAGCAGAAATCATGGTGGTGTGGCGGCAATCTTTTTGTTTTTTTTCTTTTTCCTCTAATTCATCCCGTTTAACCAATCTTACTCCAGTACGACATTTTCTCCCAAGATTTCTCTTGCTTTTGTTGTACTGTTTCACCTTTGTGCGGATCTTCATTGCCTATGCTTCCTAAAAGTGACTCTCTTTCATTCTCTGGCAATTTATTCGCGGGTGGAGATCTGTCATCTTTACAAGTCAGTTACCATTTAGCTTTTTTTGTAAGAGAAACACAGAAAATAATATATCTAGATTTTTTTAAATACTTTTTTTTAACCCGGAAGGGTAAATAGCAGTCTCTCTGTCCACTGAAGAATGGACTGGCAAAGCCCCTGTTATCCACTATCCACAACGAAAGAACTGTGCCTACATTTCCTTTGTGGGAAGAGTTAGTAGGGGGAACATACGGACAAGACAAGACTTCCTATGCAGTGAGCGTGTGGGGGCAGAATACAGCATCTCTGAGCATAAGTATCCTCTATAAGGATCAGAAACCCCTGCCTAAAAGTTCTTTTATTTCTCATTTTCCTCTTTTCTCTGTTTTTCTCTTTCTTCCTTCTTATTCTCTCTTCTTGCTTCTAGTTTCTTTGTTTCTTCTGACTCCCTCAAGGAATAACCACAGATCTTTTTCTCTCTCTCTTTTTCTGTCTGTTTCTCTCTCTCTCTCGTCTTTCACTATTTTTAGTCTACTTTGAAGAACTTTTAGACTTACCAAAAAAAAAAAAAATCCAACATCCCACAAAATAAATCTGGTTAATGTTACTAATGGGCCTTATGAGTGGCAATTGTGTAGCATTACCTAATTCATGTAAGAGAATGAAAACTTTTTTTTCATTCCATCTCAATAATTAAGACCAAAACTCAAATATTTGCAGAAGTCACCAACTGACTAAAATTCACTTAGGCTTATTTGTTAAATAAGATTTAACGAAAAATATTTATCTGTCTACTGGTCTATGACCTTTGTTCTATAACAAGCTTCAAAATTATGTCCCAAACTTAATAAAGATTCCTTTACCCAACACTCTTAATGGATTCTCCTCTCCTTACTAAACTACACACTGAAAATCCTGTTGATTCATATTTTCCAAGCCCACCAATACTTATTAAATTAGGAAAACCTTTCTTTCTACCCCATCTCCAGTGAGATTAGGGTCATCTTCACGGGGATACAAGGCAGAGCACCAGACGTATCTGACACATCGATAACAAGACTTTTTTTTTTTGTTAAGATTTTATTTATTTATTTATTTATTTGACAGAGAGAGACAGCCAGCGAGAGAGGGAACACAAGCAGGGGGAGTGGGAGAGGAAGAAGCAGGCTCCCAGCAGAGGAGCCTGATGTGGGGCTTGATCCCAGAATGCTGGGATCACGCCCTGAGCTGAAGGCAGACGCTTAACGACTGAGCCACCCAGGTGCCCCGATAACAAGACTTTTTGTAAGCGTGCTGCATGAAATAAATTTACCTTCTATTTCTGGTTTTCCAGGAATATTTCCTTTCTTTTTTTTTTTTTTCTTAAATGATTGTTGATTTCTTTGAAAAATTCTTAAAATTCTGTGCCAAGAATAAGAGATTATTATTTATGGTTTTTTTCTTTAGTCTATTGGTTTGGTGCATTAGAATTATAGGTCATGTATAGTCATGTCATCGTATGCTTGCGTCCCTAAGTTGAACCCAATATATTTATGATACACACACATACACACAAAGTTGAATAAGGACTGATGACATATTTAAAGGATGTTTGACAGAAACATCAAAAATGAGATTGTGTAGGCAGAATAATGCCCCCCGTTCAAAGATATCCACAGCCTAATCCTCAGAACCTATGAATTTGTTACTTCAGACCAAAGAGACTTTGCAAGTTTGATGAGGTTAAGGATCTTGAAAAGGATTATCCAGTGGGCTCAATCTAATCAAATGGGTTCTTTTTTTTACTTTAAATAAAATTCTGTTGAATAAAAACATGTAGGCAGAAAAGTGCACACAGCCTTAGTGAACAGCAAGATGCATTTTTACAATGAGCACAAATAGGATCGGGAAGCAGTACTGAAAAGGTCTTGTCATGATCGCCGTCTCTCACTAACCTTAATCTTTTTGAAGATAACCGGTGTTCGGACTCTAAACACTATAAATTAGTTTTGCCTGGTTTTCAACTTAATATATATGGAGAGAGAGTATATACCCTTTCACGTTTGGCTCGTTTCACTCAACATTGTTTTTGTGAGATTCAGGTTCCATATAGTAATCAAATGGGTTCCTAAAAGTGGAGGAACTTTCTCAGCTCTGGACAGAGGGAAACGTGACTATGGGAGAGCGGTCAGAAAGAAGCAACGTGTGGGCTTTGCAAATGGAGGAGGGAGACTAGGACCCAAGGTATGTGGGTGACCTCTAGAAGCAGGAAAAGGCAAGGGAACAGATTCTCTTCTAGAGCCTCCAGAAAGGAAGGTGGTCCTGAGATGCTTTGATTTTACCCAAGTGAGATCCACACTGGATTTGCGACCTATAGAAATTTCAGATACTAAATTATGTTTAATTGCTAAATTTGTGGTAATTTGTTACAGCAGCAGATACTAACACAAAGATTAATCTAAAAGGTTCCTATTTGATATGTCCTCTCCTAGTTTAGATAGTCTGATAGTTTTGATCAAGTTTATTCTGGCCTTAAGCATTGTGTTGAAGTGCTTTTCTTCAGTTTTTCCTTAACAACTTTGCAAACCCACATACGATACTAGCTGGAACATAAATCGAACGTAATCTATTTGTATAGATTTATTTAGTAATTCAATTTCTTCTATGATTATTAGTTTATTAAGAAATTATATATTCTCATGATTTATTTTTCTTAAGAAGAATGACCGTATCATCTTTTTAAATATAACTTTTTCCTGAGTTTTTTTCTCATTTTTCTCTTGATCATTCTTACTAGAAGCAAGTCAATTGTATTACATTTTTGGTTAAGAACTAGCTTTTGGTTTTGATTATCCTCTCCAATGATTCCTGGTTTCTGTCTCATTGAGAATTTATTTTTTCCTCCTACTTTCTTTATGTTTATTCTGTTAAAATGTGTCTAGTTTCTTGAGTTGAATGCTAAATTCATTTATTTTCAAACTTCTTAAAACTAAGTCATGTTAATGCTATAACTTTATTTCTAATTACCACTTTCATTCCATTCCAGAATTTTGATATGTGGTGAATTCATTTCATTCAGTTGTAAATATTGTATTATTTCCACCATAATTTCTTCTTTTTTATCAGGGTATAACTGATATAGCATTATATTAGTTTCAGGTGTAATGACTCAATATTTGTACATATTGTAAAATGATCACCACAATAAGATTAGTTAACATTTGGGGTGTCTAAATGGCTCAGTTGGTAAAGCATGTGACTCTTGACCTTGGGTCATGAGTTCAAGTCCCATGTTGGGTGTAGAGATTACTTACAACAATAAAATACTAAAAAAAGAAAGATTAGTTAACATTTATTCATTACATATTTATGGGTTCTTTTTCTTGTGAGGAGGACTCAAGATCTACTCTCTTGACAACTCTCAAAAATGCAATGCAATATTGTTAACTGTAGTCTTTGTACTACACCTTACATCCTCATTACATGTTTATTTTATAGCTAGAAGTTTGTACCTTTCAATCCTCTTTACCCATTTCATCTTACCCCCGTCTCTGGCAACCACCAATATGTTCTCTGTATCTATGAGCTTGTTTGTTTTTGTTTTTACTTTTGTTTTTTAGATTCCACGTATAAGTGAGGTAATACCATATTTGTCTTTCTCTATCTGATTTATTTCACTTAGCATAATGCCTCAAGATCAATTCATGTTGCTATAAGATTTTATTCTTTTTATGGTTGAATAGTATTCCTGTGTGGTTTGTGTGTGTGTGTGTGTGTGTGTATCACATCTTCTTTATCCATTCATACATCAGTGAACACTGAGGTTGTTTCCATATCTTGACTATTCTAAATAATGCTGCAATGAACATGAAGGATCATATATCTTTTCAAATTAGTTTTTTTTCATTTTCTTCAAATAAATACCCAGAAGTGGAATTGCTGGATCCTATAGTAGTTCTATATTTAACTTTTTGAGGACACTCCATACTGTTTTCCATAGTGGCTGCACAATAATTGCTTCTTAACCCATGAGTCATGTGTGAGTAGATAGATAGATAGATAGATATGAGATTTTATAACTATTTAAAACATTTTTGCATTGTGGCCAGATATGGACTGTACAATATCATTTTGAAATTTGTTGAAAATTCCTTTGCAACCTACTATATCGTCTTTTTTTGTGTTATATGATGTTTTATAAACATTGCAAATGTTAAAATCAATGTATATTCTGTATTTATTGCAGGCAGAGTTCTCTATACATCTTTTCGATAAAACTTGTCAACATATTCTATATTTTTATTAGTTTTTGCCTTTCCTAATCCTTCATTTTATAAAAAAAGTATAAAAACTTAACTATAATTATGAATTTTTTCAATTTCTCCTTGCAATTCTATTTTTGCTTTTTGTAATGCAAGCTATACAGTTCGCAAGGGTCTCCTCTTCCTGTTGTATTGTTCATTAGTGTACAGTGTTCTATTTATATTTATTGCCCTTTTTAATTTAAATTCTATTTTTCTAAAATTAATATTTTTAGTTGAATATTCTTTTGGCTTATAATATTTTAACATTTTAGATTCAATTCTCTGTTTAAAACTTCAAAGAATAATGATATTTTAGACTGACTCTTGGCAGAATTTGATCTGAGAGTTCTAGACGCCCCGCAGGTTTGAACTATCCTACCATGTAGTTGTGGGCATGACTGAAATTGTGAAACTTTTAACAATTCTTAAACTTTCTCATATAAGAGTTTTCCAGATTTCACTGAAAACAGACTATAAAACATAGATTTCGTCAGTCACTCATTCTGTAGAAATACCATATATTTACATCTCTTTCCATCATCATGTCTTCCTCTGGACACCAAGGAATCTTGTCTTCTGTTTGAGACTAATCCTTCCACCCGTGTTCTGCGTACAGATCTGCATCACAGGCCCTGCTCCCTTAGCTACTCACTCTGCTTTCTCTTGTATGTTTAACTTCCGCCTAAGTGAGTTAGAGACTCACTTCTTCCGCAGTGGGATAAGAAAATCTACCAGTATTGCAGATCCTCTATAGTTCTCCAGGGACCTCATATCTCCCACTATGTACTCTTTCCCCTAATATCTCCTCTTCTTTTACAGACAAGCCACTTCACTAGCTATAAGATATCACCTTTCAAGTCTACAGGATCTAAGTTTATATTAAAAAAAAAAAACACTGAAATTATTTAACCCAATTAACCTGTATTCTTCTACTTCCAAATCCAATGCACTATTAGGTTCTCATCAAGAAAGGTCTCAGAAATACTGATCTTATTATTCTCCTTCACTGTCCCTTGAGATAACATTACTTTCTTAGTTTCCTACTGTTTTGCTCTCGCTCAGCAGCACCACCATTACCACGCCTCAGTCAAATGTTATCCCACCATATTCACCTTAGAGTTCTTATCTCATTTCATACACATGTTTTGTTGATATAATTTTATTATGTTAACTCTTGTCTACATTTTTATGAATTCTAAATCCATACTTCTGGCTTAGTTCTCTCTTCCCAGTTTCTGGGGAAATATGTTGTTTATTTGACAAAGGCTTAATGGTCCACATTGCTGGACTACTTTTTATTTGTGATGAGGAAAGACTTGAAAGAAAAATAAGGAAATGAGGTTTGCTGTCAGATTATGGCAGATCATGACAGTGAAGAAATTTGAATGCTGCTAAATAGGCAATGAAAAAGCATCAAAAAATTTGGATGAAGATACTTACTTGATAGATAATATGCTTCAGAAAAAGTATCAGTTTATGGTGGACAAATTAGAGAGAAAGAGAGGAGGAGGAGAAGAAGAAGAAGAAGAAGAAGAAGAAGAAGAAGAAGAAGAAGAAGAAGGGAAAGTTGGGAAAACATTAGGACAAAAAATTAGCATAAAAAATCCGTGACATAAAGTAAGATGGGAAGGGTAGAAATGTAAAGTGAGATAAAGATTCTAAAGAGTTTATAAAACAAAATATACAATGATTTGTGAATGTTGAAGTGTGAGGGAAAAAAGAAAAGAAGGACTTGACAAAACTGCTTAAATATTCACTCTGGCTGAAGAGGAAAAGAACACTCCAATAGGAAAAAAGGATTAGTTCATTTTACCTTATATTTAAGGTATCCATTAGACATCTCTGCGGAAAAAAAAAAATCTGTAGGCAATTAGAAAAGGAATTCTGATATTCAAGAAAGAAGTCATGCAAGAAACAAAATTAAGGAAATTACTAAAACTGATGGTGGATGTTCTATAAATGGGAAAGGTCCTCCAGAGAGGGTATCTTAGACCAAGTAGAGTCCTGCATTTGTGTAGGAAAAAAAGGCATTGCTATGGGCAAAAACATTGCAGCAATCACAGAAAAAAGAAACAATATCACCAGGTAAACTAAGAGAAGAGAGAATTTCAGGAAGAACAGTATGAACAACATGGATAAAAGTAGAAAAGTTAGTATATAGGATATAAAAAAAAAGGGTTTGGGAAATAAAACTATTTGCATAACACTGAGTACCATAGTGTCATTTAGTCAAAATACATATATTGAATTTCCACGAAAGTGAAGCCGCAGCTCTTCCTGATTGAAGGCTATCACCATGGCATGCAAAGGACAATCAAAAGGTCTTCTATTTGACAGAAACAGTCCACTGGAAAGTTTACTGCAGATTTACTGCCCTCAAGGGTATCCTATCTGGAGAGAAACAGCTACTCTTATTTTAGGGAGAAATAGCTATGTAACTGAATCAGTGCACTAAAGTATACCCTTTATGTACGGTGAAAAAGATCACTGTAGGTTTTGTGAAAAAACAATGTTTTCAGTAAGAAAAAGTCTGAGTCGTTAATATTAGACATGAAGCTTAAAAAGAAGTAGAGTCAACCTTAGAACTTCTTAGACATGGGGAGTGACAGGGCTGAATAGGTAGCTAGAAACCGGATCATGAAAAGTTTGGACACTATGCCATGTGAATTATGGTAGCATCTTAACAAGAGGGACTGTTTTCCAGAGAATATTTTAACATGTTAGCAATTATCCCCCTATTTCTTTCTCCCAATAGTCTTGTCCCCATTCAAACAGAAAGCTGTTCTGTACAAATTACCAAAATAAAGGACGGTAACTTCATTCCCTAGGTAGATAACGAGGGAAGGAGCAATCTTCTGGAAACAGAAAATACTGCTTGAAGTGCTTCTAAGTAGGGCCTCGGACAGCCTTCCTGAGAATCTCGGTGCTCCTGCCTGACAGCAGAGCAGCAGAATGATTTCTGAGCTTGCAAGAATGGACAGGCCATATACAGAGTGCTGCACGACCTAAAAGGACCTTGTGCACAGGATCCTGAAGCGTCTCCGAAGACGCTTGTTTAGACAACCGACATGTAAGACTAGACGCTCCCCACGTTTAGTAGTTTGATTCTATATAAGAGAGTTCAACTTCTACCACTCAGCTTGCTCTTTTCATTCAGATTACAAACAACTTCAGTTTTTCAAATTGTACAAATACAACAACACATAAATCCTTCCCTTGATTCTACATTTTCTTGAAATGTACTAGGCTAGATTTCTTTCTTGAAAGAGTAGGCTAGATTTAGTTTTTTTCTTTTAAATCACTAATATGTTATATAGCAGTTACTTAATATTAGAAGCAAGAAGGAAGTCTTTCACAAAGAAGGGACTATTCCAGCAGAGCTTCACTGGATGACTATCTGAGAAAAATTATGTTTTGGCCTACGGAAAGGAAAAATGGATATTGAAATATCTCTCATTATATAGTATATATCCGTCTTTATTGTTTCTCAGTGCAATGATAAATTATTTATGTGAGAAATTACATATTGCAGTATTTCACTGATTAAAAGCCAAATTAAATACCCGGAGTTAACACTGAAGAGGCACTCTCTGTTAAAGATGGCCTAATATTAAAATGAAAATGTCTTTGACACATTAGGAAAACTTTTGATGACTCTTTTCCTTTTTATGTCTCCCTTCACATCTGAAGATATAGTGTAAGTTGATAATACATTATAAGGTGACCTTCACAAATCTAAAATAGTGACTGCCCAGAACAGATCATGGCATTATGGATTACCCAATGAATAATGACCAGTTTTAATGAAAAGGCATAGTGAAACTTATTTGACCCTGCCACTTCTATATGTCCTTCTAAAGGGTCATAATAATATCCCAGTCCATTCATTCCCTATGACTTAATGATTTCTGATTTAGCCTGTCTAGATCTGCAAAGGAAAAATAAATCTCTAGAAAATTTAATCCTAGTTAATAAAACTAAGTTAAATGATAAAGCAAAGTAGTAAAATTTCAGTGACAATATTTAAATTAGAATCTGATTTATCTGTACAACCAGCCACAGATGGAAAGTGAGAGCATGTAGGTGTATTATTTTAACAAAAAATATGTTGAAGAAAAAATTAGAATAACTTTCTTTTCCCTAGAAAACATTTTAAAAAATGAAATTTAAGAATTTAGAAGCTGAGACATCTAAACAAAATATATAATCTGTTTGAGAGAGATATATGTCTGAAACCAAATAATCCATGGGCATTTGAATGTTCCCACTTACTAAAGCTTTTATTTGGAGGAATTGACTATAGTTTGAGATTGTGGGATCATGTAAGTTTTGCCACAGTCAAAGAGATTAATGAAATTTAAAGTCGTAGCAGTAATACCATTAAAATAAAAACTGGTAAATTAAGATCAGCACATTTCACATTGCTACTTTTTATACAGTGCCCTAAAAGTTAACGAATTGTATCAGACAAATTCCATATGTAGGATTTGCCTCAGTTAAAGTGCTAAAGTAGACTGAGGCTAACTTTGCTCTCTGAAAGGAGTTAATATTTTTTCATTTTTGCTGCAATAAAGACTGATTCATATTTTAGCTTTCAATGTCATATTGCCAATACCCAATTTTTATTGTCACCTCTACTATAAAGCACGTCCTCTTCTTGTCAAGCTCAAAAGGGCACTGTGATGAACCTTGCATTGCGTTGGCTCGTGAACATTTTCCTGTCAACATCTATCACAATACTGCAGAAAGAGCATCTTTGCTACGGTTACTTCGATGAAGCTATTATATAATCGGCACTTACTAGGCTGAACATCACTGCTCAAAAATGCATTTATCAGGAAAACAAAAAAAAGGAAGTCTTGTCTGTTTTCATTAATGATGAGCAGTAAGACGTATATGCCAAGGAATTACTTTCCAAAAGAATCCCACATTTAAAAGCAAACTTGTTGAATTAGCCAAAAATATTAATAAACAGTGAGAATGAAACAAATGTGGGTTAACTTCAAACCTGAGTCTAAACATTGCTTGATAGCTTCATAAAGCCAGGGGGATTTTATGTCTTCAAAGGAAGCTGATGTTCTGGGTAATTTAATAGGGAAGTTGATGGAGAAAAATCAAGAAGGTTACCAACTGCAGGGAGACCAGATGAACAAACTCCATACGGTGGAACTATTAAGAGATTACACCCTAAGAAAACTGAAAGACTAGTCTGTGAAACGTGGTCAACTTGCCAAGCGAATTTTCTGTGGCAGAGATATGGAAAATCAGGGTCATTCCCTCTCCACCTTTCATTTTTTTAGGTGACCTGAAAATGCTCAGTCTTAAAATTGGACTGCCCTGGGTTCAGTTTTGTGCTCTGCGGCTTTCTTACTAGCAACGTGGCACTGTGACTATAATTTATATTGCTTATCCTTCAGTTTCATAATTTTTCAAATGATGCAAGCTTGGAAGGTGGATTAGAGCAATTTTTACAAAGTATATAACATCATTCCTGGTTATTTTTAATTTATTATGATGATAAAAATGGACGCGAAGATAGTTTAAATAATAATGCGGCTGGTTTAACAATTCCAGTCTCATATCAGAAAGCCCTTTTTGATCTTAAAGGTACATCAAACATGAAGAACTATTTAGAACCCCTCTCTGAGGTGATGCCGGGTAGAGAGCTTTCTAAATGGCCTATTTCCTAAATGGAAAGTATTTCTTCAAGATTAGATAAAAATGCCTCTTACTTCCATGTAGAGAGGAATTTGTGTGTGTTTATGTAGCAGTTACATTTCCCATGTAAAAGTGAGCACAATTTCAGCTTCACAAAGAGAAAGAGACCAAAGACAACTAAAAAAGAAACAATTCCAATTAAAGAAACAGGGGTTGTTTTTGTCTCAAAGCAGCTAAAACCCAATTGAAGTAACTTTGGAATTGACTATTTCAAAATGATCTTAGTGGCAGCTACCACTGAAGAGAAAGACATGGACCCTATCAAGCCTCTCTGTTTTGTGATCCATGTGTCCCTTGGTCAATCTCATATTTTCCATTTGGTTTTCTCCTTAGAACTAGAATCATGCCTACCAACAGCCCTGGGCTCAAATATGTCTAGCAACACGACATAGGAGAAAACACCCATCTCCAGGATAGAAACTCCTAAGGACATTTTCTTATTGCCTTAAGTTGGATTAATTCCCCAGCCCTGGAACAGTGATCACAACCAGGTATTGGAAATACCAGAAATGTCCCAGGCTGGGGTCATTTGACTATCACTGTGAGTGATTAGGAATCTACATTTGCACCTTCTAATAGAAGAAAAGTTTGATCTGAAGGGTCCTCATTGCCCTGGGGTGTAAAGTACTAGTACCAACAAGACAGAAATATATATGTACTGTAAAAGGAGCATAAAATGTTGTATATTATGCATACGTTAGCATATATTAATATAAATGTATATATTAGAGTAGAAATCCCTTTTTATGCCAATGTTCAGCAAAAATATATTCTTGTCCTTCAAACTACAGACAGTGAAAAACAGTATAACATAAAAATGATGATCGTGAAAGGACAGTGGGAGTAATAAAGAGAACAAGGTGGGTTAAGGCAGAAAAGAAACAAGACTGATGTTAAATTCCAGGTAGATGCTCTTTTCTAACAACTATTTATATCTCTGCATTTTATATGTATATAGTTTATAAATTGTCTAAATTACTTTTTCAATACCTTATATAAGTTTCCCTTAAATCAAATTTAACTCACTCATTCCTAAAGGACAAATTTAATAATCCTTTTCATAAATTGCCTTAAAGAATGATTCCCCGTACATGCTTATTCTCATAGGGTCAATGATGTATCACCTAGTCATATGCTATACTACATACACATTATTATTAAGTAAGGTATGTTCAGCCACAAGTAACAAAAAAAATTGTAAACAGTGGCTTAGAAAAAATAAGGCTATTTGTTTTGTACGACCAGAAGGTCATGGTTAAGCAGTCCACATTGGTATGGAAGCTCATCCGCGTCCCCAGACCCCGGTGCTCCTTCCTTTGTCCCACTCTGTCATCTTTGGCTCGTGGCAGTCACATTTCCAGGTATCTGATTTTCATTTCAAGAAAGAAAAAGTATAAAAGGGAAAAGATGAAGAGCGAATAAAGAGAGACAAGCAAGTTGTATTTCTTTTTATAAAAACTTTTCTGGAAGTCTAACCCAGAGACTTCTTGAAGTCCATTGGCCAAAACTGCATCATAATGGCCTTCTGTGGCCTCAAATTAATTGAGAAGATAAATATTTTTAATTAGCACATTTTCACCCAATGAAACTAATTTCACTGTATGAAATTAGGTAGAGTTCTAACTAATAAGGAAGGCAAGAATGTCAATTGAATAAGCAACTACTTGTACTGAGAGTGCTATCACAATAAAAACATGTCATCTATAATTTACATCCCACGCAGGCATTCTACACATCTGGTGTTAAAAGTGAAAATAATAATCAAAAACTATGATAGCTACAGCTAGTTAATGTCTAAAATTTAAAAAAAATTCCAGTTACCGTGGCCGAGTTAAAGAGTGTGTCAGAAGAAGTTTTCAATTTGTTATGCATCCCACATGCTTTTTTAAAATTCCATATAACTAAGTTATTACGTAGGCGTATCTTGATTTAAAGACTAGAAAGCCAACTTTCAGAGAGTTGAAGTGATTTTCCCAAGTTCCTTAGCTAGGGCCAAGAATTTAACTGAGATATTTTGCATTTCACATCTTCTTTTTATTCACCATGCTTTCCTACCCATTCATGTTTTTAGGCTAAACTATTCTGCCTCTTGTTTCTCCCCCAGGTGTCTGTTGATGTTCATTTCAACCAAAATGCAAACTTTAAAAAGTAAGTGTAGCTTAGGGGGTAGTTCATTGTTTAATTGGTTTTAGGCTTGAACTTTTGGAGAAATAAATCTGGAGAATTTTTATTACACTGATTATTGTTAAAAATTATAATTATAAAAATAAATAAACAATTAGACTGTTGATTAATTAATTAATAGGTCCTTCTCTACTGTGCTAAGTGTAACTGGTAAAGACCACTTTTTAATCATACCAACACATGTATACCTTCAGTAGCAATAGGTTTTTCAAAAAGGTCAATGATTACTGCAGTGATAGATTGAGTTATAAATATACATAAAGGTCTTTGATTAATTCTGACAAGAAAAGTGTATCTGAATGAGAATGAAATCTTTGAAGAAATTCTTGAAGCAAAACACTAAAGTTCTTCGAGGTAATTAAAATTCAATTTTATTCAGGGTCTCTTACGTGGCTACAACTATAGAAGTTCCGTGGAAACCCAGAATTGTTAATGTAATATTTTCCATCAAAGCAATGACAGACCAGGACCTTTCATGGCATCATGAAATAATTGGAAAATGTTATATTTTGAAAAGAAAATAAGAAAACAGCCACTCTATTTAGCACTCACTGTAATCCCTGTTTTTTGCTAGGTAATTTATGAGCAAATTATCCATGAATAATATGGACTGTAGATTGCTGCTATTGACATGTAAATGCAAATTGTGTTTGATCTTCCCTACTGATGGAGTTTGGAAAGAAATTACTTGCCACATCAATGGCAATATATCAAGAACTAGAAGTTTGTCTTTTATCTGCCCTGATAAAGATCTCAAAATCTACATAGCAGCTGCGGTTGGGACTATCGCCTGCTTAACTGGGTGGCAATCCACCTCTCTTTTTCAGGATCCATCTAGTTTCTCTTGGCCAAAATAAATAAAAAATGCATTAAACAGGAATATGATAGGGACCTACACCTTTAAGTGGGTTACGGTGATGCTAGTCTCAGAATTCCCTCCTTCCTGCTATGCTATTTCTAATTACTGTATTGCCTGGGGTGGAAAAGGGCAGTTTCTAGATTTTCCTCTTAATCCTTCCTATCTTAATCACACCTTTTTCTTCTTTCTTCCCATAGGTTTTGCATGAGGTGCTAGATTTTCAGGCTCATGAATCCAGTTGTTCCTATCTCAGATCTAGGACATATGTAGTCAGTCCCCATGATAGTTCTGCCGGCTCTACAATTAGACCCTTGACCCTATTTTCTGGCACAATCTGCCTTTCAAATATTCCATTGTAGACCACAGTTTTTATAAGATCTTAGAGTTGACAGTTGGCTGCCCTGGGCCCACTTTTTTATTTTTCCAGAGCTTCCAGTATTTACACCAGCAGCCACCCTGACCCATGTGTCGTAATGATCATTGTTCCGATACCTTTCACTGACCACGTCCACAGCATTCTTAGTGTTCCACCTTGCACCTGTAAACAGACCCAATTAGCCACAAGGTAAAACCTTGATCAACTGTGATCCCACCGTACACAAAGTATTATTACCACCTCATTTGGCACCAGACAGAAGATCCTAATTGCCAGACTACTGAAAAATCTGGCTCTATATCTCACCACAGGAGCTGCTTTCTAGGCTCATCTTGGTTCCAACCATCACAGCCTTAGTTTTTATGTCAGTAGCACATGACAGAGCCTTTTCTGCTCTTACTATATCAGGGTTTGCAGTCCCAAATAACAGAAATGAGAAAAAAAGAGAAGCAAAAGAGAAAAGAGAATGACCACGGAAGGGAGTTTTGCCAAACTGAGTACCGTTTAGTATCTAGTGCAACTAATTGTTTAACTTTCTGAACTGTTGTCCTTTAAATTATAGAAATGGTTGCTTCTCCGAACAGTCTATTGGGTGAAGGGGTGAAAGAATTTATACACTAGCTTTCATTTCCTTTTGATCAATAGTTTACTCCATTGAGTACTAAAACTCTCCTAAAGTTTCTTACTATGAAACCAGTAGATTTCATGGCATCCTAGCACCTAATATTGGCGGGAAGGCCTGAAGCAAGAAACATGGGTATGAGTGACTGCTACTGAACTGTGCCTTCAGATAATCTTTTGGGGCATATGCAGATTTTGTCATTGAGATGTTACCCAGGGATAGAACTTCTGACCTAATGTCCTGGATAGAGGTGAAACCAAAGGTACCTAAAATGGAGCCTAAGAATTCTGTAATAGCTGAGAAGTTTGTGTTGAACATCAAATAAACAAAGATGGCTCCTACCTCTCAGCTTCTAGGCTTGCTTCCTTGTTACAAAATTCATGTCTATTTGCAAATTTTATACAAAAATTAAACAAATTTATCATAGTAAATTATGAGATATTATGATAAAGAAAATAATATGATCTATCTGGCAAGGTACTCAAATTCCAAAGGCAATCAAATGATTAGATGATCAAATTTAGGATTTTTAAGCTAAAAGAATATTACTTATACATCATTCCACATAATCTGCAATTTGTTCCATATAAACTGTGAATATTTTTTTTACAAAGGATTGATTTTTTAATAAAGTGAGCATTCTTGAAGAGACTTCCCACAACACTAATGTTATTCCATAAACCGGGCTATCTTTTCATTGAATTATGTTTACTTTTATTGATTGTACTGTATTTGTGTGTGTGCGTGTCTGTGTGGCAGTGTGATAGGCTGATTTTGATCTTCATAACTGTATTTAAATTATATAGTTTGTATCTTTAGTGGTCTCTTAGTTATGTTACCATTACCTGCAAAAATCATCTAATCTGTTGTTTGTTTTGTTTTGTTTTTATTCTTCATTTGACCTATGATCTCTCTCTTTGTCCTAGGTTTTAGATATGCTCCTATGCTATGCTAGTAATTTTCATGTCAACTCTTTTCATTTCTCTTTTAGAATAATAAACCACGAGACACATATTTAACAATACAATTTGTAAAATGTCTGTAGTTGATGCTCTAAATGTCCAAATTAAAGGCAAACACGTTGTTTTACAGTAAATCTTCAGTAGAAATTTCAGTTTGTTGCATAGCTTTAGAGAAGGTAATTAATGCTTAGGTGAGAAATTTGTTTATTTAACATGTGTTTCCTGTCATAATTGACATTTGAAAGTAAATAGTCTATTTGAAGATGAGTCCCTATGGCACAACTTTTAATATATTTTTTCTTCTGTCAATAATCTTAACTTACCTCTGTAAAAATACTTACAGTGTAATTCAGAACATCAAGATGCATTTCCATATATCTTTAAATCTCATTGTATTGCCCATTTATTTATGTATTTATTTATTTTTTTAAGTAGGCTCCACACCAGCGTGGAGCCTGACACGGTGACTGAACTCATCGCCCTGAGATCAAGACCTGAGCTGAGACCAAGAGTCAGACGCTCAAGTGACTGAGCCACCCAGGCACTCCTGTTTTGCCCTTTTTGGAACCAATTTTTCAAATAATATTCCATGACAAATAATGGTTCATAACGTTTTTTTAAACATAAGTTTCCATAGTATAACCACATTGCTTGATATGGAAATGGCGTTTTATTTTTTAATATTCTTTAATATCCTTTCAGAGGACCAATAGGAAATGATATTTTTGTCAAGGAAAGATTTCTTAATGCTAAGAGGAGCATTCACCTTAGGCTATCAGACATCTCAAGATGTACTTATTCCTTCTTTCGTTTATTCATTTTTTGAATAGTAACATGATATAAACTATATAATGAACATTAGTAACATGGCAACTGAGCAATAACGTCCCCAGAGATATGCCTTCTAACCTAACCCTGCTATTTCCAAGAGCCTCCCTTGGCTATGAATATAAGCTCACCCTAATAAATTTATCATTGCAATAGGCTGTGTTCACAGATTTTAAATCTTTTTTTTTTTTAAAGATTTTATTTATTTATTTGACAGAGAGAGAGAGACAGCCAGCGAGCGAGGGAACACAAGCAGGGGGAATGGGAGAGGAAGAAGCAGGCTCATAGAGGAAGAGCCTGACGTGGGGCTCGATCCCAGAACTCCGGGATCACGCCCTGAGCCGAAGGCAGACGCTTAACCGCTGTGCCACCCAGGCGCCCCAGATTTTAAATCTTTTTAACCTATCATTTATTCTCACCTGAATTTGTTAATGTATGCATCTATTTATAGAGGGTCCTAAAAGGTAGAGCTGATTTTAGCTAATGATAAAAAACATAATTCTGCCCCAGTAATTACAGAGACAGACTCTTTTGATGGAAAATAGCCACCCAAATTTAAATGGTTAATTGATGAAATTCACAAAGAAATAGTGAACGGTACTGAATTTACAACAGATAGCAATATTAAAACTAATTTTCTGAAAAAATAATAAGAGCTGATTGACAGGAAAGGGCCTTTTAATATATAATAGCAATAGCTAATTGCAGCCTCGTGTTTTGTAGAAATGTTGTGTTTTTGCTAATGAGGGATATAACTTTTGGCTCTTTTTGTTCGTGTTTGTTTTTGTTTTAGGAGGAAAAAAACCAACAGTTAGGGAGAGGATAAAGGAACATGAAGGGTGGAGCATTCAACCCTCCCCTGCCCAAACACAAGCAGACTATTAATTTGTATCACTAAAGAAGAAAGGTGGGAAGAAGACATCTGAAAAAGTTTGTTGACCTGCTAGGTCTCAAGGTGGTTAATTAAGACAACTGGGACAAACCAAAAGCAAAAAGTAACAATCAAGACTGTACACACGTGTTGTGATCGTTCACGTAAAAGGCAAAGAAAAAGAAATGTTCCATTTTTTTCCCCACGGAACACCATCAGGTATGGGTTAATTTGATGACATTCAGAGCAGGCATGTAAAATGTCCCTGCAGAAGAAACTTGACCAAAAGTTTCCTGCTGTTTTAAGGAGCTGGAAAGCTGGGGAGACTGCAAAGAGGTCAGCCTCGGAGCGAAAAAGTAGAAAGTCAGAATGGAGAAAAATGTCTTAAGGTCACAGAGACGACAGAGAGGTCTAGGCAGAGTTGTTGCAAAGTGCCTTGGTCAAGGCCTCCAGATAAAGAAGACTTTGGAAATCAGTTGCTTGAGATAGAAATGCTCACTTCTGTATAAGCATGGTGGGCCCGAGGGGGGGAATATGGCCTGGGCCCCTGCTGCAGCTCCCTGGAGAGACTGCAATGCACTTGTCATGCACCAGGTCTGGCGGGGGGGGGGGGGGGGGGGGGTTT
>NW_024426230.1:16588695-16661155 GCF_017311325.1 Ursus maritimus
ACGTTTTTCCTCTTGAAGCCTGTTAGACAAAGCCTTTGTAATTAGCTGTAGTCAGGTGTGAAGCATCGTACATATGATCTTGGCCTGGACTCAAACTCATGAATGTTCTGGCCACCAGAGATTATGTGATACTCTGGGAACAATAATTATGCTGCAGGTTCCTGGAGGCAAGTGAATCATAGACATGAAAGAGTCATTTTCTCACCCCCTACAATTTGGCAAACTATAAAATGAGGATGGTCATCAAACTAGCTCCCAGCAGAACATTATTCTTATTAAGGGCTCCAAGAAAGGCAATACTGATGCATCGATTATCACAGGAAGTCCCCAAAGAGCTGAAAAACTTGAGTAGAAATGTTCTGCACCCAGGTGAGATTCTGGGGACAGAATCTCTAAAGCAACTTCGAGGACAAGTTTGTATAGGTTATGGTGAATCCAAGTATGGATGCTTGTTTTAAGTACTGTAGGACTCAGAAAAATGGTCTCAGGAGATAGCTCTCTGTGTGAATGCAAGAGCCGTTTCCATATACTGCAATACTTAACGCCCACAAGCCACTTGCATCCATTCCTCGACTGTAACTGGGGGTGGGGAGAACATTCTCATTTTATGGAGCAACTACCGCCTAGGCAACTCAACTGAACTCTTCAGATACATTAAAGCCAGTAGGTATGAGAAAGTGACCAAAATAGTTTCCTTTTAGGTCTCTTCTGCTTTAACCCATAAAATCTTGGACTATAAAACATAAACCTGGACAAATTTACTTCTCTACTTCTGGTGTGGCTGAAGAAGTAGTGGCATCCGTCCTCAAACTTTCTGACTGAACCACAGGAATCAGGGCGCTTGACAAACCCAAATCAAAAGATAGGGATGAATATATTGAGAAAACTCATTCTCAAGATCTGCAGTAGAGCAGAAGTTGAAGGATCTGCCCTCAAGGACTCCCATCCCATCACATGCGGTGAGATAAAACCAGAACAGACACAAGAATGTATGAAACTCTAGATGGGCTTGGAAGTCCTAGAAAATGCCTGGAGTTCCATTAGTCAAGATGGGGGACTTGGAACATTTACGAGTCAGGATAACTTAGAAGATATGCTGAGGTCATAAACAACCCCCATATCTTAGTGAGTTAGTACAATAAAAGTTTATTTTTAGTTTATGCCATGTTGGCTGAGGCTCTGAGCAAAAATTCAGGACAACTGTTCTCTTTGTAGCAACTCAGCAATCCAGGTTAATGAAGTCCCCAACGCTTTCTAGCTGCTCTGTCTGCAACACATAGTCTCTCCAATCTATGTGGAAGAGAAAAACAGTGCTGGAATGTCTCCCTGCGGTAATTAAAGGCTTTGGCCCTGAAATGACCCATTACATTCATTCACAAAGCTTTTGCCAATTCTAGTCACATGACACTGTCTAACTACAATGAGAAGTCATGGCTGAGCAGTGGGAGTGTCTAAGGCAGGGTATCAAGCTGTGTGATATGGTAAATGTAACCTACTTTGTACTCAGGGTGGTAGAGTTTAGAAATCTAATAGTAGGTACATCCTCCACACTAAAAAGATTGAAGGATGAGATGGGATAGCAATGATTCAACTGTTCTCAGAGTTCTTTCTCCACCAAATAGTTCTTTCTCCTGTCCACATATATTAACATCTCTTATGATTTAAGATTATGACACTAATGATTCCAGTTGTATATCCACTGCCTTAGTCATCATTATTCAAGCAGCAATAAAAATATATTTATATCTACAGTGAACTGAGCTCCGGTGGACTCTTCGACAAAAATCAGAATTAGATTCTAGATGTTAACTCCCCTTCCCAACAAATATGAAAGTTTCTTGTAAAGTTTAGAATTTTGTTGAGTTTTGACACCTAATAAACCAATGCTCATTTTATATCTAACATTTCTATTACTTAGCTTTTTAATTTATTTTTATTAATGTGGGGAAGGTGATATGAACTGGAAAACCTGGAACAAATTATGGTCAGCTTAAAGACACCTGCTGTCAAGACTTTTAAAGAAGGCATATTTATTAACTTGAATTTACTACTCCTGATTGTTTTTTGATATATCATCATTCTTCTTTTCCTCCTTGAGGGGGAAACTTTTATGGAAGGTGTTACTGCACAGCTGTTATTTCCTCTCACTAATAATTAGCTCATTGTAAAATTCACTCTGTTGTTACTTTAAGCCTAGCTCTTTTCCTAAGTCAGCTGCCAAAAGCATTATGTAACTTACTTATTCATGTTTATTTTTAAAAATGGTGTGGAAGTATATTCCACCTGATATCAGCACAATTCATTTTTATCTTTAATAAGTTTTATTTACGTGTCTTTTGCCTCACTCTAACTCCTATCCTCATGGTACATCACACTTGTTCAGTATTTTGGGGGGTTATTTTAGTTTGGGGGCGTGTAAATATTCAATGTCTTCCTGTACCTTGGGCTCTCTGTTCTCATCTGTTAAATATAGTGTGTAGGGGAGCCTGGATGGTTCAGTCAGTTAAGCGTCCAACTCAGGTCATGATCTCAGGGTCATAAGATTGATCCCAGTGCTGGGTTCCATGTACAGCGTGCAACCTGCTTGAGATTTTCTATCCTTCTCTCTCTGCCTCTCCCCTCCGCTCGCACTCTCTGTCTCTGTCTCTCTCTCAAATAAATAAATAATAAATAAAATCTTTAAAAAAAAACCCAACATAGTGTGCAATCTGGATTGTAGGGAAAACCAGACATGAGAGAGGTGGCTGGGCAGGACAGCATAGAATAAATGTAGTGTATCCAGGAGAAAAATAAGCTTAGGACATGACTGGGCATCAAGACATAGATATGTTCATTCCACTAGGCAAGAGGAGAGGAAGTAATGGGCTATTCATATTCCATCCTTACTTCCAATATTCTGATCTTCTTCTGATTCTGATTATTTCTCTTCCTATCACAACCATGCAAATATAATACAGTAATATTTTATCAAATGCGACAAATAGGTAAGGATATTAAGTACACTAGAGGACATATGTGTGTACGTAGGATATGTGTATATACGCACTGGCATAGCATGCCCAGGCACACACATACCAAGCACATAAACACCACCCACATACACATAGTCCAACACCACACACGTAAAACCCATACCCACAACATACCACATATCCATCCATATCATACATGCACACAGTACAAACCACATTCTACATAGTACTCACCACGCTCACGTGCACGCCGCCTGTCCTATCCTCACACACAACATTCGACACTCTGACTTCTGAAATCCACAAACTTTACATCACCGGCACAAGCAAGTATGAAGTATCATAGTCCTTTAGGATGCTTTGTTGAACATTTGTGCTAAAAAGAAAATTTTCTTGCTTCCTAAGAACACCTATAAAGATAATATATCTGTATGCCTTTGTTTTAAAAAATGGCTTTTCAGTATTTTTTTTAAAGATTTTATTTATTTATTTGACAGAGAGACAGCCAGCGAGAGAGGGAACACAAGCAGGGGGAGTGGGAGAGGGAGAAGCAGGCTCCCAGCGGAGCAGGGAGCCTGATGTGGGGCTCGATCCCATAACGCCAGGATCACGCCCTGAGCCGAAGGCAGACGCTTAACCGCTGTGCCACCCAGGCGCCCCGCAGTATTGTTTTTGGAATATCCCAAGGGTACAATATTTATTTATAAAAGTTTGCAAAGAAAAAGTTAATTTTCTTTCTGACAGTTTTATTCCTCAAAAAAGCAATTAATTATTTCTAATATTGTTAAAAGCATCACAATAAAATGATGAAATCATTAAATTAGTTCTTAACCTCATAAATGACTTTTATCATAATGCACTTTAGTATTAAGAATTATTGCAAAAATAAGAGTTTTAAGAGGTAATTATTCCCAATATTAAGTTAAAACCATTAACCCCTGTTGTTAGATATTTGTCCCTGTAGGTTTATAAATACATAGTGATAAAAATGTAATCATAGACTTTTGGACATAGACATCTTTATTCCAAAGCTGTTTATTGAAAACATATTTTATCTTTACCATTTGACCAAAGAATCTGAAAATATTAGAAAAGCAAAAGATTGTGAGAACCCTGATCATTGAACCAACAATGGATTTGCCCAACCCTTACTATTTATCCTCTTCTCTCTCTTTTTAGTGGGAGAAAAATGGTGGTGAGACGAGGGAGAGAAGAAAGTAGGCAAGCTAGAAGGGGATTAAGTCTGCTGGGATAAGGCACATGACAGCTGTAATTTTTTTTTAAGGTATTAAAGACTTAGACTAAATTAAGGGAGGAAAAAGACCTAAATTTGAACTACTATGTTTCAGTGTATTATCTAGCAAAGCTAAATGCTTAAAATTATGGAAAACTATTAACTGTTACAGCAGTTTCTCTGGCCACAGATATTCGTGTTTGTACACACGCGCACGTGGACATGGACGTAGATACTTACAAATATAAGTAGAGAAGCAAAGGAATGTGAAAGACATGGTAAAGGGAAGAGAGAATAACTTAAAGGATATTTTTTCTAAGACTATTCATGACTATGATTCCGGTTCCCTTCTACTGTGAGAAAAAAAATCTTGTTTTCTAAGTTTATACAATATATACAACACACAAGCACACACACACACACACACACACACATTTTTTTCTTTACTTTTACATTCCTGACAAGGCATTCTTCTCTCTGGTGCCATACAGGAGGGCATATCAGATAGCACAATTAATCCTGAAGACCAAAGAGATGAGGATGTCGAATCCATTTTCCCATCTCACAACAACCCCAGACATTATTGAATTGTTGATAGAGAAAAACAACCAACAAACAAAAAAACAAGGTCTGTGTTGTATAGTCCTGATGTTGTTTCTCAGAATATGTGAGCATATATGGATGGACTATGCATTGTCCTTGCCTACCAGATGACACTGTAAGGAAAGTGGCCCCAACAATTTTATTTCAATTGTTTCCATTGTTTCCTCTCCATTCCTTGGTTAATTTCCTATTTCTTATACCACGTGCTTTGCTTAGGAGATGAAGCCCTTCCACACCAAAAGCTGCAGACGTCTGTCCTGGGGAATGTTGCACTGGCTGGAAAGTAAACTTATGAAATCAGGGCATGGGAGAGATTCCTAGGTTTAGAAATAAATGACGAGAACTCACAGAGACATATCACTCAGATTCGCACCAAATTAAACCAAAGCAAATCTCACTTTTCAAAATATAAGTGCAAGAAAATAGAAGAGAAGGGCAAATCAGTCAGATCAAATCGCTGACTGAGCAACGCTTCTCAAGCATCTGACCATCTTCTGGGGGTTCATTATCTATCTCAGATGTGGAAGAGCAGTTGACAAAGATAACTGCATGGCCAGTAGAGTAAATTCCTCTTCTAACTCAAATCACTATAGAGGTTCACAACTAACTACCAGCTCTGAAAGTGGAGAAAAGGTAACTGCTATTAAAAAACAAAATAAAACAACAGCAACAACAACAACACTCACTAGAGTCTTTCAGCATTCTGTAATAGGGCAGGATTTTGTTTCATTTGCACGATAATCTTTAGAGAACAGGTTGATTGAGCTCGATTGATCATTGCATTGGAGAAAAGGAATTCTGAGTTTTATGTTTATGTTTTCGAGTTGCCTTGGAGAGCTCTGAGTGGATAAAGGCACTTGGGGATGAAGAAGGCATTTGGGAAGTTTTTCATAGGGCCATAAAATGAGGTAGGGACCTAGATAATTGGCTACCAAAAAAGATAAATGTGCCCAAGAAATTTTAGGGAAAGTCGTGAGGATGCTTGTTCAAACTGATTACTCTTCTATGCTCTAATTTCCTCTCATTATAGCAAAAATTTCACGAAATTATTGTTATCGCATAACACATTGTTTAATGGTGACTTGGAAGATGGCATATAACCCTTATTCACTCCCGGGTAAAGGGAACCAGGAAGAATAAGAGAATTCAAAGTGATTGATAAATGAACCTGAAGCAAACTTGCAGAACAAAATGCAATAGGTAGCCAACAAGAGAGGGTAAGCATTTATAAAACAAGAATGTGTGAATCTAGGAACCATTAAGGAAAGCCTGGGCTTTGAACAAGCCCATGGGATGAAAGCCCTTTACTTTATATGCATATGTTAAATGAAAGGGCCATCACCAGAGGAATAGGGTAGATGGATACTCACTGTTGGTCCTCTTATAAGAGAGATCTATGCCATCCACTGAAATCCATCTCCAATCCCTGGCATACAGCTAGAATTTTTTCAGCCTTCTTTGTACTTAATGTGTGGCTAAATGGAATCTCTCTAATGGAATGTGGTTGGTAGTGATGTAAGCTAATTTCTGGCACATTAAAATCTAACCTGTAGCTCCTCCATTTCTTTCCCCTTCTACCAACTGCATGCAAATCATTATGTGTTCTTAGGAGATGACATAGCCACAAAATATAAGATGTTTAGTTACCAAATCACCACATGAGGGAAAGCCATGCCTCTCTCTTGACCACTCAACTGATTGTATGGGTAAGAAACAAGTTCCTATTATACTAAACAACTAAAATTTTGGGATACAAAGGGAAAAAAAAGAGAGAGAGAGACAAATCAAGAAACAGACTCTTAATTATACAGAACAAACTGATAGTTACCAGAGGGGAAGTGGGGGGGGGGATGATGGGGATTAAGGAGTGCCTTGTTGTGATGAGCACTGGGTGATGTATGAAGTGTTGAATCACTATATCGAATACCTGAAACTAATATTACACTGTATGTTAACGAACTGGAAATAAAATAAAAACTTAAAAATACATATATCAAAAAAAATAAAATAAAATATTGGGATGCATTATTTTTCTGAGTCCATCTCTCCTAGCTACCATGTGCTACTTTGCTGGAAACTTGAGAAAGAAGAATGTTTACAAGGGTATAGGCATCTGACATCTAGGAGGTTACTCTGATTTTGACACATTTCCAGAAATTCTGTATATTCCTATTTTCCTTATTAACCCCAAAATAAATAACATGAGCCTTGTGCTTTCTTAAGGCTGAAGATAAAACTTCATGACAAAAAAATCATGCAATCAAACTTAGTAGGTAGAAAGCTAATTAAATATAATACATTGTGATACGGGCTCTGATAGGAAAAGAAAGCCTTAAGGAAGAGAAGAGTTGGAAATGAGAGAAAGGTGCTATAACAGATGAATCCGGAGGGCTTGAATGTAAAGGGCATTCCAGACAGTGGGTGATGCAGGTGTGAAATTCAAAAAAACAATAACAGAGCAAGGTATTTTCCAAAAATAGAAAGTAATTAAGAGCTTTATGAATAGTATGTTCTGAAGTCAGAGAGAGATCCATCAGACTTCTTATGGGACGTAGGGATTATAGAACATGACTCAGAGTCTGGAAGGTTGTCCTAGGCATTGGAGAGTTAAGCAAAGAAGTGATGCTGTGGCATTTTCTGTGTGAGAAAGATCATTGCTGACCATAAAGAAGGTTGGATTAGAAGGGGAGGGACAAGATTGATGACAGAGAATGCCAATTAGGAGGTTGTTGCATTAATCCAGACAAGAAATAATGAGCCCTGAGCTATGCCATGGCACTGGGGATGGGAGAAAAGCAGTTTGGAGAGATGTTGAGGTATTTTCGGTAATTGGATATATCAGATTTGAATGCCAGCAGCTCGCTTTTTAGACGCTACCTTATTTACTTGCCAATACAATCTTCTCTGAGTCATTCCTAGAAGAAAAACATATCCGAGATGTAGTATCATTTGTGGCCAAGCCAACTTCTACTGGTTTTAAACACTAGATGGTGATAAATAATTGCATTAATTACTTCACTACGTTAGTGACCCAAAGCAAAGTTGCAGCTGGTATATAAAGCTGTCAGGTATTCCCGTCAAAGAAATATAAAATAAAGGAAGTAAATTTGCTCTGAGAATTAAAACGGAGAATTTTCATAAAAGTGGTCAAAGTCACCTCGAAAGGACGGAAGTATCTCAAGCCGCCAAGATTTGGCTGAAACCACACTATTTTGTTCTGTATACTTCTGGTAACGAAGATCTGTGCTTTGGTTCTAAAACCAGTTATATGAGGCTGCTAGATATGAATTTACATCTAATGAGGCACTCCATTCTCAATTTCACGGCTTTGAGTGTTTGATCTATGGTTATACTCAAACTTAGTTTAGGGAAGGTTGGTTTTATTTTTTGCCTCGTCTTCAGAATTTGCCATCCTGGTCACCCCAAATAAACATAAAACCTAAGTAAAGCCCATGTTGTTCCCATGCAAGCCTCAGCTGAAAGAGAATTCCTAGAGATCCCCCAGCCCACCAGAGATTGCTCCCTCAAAGTCCCTCCTTTTAAAGAAATTACAGAGTGGCCAAACTTATTCACGTGGTAATGTTGCTGGCCAGATCCTTCCCTTGGGAAGTTCAATAAGATAATGACATCTGTGAGACATCTGAGGACACAGCTAGCTTGTCTTCCCTGCTGGTTACCTTCCTCCGTTTTTCACCTTCTTCAAAAGCCTTCATAATGTAATAAAAGTAACTCCCCTCTAATCTGTACATTGACAGTGTTTTAAGTGTACCTCTTTCTTCTTCTCCTTCTTTTTTTTTTTAGATTTTATTTATTTATTTCACAGAGAGAGAGAGAGAGAGCACAAGTAGGGGGAGCAGCAGAGGAGAGGGAGAAGCAGGTTCTCGGCTGAGCAGGGAGCCCAATGCGGGGCTCAGTCCCAGGACCCTGGGATCATGACCTGAGCCGAACGCAGACGCTTAACTGACTGAGCCACCCAGGAGCCCAAGTGTACCTCTTTCTGCCCGTTATAATGCAGAAGATAACACAGGAGTAGGGAAGAACCCTGCAAGAGAACGCTTAATTTAAGTTGCTAAAATGACTTCGCCATGCATTCAGTGTATACACTATTCCCGACAAACTGCAAAGTACAAGCTACATAGAAGTAACTTTATCAAGAGAAGAGCCTAGACAGTGAGTGACGCATTCTCTATCACTAGTCCCACGCTCCTGAAGTAGCACTGGCTCTGCTTTAGTAAACATGTGGACCAGAAAGAGAATTTGAATAAGTCTGATTCTCAGCAACTTAGAAAGTGATTATTCTTATTAAGACATTAGTACTAGGGGCGCCTGGATGGCTCAGTCCATTGAGCATCAGACTGTTACTCTCAGCTCAGGCCTTAATCTGAGCGTCATGAGTTCAAGGACCTCAGACTTATCAGTTAAGTGCTAAGCATTGTGTTCATTTAAAAAATAGCTTGAGGGGTGGCTCAGTCGGTTGGGCGTCTGACTCTTGGTCTACGCTGGGGTCATGATCTTGGGGTCATGGGATCGGCCTGTCAGGCTCCGCGCTGAGTGTGGAATCTGCTTGATTTTCTCTCTCTCTCTTGCTCCCCCTCTGCTCCCCCCACCCTGCTCCTGAGCAATCTCTCTCAAATCAATGAATGGATAAAATCTTTAAAATTAAATTAAATTAAATTTAAAAAATAGCTTGAATTATCAAATATAACCTAGGAAAAGATGAGCTATAGTTACAGCTCAAAAGTCCAACTGATTAGAAATTTATAACTCTTAACACAGCAGTAGCTGTACTAAACCCAGGGAAAGACACAATTCAACCACTCACTGAACGAAAAACGTGGTTTTATCAAAAAAACCGTATTAAACTCTTATTGCTGCTGCAACAAATAACGACAAATTTAGTGACTTAAAACAGGACAAGTTTATTACCCTATGTTTGGGAGGCCGGAAATCCAAAACTGGTCTCGCTCAGTTAAATGTAAACTGTCAGCAGAACTGTGTTCCTTGTGGAGGCCCCACAGGAGAAATGGATTCCTTGCCTCTTCCAACTTCTAGATGCTGTGCACTGCATTTGGCTCAAGAGCCCTCGCCACGATCAGTGCATCTCTCCTAACTACTTTCATCAACCCCTCTCTTTCTTTTAGTCTCCTGCCTCTGTGAAGACCCTTGCAATTACATGGGGCCCACCTCCGTAAGTTAGGATAAGTTCCCCTCCAGATCCTCCCCTTAGACATATCTGAAAAAGTCCTTTTGTCATGGAAAGTAACATTCAAAGATCCTGGAGACAAAGACCTGGGCTTTTTTGGAAGGCCGTTATTCAGCCAACCCCAAAGACTACGCCGTGTGCCTCGTTAAGTGCCAGCCAGTGAAAAATGGACTTATTGTTACTCTTTGATAAAAACAAATGCTATGGTTGTAATCTCGAGTCTCAGATGATAGCCTTTTTTCAAAGTTAGGAAGATTAAACTCATACATTTGTCATAGGACACTCCAGAGATAGTTTCCAGTTTGTCTCCACACTTGAACAAAATTTAGTGACAAAAAAGGGAGAAGATGACTTTATGCTACAAAATGCTCAAGATTAGTCATTCCCTATTGTAAATGATAAGCAAATTGTAACTTTAGGTTACAAATGTCACAAGATAGTATATAATTCCAGGCTCAGTTTAGAATAGGATGGACGGTTGGGGTAAATATTCTTTTTTTAAATTATTAAACGGAATTATACACACATAGAGATGTCTTTGTATAGAATGTGGACATGTTCTAATATCCCTGCTCCCGTGTATCTGCAACAAGTCACCTGAGCTATATGACCAATTCAGATAAACACTGACCTCTGGCCAGGGACATATTTTAAGATGGCCTTTCTCAGTGTCACTTTTTCTTATATTGTTGCATTCATAAGATGATTTCCCCCTAAATAAAACACTAAAAGATAGTCTTCCAAGATATTATATTGACTATGCCGCTGAAGAAAATGATGTAAGCTTAGCCAAATTAATTTGACATGGGATTGAATAATTACAACAGTCAAGTGAGTGAAAACAACCAATTTATTGTGTTTATCTAGAAACAT
This sequence comes from Ursus maritimus, assembly GCF_017311325.1. Lineage (NCBI taxonomy): Eukaryota > Metazoa > Chordata > Mammalia > Carnivora > Ursidae > Ursus > Ursus maritimus. The sequence continues at coordinate 16,599,581 of NW_024426230.1, forward strand.
AAAAGTCTGAAAATAAAATCAAGATCAAACGTTAAAATAATATATTCAAGAAATGTGTTTTATAGGGGTTAGTATAATTGTTAATAAATAGCCTCTTTTTCCTGACTATCTATTATATTTTTAATTTTGACAGTCATCTCCCAAATGTGACTCATACAGTTAAGTGTCTTCCTTCGGCTCAGGTCATGATCCCAGGGTCCTGGGATTGAGCCCCACATTGGGCTCCCTGCTTAGCGGGGAGCCTATTCTCCCCTGCCTGCTGCTCCCCCTGCTTGTGCTTGCTCTTTCCCTCTCTCTCTCTGTCAAATAAATAAATAAAATCTTTTAAAAAAACAATATTTCTTTAACATAATAAATGCATGCAAATAAATATTATAAATTGGACATATTTAAAATATGATTTAAAGATAATCACCTTATTGTTAAAAAACTCTGTTTTGCTCAAACACAGAGAGAATAAACTCATAAACTATTGAAGATGTATAGCCTATCTAATGAATAATCCTCAGTGTTTCAAAACAATCACTTTTACAAAAAAAGTCTCGCAGATCAGATGGATGAAGACATCTGCTGGGGTGATATAATCTTTCCTATCAAGAGAATTCCCTCTTGAATGGAATAAAACAAATCTGTAAATGCAAACAGGCAGAGGAGAACCCTGATTTTTTTTTTTTTTCATTTTCTGTTTTTACCTTAAGAGGCAGATCAGGCCAGAAAGTCTGAAAGGGTAATTAGAAGATCATTCCACTCACTACAAAGCCTGAGTTTCTCTGGAATTACTGCAAAGATGCTTAGAGGTTTCCAGAGCTAATTAAAAATGCTAAGAAGCAAATTAACACTTTCTCTCTAATAAACTGCAAACACACAGTTAAGTCCTTTTAATAATGCTCCAAAGCCTCCCAAACAGATTGAAGTGGATAAAGCAGGGAATTCAAAATAAAAGCAACATGTTTGGGTATTTGGATGACCTAAGACTGAATGGGAGAAAGTTCAAGTTCCATGCAGAGTGAGAATACAGAGTTTGAGTAGAACAAAGGGAGGTTAATAATATAAAAATGCAGTAACCTATTCTTCCTTTTGGTTTAGTTCAGTACCATTTTAATTTGATACATTGTTATGTTTCTATAGTTCATCGTTACTATAAATACTTCTTTGTCATTTTCTCCATCTGTGTCATATCTGTCTGGTTTGCTGTTGGTTTTCTAGCATCCAGCATAGTGCAAGACCAGAGTAAAGCTTCAGGTTTTTTTTAAACAAATGAATGGATGAATAAGTTAAAGAACGAATGGGTTGTTGAAAGGAAACGTGTGGCAAAGCTGAGAAATATGAAGATATTTACAATTTCATTACAGATAAAATATTTCAATTTGTAACAATTATTCATTTGTATAAAAATGAGTTTGTAGGTCTTGTTTTTCTGTCACCTATTTTTCAGAATCGTGTTTACTTTTTTAAACCATATGCAGATCATTTCCCGCTCCCATTCCCCAAATCCCCAATGGGCTCTTAAATCAGTTAAGCTAATGCTGCAGCTCGGCCCTTCACCACTAAGTCCCTGACTTCCCCAACTCATCTCTCACCTTGCTCACTCACTTGGCGTCAGCCACACTAGCCACGCTGTGTGTCTCTGGGTCATAACAGACTCTTTCTTACCTCAAAGTCTTTGAATTTGCTCTTTCTTCCACGTAGAATTATGCCCTGAGTTTATACTGGTCTCTGATCAAATACTAATTTATTGGAAATATCCTTCCCAAGCATAGTATCTGTAAAAGGCTCACTCTCCTTGTCAGCTACTATCTGTTTATCTTGCTTTACATGTCTTCATAGCACTAATCCATCACCTAAAATTATTTTATTTTATTTATTTTTATTTATTTTTAAATAAATAAAAATATTTATTGTTTACTCTCTCCTCCTGCCAAAAATAAGCCCTCAGTTTGTGCCGTTCACTTCTTTATCTCCCAGGCTATAGAACACGCCTAAAAAGTACTACAATACAATATGTATTTGTTGAGTTAATTAACATTTATATGTAGATATATAAATGTACACTTATAAACAACAGTGTTTATAGATGGTGAGATTCAGCATTATAAAGGTCAAATTAATTTCCAAGTTCTGTGTGGCAGTTATGAGTTGGCTTATCAAATTAATTTGTAAATTCAATGTAATTCCACCACACACACAAACACAAACAAAAGATTTTTTTTTTTAGTTTGCCAACTGATTCTAAATTTTATTTAGAAGATTACATGTACATAAATAGTTAAAACAATTTTGAAAAAAAAGATTGGATGAATAATTCTATCATATATCAAAATGTTTTATATTTAATTTTATCAAACTTAAACTCATTACGTCAGTTCGATATTAATGCAGAAATAGAATAGTAGATATTGAAGCAGAATACAAAGTCCAGAAAAAGTCCAAGCCCGAGTTAGGCAAACTTCGAGGTTTGGAGGTGCAGTCCTCACAAGACTGTCCTCACTTCTGACACCAACGACAAGTTTAGGGGTTTCCCAAAACTACCCTCCTATTAAGTAATTTGCTGGAAGATTTCAGAAAACTTACTGAAAGCCATTATACTCATGGTTACAAGGTTCATCACAGGGAAAGGGTACAAATAAGAAAGATGCATAGGGCAGAGTCTAGGAGGAGTTTTATATATGGAGCTTGAGGTGCTTTCCATGCGTGGTCATGGATGTGTGACAATACTAATAAGGTATTGTCAGCCAGGAAGCTCACATGAGCATGTGTGTCTGACTTCCGTTGGCACTGTTGATTAATTGATTGTCCATTGGTTAAAGTCAGTGTCCAGCAACACCTCTCCCCAGTGGTTTGGGTTCACATCAGATGGGATTCAATATCTTATTGGCATAAACTATCAGGTGTGGTCAGAGGGGTCCGTCATAAATCAAGACAAAAAAAAATAAAACCTATTCCTATCACCCCAGGGTTTAGAGGTTATCTTCAAGAAGCCCAGGACCAAAGCTAAAACTCTTTTTGGTCAAGGCTAAATTCTTTACTACACAGAACTGTGGATATTTGGTATAGGACAGGTTGGTATCGCATTTGGGAAAACAGATATATAGCACATCATGTTTTTAAAAATTGACTTTCCTTAAGGGAAAATGAATAAAACTAGATCACTATCTCCAGCACTAAAAGTAAATTCCAGATGGATCCAAGATCTAAATGTGAAAAACATTTTTTTATAACAATTGAAAGAAAATAAAGTAAAACAATGTTATGACCCTTGAGATAGAGAAACTTTCCTGATGAAGAAAAAGAAAATACAGGGACACCTGGCTGGCTCAGTCAGCAGAGCATGCAACTCTTGATCTTGGAGTCGTGAGTTTGAGCTCCATGTTGGAGGTAGAATTTACTTAAAAAATAAAGAAAATAAAATTTTTTTTAAAAAGAAAAAGAAAGCACATACCATAAAGGAAACAATAGATAAATTGAGCAATGAGAAAGTTTAAAAAACCTCTGTACAGAAAAGACTCCAAAAACTGTTGACAAACAACAGTCTAGGAAAACATATTTGCCCCCCATTGGGGTAAGATCAATCTTCAGAACCCCTATACATCCATCAATAAAGAATAAAGCAATAAACCCAGTAGAAAAGTAGGTAAAGGATATAGATGAGGGACTTATATGAGAAGAAATGTGAGTAACTCCTGATTCTTAAATAAATACATTTATAAATCAAATCATAATGAACACTTACCTTCAGCTTATTTAACTGTATTTTTGTCAAGAGAAGACCCTACCCTCATTCCCAAAGCCCTCACTGTAACAGAAGGATGATACCTTTCCTTTCGGCCTCTTGCTCTCCAGATTCTTTCAATAGTCTACAGCTCAGACCCACAGCCTAATTAGCTGACAGTTAAAGTTCAACTTTGCAGGTTAATTAGCTGGTGGTTGAAATTACTTACTGACTTCTACTTCAGCGAAAATCATCATAGGTATCTGTGTTCCCTGGCACAAAGTAATTTCACAAGGACAATTTCAGAAAAGAATCACCACTCAGTCTGATAGTTAGAAGTGAATTTCTGAATATAATCCAAATTTCTGCAAAGGTGTTAATCTTGTCTTTTCTAGCAGTTCTATTGGAATACCAATTGCACAGTGATTAGGAGAAAAAAAATCTTCATTTGTTCTAGCAAAAGGCAATAGATTGCAACCACTTCCTGGAAAAATAAAATAATTTAAGCTATATGTATTTTTTAATTGACTCTAACTAAGAAAGGGCAACTTGAATATAACTTTCTGTCGGTGAAGGAATAGCTTGCCTATGTGTTAAGTGGCAGAAACCATAGCTTCACAAAATCTCGATAATTCTCCCCAGTCTGAAAAACAAAGACAAATGTGGGGCAGTCAGAAGGTGCATTTGGGTAGAATCAGCTATTCTAGAAAGGGCATCATAGGTTAAAGGCCACTGGTTTAGATGGACGAGCCAAACACAAAATGCTACTATTACTGACTTCTAACAAGGGAGGTTATGTTAGGCAAAATGAGAGCAGCACCCCAACGAACTGCTGGTTACCGCCTGAAATTGAGAAGAAGATTTCTTTATTGCAATGCCAAAGCCAAGCGATGTGGCTTCCTCTACGTGGGTGCCTTTCTTCTCTGCTAGGGCTGCTTTTAGTGCTGAACCAGCAAAGTCACTTAATGACAAATCTAAACTCTTTTCTCCTTCATTGTAGTTTCTTCTCCTGCACTGATTAGAATTTACAAACTTATCCCAGTGCCAGCTAAGCCTAGTCTTTCCATTGCAAGGATGAGCGGGAAAATACACATAAATTTAAGGTGTCTATGTGAAGAATTAGAAAATGCTTTCTTACATAATAGAATTATTGCATAGTGCTAGGAAAGCTAGCATAAGACTTTTAACGTGATCTCAGAAAGATAACAAGGCATGTCATCTATGGTACTAGAGTTTTGTTAAGGATTCAGAAAGCAATTGCTAAAGCAAGAGAAGTTATTTTGTGTGTTGGCAATATTTATTGGTGAACCTCAACATGTCCCGCTGTGAATTTTTAATTTCAAGGGTTTAAAAAAATCCTATAAAGAGCCAGAGCAAAAAAACAAAACGAGAAAACATTTTGCCTGCATTCTTCTCAACGAGTATAAAGAAGAGTGCATATTAATAAAAATAACCTTTATAATAACCCTCTGCCTCTGCTATCTCTGGGAGTAACTGTTACTTAGAAGGCTAAGACTCAAAAATTTTATGTTCAGCAAATTTCCTTTCCTATGCAAGCACAAGAAAATACATTTACACACATATTTCATATATATATATATATTTTTTTTTTTTTAGAAAATAAACTTTCCATGCAGACTTGCCAGTAGGAAAAAAAAATGCTTAAAGGTGTACTCCTTTTAATCAGATATACTATTCAAGAATGGAGAAATCAGGGTACAAAAGTAGTGGTGATTAACCAAAAAGTATTGGTTATATTTTGATTAACCAAAAGTATTGGTGATTAACAAAAAAGTATATTAAAAAACCCATGAAACAGTATGAATTCTAAAATAATCATTGTTACATTTCAATATCAATATCAAGACAATTTCTTTAAGAAAAATTGTGGTCAAAATTAATAAAATTATTCTGCATCTAAAAGTTAAGATTATATTTTTAATAGGAAAATTAAACAGAAGAAAAGGAGGAAAGGAGGAGGAAGGATATTGTGTCGAATTTGTAATGTAAGAATGGATACTATTTCAATCTTTGTAGTGATAATTAGAAAAATGCAGGTCTAAGTAAATATTTTAAGTCTGAATTTTAAATACTAACTAATAGGCTAAAATAGGCTGTGCCTGCAAAAAACCCAAGTTTTAAAGTATTTATCTTCCCATCTTCAGAAATTTAAGTTCTTTGGCAATCAGGGAAAAACATTGTTCCAGTTCAATTTCTGTTGACTTCCCTTATCTTTCTTAGCCTGCTCCTCTCCTCAGACAAGGATCTTTTTTCTTCTTATTTTGATTCAGAGGCCTAGCAAGGTTGATTTAGTTTGACTTACTGTGTTTTTGCTTGCAGGATGTATTTATTTTTATTTAGACATGCTCATGGGCTCATTTTGTGAAAATTTAAAGTACATTAATTCTAAGTACTCCAGGGAAGAACTAAAACATTTGTAGTTATCTATTCAAATGCCAACTGCAATTATTGATAAGTGGGAAGTTTGCTTGGCCCTCAAAGAAGAATATATTCATTTAAAGTAGTAATATTGAAGAAACTTGCTTAGAAATTTAATTTGGTGTGTGCATGCATGTGTGTGTGCCTTTGAGTTCATAATGAGATTTTCTGATGTGAAAAACCAAGAATAAACTAATAGGAGACTACCAGAAGAGGACCCAGGGGACCACCTGAGTACCAACATATTCCTCCCTGTCCCCATTATGAGGCAGCATCTTACCTCTCATGATGACCAAACTCAGTTGTCTCTGACAGGGTACTAACTCCTTTCTGTGATTGATGGCTCACTCCCACAGAAACCCTACATGAACAGATGGAAGCTAAGGCCTTAGTTTTAGTAGGATTCTTATTTTCCCTCCTCCGCCTGGGAAAAGTATCACCCCTTGGGAACCCAGATCCACTCGATTCATGAGCCCAAAGTTTCAGGGATAGGAATATAACTCTCATACTGGTCTTTGGAAGTAATGGTGAGTAGGGAAATTCCTACTTCTCCCACCTTGTTTCCAGAGCCACTTAATCTCCTTAGGGACACAATAACATCAAATGACCATTGCTTCAGGTGTACACTTCGTCTTGAAGAATAATGTCCCATTCTCACAGGGTATCATCTTCAAGCTGGCACTTCAGCTACACTAAAGGAGGCTGTTTAACTGCACTGTTTGGTGGCAGTTTCAGAGCTGGGTAGTGTATGATAGCACCAGTGTTTCCCATGGTCATTTCCTCTGCCACGATGGAGGGAACATCAGGGTCTACTTGGCTTTTTTCTATTACATGGGTATTTACTTGACTGGTTGAAGAACAATGTGAAGAGTCTGTCAAATGCCAATACTCACAGGTAGCATGGGCTATGATTATACTGATTACCTGTGAACTGGTTTCAGCTCAGATCTTATGTCCAATAACCTTCACAAATCTAGGTGCTTCCTTTTCCATCTTTTCCAGTATTCATTTACTAGGGAATAAATACGGGAAAGACCAAGAATGGATGAGCCAAAGGCGGAGGTAAGCTTTCTGTGTGTGTGTGTGTGTGTGTGTGTGTGTGTGTGTGTGTGCATGATCAAGAACACATGTATGTATAGGGACGCCTGGGTGGCTTCGTCAGTTAAAGCATCTGCCTTCGTTCAGGTTATGATCCCAGAGTCCTGGGATCGAGTCCCCCCCTCGGGCTCCCAGCCTGCTTCTCCCTCTGCCTGTTACTGTCCCTGCAGGTACTCTCTCTCTCTCTGTGTCTCTCTTTCTCTCTGACAAATAAATACATAAAATCTTAAAATAAAAGAAAAAAGAAGAACACACACACACACACAACACACACACACACGTAGCTGGGTAAATACAGAGAAATATAGAAAGATAGAAAGATATCAGTATATAATGTGGACAGATACAGGTACAGACATCCTTGCTGGATGTGCATATATTCTGCACCCTTGAATACCTGATTCTCTTAACCAGCTCCAAAGATCCCATAGACAGGGCTCCCTTGCTACAATTCAACCTTTCTACCTAAGTATTAAGGTAATTACACTTAACATTGCTTCTAATAGTAAAGTACTTCCACTAGGCCCTATTATCTCTTTTTTTACTAGAAAACCCAATTCTTTAATAGCTTTTCCTACCATCACCTTGGCCTACAAAGGGCAACAACTAATGAGCTTCTCAATAACGTGTGTACTTCTCCTTACTGACTTGATAAATGGAATACTCTCCAGCCCTCTTATAGAATAGAATCAGTTGGGGGGTTTGGGGCCCTGTAGAGTATACCCACTCTAGCATGCTTACTTCTCTGTTATTTTACCTCTTCCTTTCAAGTCTGTCTAACAGTTCTGGCATCATTTAATGTGTGCCTTCACTTTTATAAGATCTCCAAGATCCATCTAAGTGGTGTATTAGAACAATCTGGATCCTTTCCAGTATTTACATCCTATGTCACAGGAAAGAGCCCCCATATGAACAAACTCATAATTTAGGAGAAAAAAATCTCGCAACATAGCCCAGTTGGGATTATTAACAAGCTCCTCTTTATCCACTTTTTTTTTTTTTTTTGATCCAAGCCTCTTAAAATCCTCATTCAGATTCTCAGACATATCCTCACAGTTCCTGCTGGTGATGTTTGCTAGATCTCACAACGTATTTAGTATATAATGCTCTTTTTTAAAAAAACCAGGTCTAGAAATACTCCCTTTGAGTTTTGCTAAGATTTGCCCCAAGTATGGGAATCTGAGAGTTTGAGGATCCTCATCCCAAATTTGCACATCAGCCCACAGTCGTCTTAGGTCCCTGATTTACCTAGTCTAAATAATCAGCTTCTTTGAAATTGTGCCACTCCTAAAATTAATATTCAGCTCTGTCTGCTGTGCAAATGCTGGAGAGGAGTCTCTTGCAATGCCGCCAAGCCTTCTCACTCTCACACAGCCCAGAAAACACTAAAATAATGGGCATCCTCTAATAACAGAATAGGAGTGAAAATTAAAACGCTGATAACTTTTATTATTGGCACAGACGTAGGCAAAAGGAACTCTTGTGTCTTGCTCTTATAAATTATAAATTGAGAATGTAAATTGGTATATTCACATGCTTTTGAATAGAAACATGGGACTAATTAATGTGATAGATCAGATTTTTGTTTAGCAAATATTTATTCCCCCTTCCCCTCCAACTTCCATAGAAGGAGTACATTTCACCATAACTTTGATATTGGTCGTGACTAATGATTTGCCAAAGTCGACGAAAAGTTAGCAAATGTGAGATGAGCAGAGACTTCCAATGCGTATGTTCCTTTCTCTTGCCGTAAGAAGAGCGTGCCTAAGGCAGCGGCTGGAGCGAGGAGGATAAAAGAGAAGAGTCTCACCCAAGCCTCGGCTTAGAGCAAATTCCAGCCAAAGGTGGCCTAGGATCAGCTGAACAGCAAGCATCTGGCAAACATATAAGTGAAAACTCAATGTCTTCTGTTACAGGCCACTGAATTCCGCAATGATTTGTTACACATCATTATTATGTAAATGAGTGATTAATATGACTCTTAAGTGGAAGAGGTCCATAACTCTATGACCTGGGAATTCCATTTCTATCGGTCCTGCACAGATCCACGCACGTGTGTGTGAGGAGACTTGTAAAATGACGTTCCTGGCGGTACTGTTTGCTCTGCCTCACTTGACTCACCTGCAAGTTTAATGTTTTTTATGCTATATCGCCTTTGAAACACGCGAGCCAGCCAGCACCAGCTGAGAAGGGTTTGTTGTTTTTCTCACCCCGGCGGACGTGACCATTAATTTTTTTGGCTTTCAGCGTCACAACAATACCATCCACTACACTTTTTAAAACTTGATTGCCATCTCATAAATCCATAAATTCAGCTACATTTCAATTTTTTCTATAGCTTTATTGCACACTGTGCGTGTTACTTCGGCATTTTCCAAAGCGGTCTCATGTACATTCAGTGCATTCATCTCTTCCCTTTTCTGAATATACCACACTTTTGGTTCATTAACATTGAACTCCCGGCCAACAGCACTGTAACTCATGCCTGAATGGAGCTTATTGAAGACACCTATTTTCTTCATAAAGCGCATCACAGCCTTCTTACACTTGGGAGCACTAGATAGCACTTCAGTATTACCCTGTGAGCCATTTTAAACAGCAAACTCACCGAAAATGTAAAAAGGAACAGAGATGTAAAAAATGTGGCAGTAAATAAATTGCAAAAATTCTAGTTATTTATAGAATGAGAGCTGCAACAAGAAGGCTGAGCCTTGTTCAACCTCAGCTAGAAACAGGTGCATTGGGCAACTCGAATTTTCTGTGCCCCTGTGCAAGCCTGTGAATGACCAAGAAAAGTGCCATGAGTATTGGTTTTGGCAATACAAATAAATTTTAGCTGGTGAGCAAATTTGCAACGACATACCCCATGAAGAAAGAGGATCAACTAAATTTAGTTTAAGTAAAATGCAAAAATACTCATGGGAATGATCTTAGCAAACATCAGGATAGTGCTTACATCTAGTAAAGGAGGAAGTGAAAAAGATGCTTATGTGGGTCTTAGTTTTATTTTTAACATTTTATTTTTAATAGACAAGAGATTTTAACCAAATACTGCAAAATGCTGATGTTCCTATAATCTCTGGTAAGTAAAATTGCCTTTGAGTTTTGGAATATTTGAAGTGTTTTCTGACTTTATATACTTTTTAGTCACAATACGAACTTTCATTTAAATAAGTAAAAAGGCTCCTGTACAAATATTACCGTTCAGGTGCAGTCCACAGAGCCATGGTTGGAGATGCTTAGCCCTGTAAGGAAGTGCTTCTGTAGGTTCTTAGGTGTAGAGATGACACTATCTGGATACCTTGGCTTGAACCACGCAACCACATTTGGTTCTAGTAGGTGGATCCCATCTAGTTGGTTTCCATGGGTGATCCAGTTGGGCTGCACGTTGTGTGGTCGTCCAAATAACTCAATCTTAAGCGTGCCAGAGGATAGTCTCAATCATGACGTAGATTTCATCTGGTTTATGACTGGTAGAATGAACCTCACCTACAAGCACGTCACAATCCAGACCCTGGTTGAAGCCTTGGGGATTTCCTTTGACACCAACAAACCCATGTTCCTTCCTATGGTTCAACCAGTGACCTGTACAGCTTGTCCAAATGAGGGGTTGCAGTTGATCTGTCTTCACCCAGATACATTTTCTCTTTACACATTCTCTTAGAAAGAAAAAAAAATGGTGGGACCTGGGAACTTGAGATAGGCCATCTATCCTGGCACAGATGGCAGCTGCTGAGATATCAGCTAGTTGAAGCACAAATCTGGTCAATGAAGTCACAGAGGTACAGACCTCCATTGATTCCTGAAAGGGTCTCTCATCCTGCATTTAGAAACCATTCAATTATAGTTTTCAAAGAATATTTTGACTGTGGGCTACTAATATTTTCAGGGTTCAGTTGATTTAAAAACTTAAATCCGTTAAAGTATTCTGAGAAGTTACGCGAGTGAGCTCTAATTATTGACGTCATGCTCTTCATGCATATCTCCTACAATCTGGACCAACTCTGAAATGGTGACCTCTACTTCTCACAAAACATTGATTTACTTCTTTTGGGTATTCCATCCAAATACAATGCCAGCTGTTTTCCTGGTCAGGAGGTAATCTGGAATTACTGGTTGAATATTGACGGAGGAACAAGATGTCTTTTGTTACTGCTTTTCCACACAGGTCACTTTTATACCTCTGGAATCTCCCAAGAACAATAGCTATTTCTGATCTTTCATTTGATCCTTCCTAGGCCTTGGCAACTGTGGCTAGAAATGGTATTTATAGACCCGTCTGCATGAGCTCAAAAATTATGACCATGATTATTGATAGCACTCAGAAACTGCATCATACTACTGTGCAGAATCAGATTTGGTAGGAACATCAATTAGAGTAGGTAGAAATTTCTAGAAGTATAAAACAGATTCTTATTCTCTTCCTTATTTCCTAAAAGTTATATATTAACCATCTTTTGCTTAATTTGTATTAGGGTGTCCTATTATAAGTTATAGATCAGTACTGAGTCATGCAAATCATTGTGTATGGATAATGGTATAGAAGAGAATTTGGCTTCACCTAAGGAAAAGTCAGAAAATAGAAAAAGCTTTTTTTCTGGCTTTGGGAGAGAAACTCTAAAACCTTGTATTCTCCAGTGTTAAGAGTACCTTTTTTTCTTCATGGTGGTCCCCTCAGAGCACACCAGATATTTTATGCTTATGAGATGACTGAAGGTGAGGCTGGCCAATGTGATAATTTTAGGATGGAGCTGGACATACTGAAATGACCAACTCTATGATTTAGGTTAGGGGCTCTGGATTATGAGATATCACCTTGTCTCTGGGAGGTGAGGGGGCTAGAGATTGAGTTCTACAATGTGGACAATTAATCAATCAATCATGCCTCAGTAATGAAGTCCCAATAAAAACTTTGGACACTGAAGCTCAGTGAGCTTCCTGGGCTGACATACACTGTGTGTATTATCACTTATCAATATCAAAAGTAATGTATCCTGAGGATAAAGCATGGTTTGTGTTTGGAACTTTCCTAGACTCTGACCTATCCACCTCTTTTCTTAGTTGATTTTAATGTACCCTTTTCCTATAATAAATAAGACCATAAGTATAATCATTATCATTGAGTCCTATCTTTCTAGTAAATTATTAAAAGCGAGGATGGTTTAGGAATCCTGCAAACTTCTGCCTCGGGCAACCTTGGCAGTCTGGAGGACTATGCATTTAAGGTCAAAGTCTGGCTAACTCAGGGTAATAATAAAATAGTAGATATAAACTGAAAATAAAACTAAAAATTTATTTTCTAACATTTGGCAGAGAGGAGCTATATATTTAATATAAAGTATTCCAAAACCAAAATAAATCTGGTTGCATATTTTTAAAAATGTAATAGGTTTATAAATACTACAGTCTATTACAATAAGATAGCTTACTTGTATTCCCTGGTATATATTTCCCAAAAGCACACCCAGAATTGTTATAAAATAATATTGCCCAAAATCATGCACTCTTTAGATGGATACTTGTTGGAAAAGGTCATCCAGAGGACATGACTGCCAGTTGACCTCAGACCTGGACCTGAGCAATCAGAAGCTTCTCACTCCCACCCCTGTTCTAGGAATGTACATTCTATCCACTGTTTCCAGACTTGGAGCTGCTGTAAAGACATAACCTTAAGAGAGTAAGGTAAGTTTTGAGACCATCTTGATTGAATATATGACTGAACTCAGTTATGGTCTCTATGTAAACTTTTAAGTTTCTGGCCTATGAGTGCAGAGATCTACCCTTCTTGTAGCCACATAAGACCAGCCTCTTATATAAGTTCCTTTGCTTACTAAACCTGTCACCCATCAATCTGGAGTGCTTTACATCTTTCTTTAGTCTCTCCTTGCACTCTGTGAACAGAGGTCAGTTTCAGATTTTGCCTGAGAAGCCCCCAGGGTTGTGAACCAACAATATTTGATGCAGATTTTGTTTAGGTTGGCTGATACTGGATTACCCCTAACTTAAAAATCTTTCTGAACAAAACCATTCAGCAATGTTGAATGGAAAAGAACTTTAGGGTGTTAATTGTTCATCCTTTATAAACTGGAACAGAGTCAAAACAATTATGTAAAGAGAATCAAGACTTTTTCTGTGATTGTGCCCGCAGCTCACCTAAGACTAAAAGAAAAAACAACTTGTACTGTGGTATCCATGTTAGTGAGGCAGCTGTCTTCCATTAAAAACAAAGCAAAATAAATACCATGACAGTAACCTACTTTAAGCTTGATTATTTGTTCAAGTGTATGTGTCTGCTCAACTAGTAATATAGAATAATTGTAGATATCTATTAGTGAGTGTGATTTTGAACTCACCAACAATCAAAATCCCAGCTAATATAAATATTCATATTTCATAAACTTTATGTATAATATCTATCTTTCTGTATTCTGAAATATATTCTAGATGAAGCCATACTCATAAAGAATAGAACACTGCGACAGTGGCTACTCATTCTCTACTAATCATTTTGCCCAATAAAACATTAAAAATAAAAAAAAAACACCTGATTTTTAGTTGGATACATCACTACCCAGCACAAATACTGCATTTTCTATTCCCTTGGCTCTAGGTATGTTTGTGTGATAGAGGCTTTCTTAATAATAGCTTTGAATGGATGAAATAGCTACCTCGCCATACAAAGATACAAGCCTACAATCAAAGATGAGACTACTCGGCTGCCATCACACCCAAGCCATTTTTATCAGATGACCCCCCAAAACTGCTACTATTTGTGGAAGAAGAAGGACTGGGATGGAAGGGAATAAATAAATCACAATCGGTAAGAAAGGATCACAGTCTTCAGACTCAAACACTACATTTGGGCAAGATCTCTAGTTTTGACTATGTACACATAGTCCTAAAACTAAGTTTTCAGAAGATCACTTTGACAGAGAACCAGTCTTGCCTTGCAAAAGGCAGTAATTGTTAACTCTTAGAGTTGCCAAGAGTTACAGCCCTTCCCTGCAACACCCACTGCACACAAACAAACTGCATCTCCAGGACACTGGCTACAAAAATTGTATAGTCCCCAAGAGAGACATTCTTGACAAGGTTCACTTAAAATATGAGCATGGAAGAAAATAGTCAAAGAAGAACTTCCCAGAGAGCTATGGATTACCAGGTAGCTAACCAAAGAACTTGTACTTTATATTCACAGACAGTTAAGATTTGGTCATTGCTATAGACCTATAATTACTATGTGTTTCTCATTCTCCTTTTCTGCAAATTAGTGTCTCTTAATTATTTTTGTGTATATGCTGAGGTGGGAAAACATGGCCCACAGGCCAAATATGGTTTGCTACCTGGTTTTGCAAGTAAAGTTTTATTGCAACATAGCATGCCCATTCATTTTTGCCTCTGGTTGTTTTCACCCTTCAGTGGCACCTGAATAGCTGTAGCAGAGAAAGTATGGCCTACAAATCTGAAAATATAAACCATCTCACCCTTTACAAATAAAGTTTACTGACCCCTGGTCTATATCATCATTTTATACATTTATATAGGAGCATGCCAAGAGCAAATGACTTGTTCCTGAACTAATGATAACTATATCAGATTTAAGGCAACAGATTACACAACTACTAGAGATCGTGGACTTTAAGCTTGATACAGTAACTCGATGGAACTTTATCTGCCTTAGAGAAGGATGCCTTAGAGACGGAAGGAAGTACATGGAGAGTTGGGTATTAAAAGAAACAGATTGTGTCGCAGAAAACATCCATTCTTTATTTTTTCCATTGAAAGCAGAAACTTTCACATACATCGAAACTGCATGTTGTTAGCCCCATGAAAAATAGTTTTCTCAAAAAACAAATAATCCAGTCAAGAAATGGGCAGAAAACATGAACAGACACTTCTCCAAATAAGACATACAAATAGCCAACAGACACATGAAAAGTGGTCCACATCACTTGCCATCAGGGAAATATAAATCAAAACCACAATGAGATACCAACTTAGCCCAGTTAGAATGGCTAAAATTATCAAGACAGGAAACAACAAATGTTGGCAAGGATGCGGAGAAAGGGGAACCCTCTTACACTGTTGGTGGAAATGCAAACTGGTGCAGCCACTCCAGAAAATAGTATGGAAGTTACTCAGAAAGTTAAAAATAGATCTACCCTATGACCCAGAAATTGCACTATTGGGTATTCACTACAGATGTAGTGAAAAGAAGGAGCACCTGCACCCCATTGTTCATAGCAGCAATGTCTACAATAGACAAACTGAGGAGGGAGCTGAGATGCCCTTTAACAGATGATAGATAAAGAAGATATGGTTCATATATGCAATGGAATATTACTCAGCCATCAGAAAGGATAAATCCTACCATTTACATAAACATGGTTGGACCTGGAGGGTATTATGCTAAGTGAAATAAGTTAATCAGAGAAAGAAAATTATCATATGGTTTCACTCATATGTGGAATATAAGAAATAGTGCAGAGGATCATAGGGGAAGGGAGGGAAAACTGAATAGGGAGAAATCAGAGAGGGAGACAAACCATGAGAGACCCTTGACTCTGGGAAACAAATTGAGGGTTACAGAAGGGAGGTGGGTGGGGCGACGGGGAACTGGGTGATGGGCATCAAGGAGGGCATGTGACGTGATGAGCACTGGGTGTTACAGGCAACTAATGAATCATTGAACACTACGTCAAAAACTGACGATGTACTATATGTTGGCTAACTGAATTTAAATTAAAAAAAAGGAAGTTGAAATTTTTTTAAAAGAAAAAAATAGTTTTCTTTAATTGTCCTTTTAAATAATAACATCTGCTTATATTGTAAATAATAGTCTTATGACATTTTTTAATTTGGTCAATTATAAAGATATTGTTCAATTTGTTAATTCATTATGTCATTATTATACTATGCATTCATTTCTACCAAGAGAAATGATCATGCCTCCTAGTCATGTTCTATTTTCTCAAAAATTTATTTATCTCAAAAATGTAATAAATTGTATAAATTACAAAGTTTCTCTTTTTTCAAATTGCTTGTAGGTTATGACACGTGTTTCACTTACAGAACATATGTATTATTTTTGTAAATATCTTACTTTATCCTTAGTTACATTTCACTACAATCTTGTTTTGCTCCACTTTTAATTTATAGTACAAATATGTACTGTTATACGCTACCTGACATCTCTTCTAGAACAAGCAGATAGAATAATACACAATCACTCAAAAATGAACACTATCTCATTTAATCCTAAATATGACTTTTTAAATTCATTATTTACACTTTACAGGGAAAAGACTAATTACAGGTAAAGACAGTCAAAATATAAGTCAAGAACCTAAAATTTAAACATATACTTAGCTCTATACTTTTTCCACTTTATCATGTTGTTTTCCTTTGGACTCGAGGTAGGAGTACAACAATATTATTCTAAAGTCTAGATCAAATTAAGTTAAAGGTTGAAACAGGCCCGAGGATAAATTCTAAAACCTTGATTTGACAAGTCTCATTTTTACGTCTGACAACGTTGACAAGGTTAGTATGTGTATCGGTAGCTCTAAAAACCTTTAAGAAAACTGTAACTTTGTTATAGAATTGGCATATTTTAAAAAATTACAAACCAGGGGCACCTGGGTGGCTCAGTCAATTGAGCGTGGACTCTTGGTTTTAGTTTAGGTCATGATCTCATGGGTCGTGGGATCGATCCGCAGGTTGGGCTCCATGCCCAGCAGGGAGTCGGCTTGAAGCTCTCAGTCTTCCTCTGCACCTCCCGCCAATCACATGCACACATGCACACTCTCTCTCTTTCTCTCTAAAATAAATAAGTAAATCTTTAAAAAAGATTGCAAACCACTCCAAAAGTTCATAACAAGTAACAATTTTTAAAATTGCTGAAGCTGCCGAAATAAATCAGTGATTAGGCTAATATGGCATAGGAAGCCATGGCTGGAGAGGAAGCCTGGCCTGCCACGCAGTATCCGGCTTTCCATCCGGTCTCCTTGCTCTTTCTGGTCTTTGTGGTGTTAATAACTCAAGAAAATATAAATAAAATCTTATTTTTACAGGCTAAGAAAGAAAATTCTAAATTAAGAATAAAATAGCAAATTCTGAAAAGGTTCAGATCTATGATATTCAAAATTATTATATGTATTCACTCAATAAAAACAGTTCATGGACCAGGGCAAAGTTCGCTCAATGACAGAGATAGAACTTCAGTAAAATTTGAAAAATCAGGTAACTTACCTTTGAGGTTATATAGTGAGGAAACATAGGACTATTTCAGAGCTCTCTGCATGTGTGAAAGTACAAGAGAAGAGGCACAGCATTAGTCTTTCTTCCTGAGGAGCAGGGGAGGGGGCATGACTTAGAAAGGAAGGGTTGTGAGCAGAAACAAGGGTTCAACACTGATAAAATCCACCTGGTTTTATAACAAAATGTTTACAGAAGGGGAGCATCCTGGTTAAATGCAGCAACGCATATACCGTTTCTTATCAGGTGCCAATGTGGGATGTTTGAGCCACGCCTACTCTACAATAATGTTAATCTCAATTCACAATAACAAAACAAAGAAAAATCTCCTTCTTCCATTCAGACAGTCTATTAGAAAACTTGCATCATGGCACTTGATTTTAACATGATTTTGCAATTATATGTGTGCTTAAGTGATAATTCACAAATGTGAGGTCTTAAAAAGATTATGAGTGATTTTGCTTATGAATGTCAGGATTCTACTCAGATTTCTTTGGGCAAAGCCACTTAAATTGAAATGATCCCTAGCCGACTGACATCTTCTCCATAACCAGTCGTCAAACTGTTTCACTTTAACAATATAACTGAAATCCAGCTGGCTCACACTCAATTATAATAAAAATCCAAAGTGTTGCTAAGTGACTAGGGAATAGTATATGAAATTCTGACAAGAAATATCCCTCACCCTTGATTGAGGAGAGTAGTGCACAGATGGTCAAGGTGATGCACATTCTTGGGCCCTTCAAAGACTAATTTCTTCTCAATTCCCACATAGAAATAATGCTTAATATAAAAAAATAATAAGTGTCATTTTTAATCTCTGATTTAAAGCGCCCATCATTAACTCCCACTATAATTTAGGTTTTTAAGTGACACATCCACCCTTGCCTCTAGTTTAGATTACTGCATGCACTTCCAATTCTACTACAAGCAGAAGTTTCTGGGGCAATTATAGTTCTTTCCAAGGACAGGAACACTGAGGTCACATCACATCAGTACTTCCTGCCCTGTACTGATTCCGATCAAATTCTGAAAATAATTTAAGGTTTTGGTCCTTAGCCTTAGGGCACAAAATTCGATAGAATCTAGCAATTTCAGAAACCTTATCATGTTCGACACCACATTACTCTTAGCAACTATTTTCAACAAGCAGTCTGTAGTATTGATCCTGAAACTGAAATGGACAAGATTCTAGGTCAGAATACATCTTTCAAATCAATGAAATTGTGGAAATTAGTTTAAAAATGTCTGTCAGGACATTAGAACATTTTCAAAGAAACTGGCAACAATTTAGCAGGTTCATTCTTTCATTTATTTATAAAAATACCCATTTTCAAGAGCTTTATTCAGCTCTTTCTCCCATTCCTAACAAGAGTTCTTTCAGGTTCTCCAAAGCCCCTCTGCCATTCAGGCAGCTTACCTCTCCCCAACTTTACCTCAGACCCGACTAGACAATCCTAAAGTCAGAAACGCCCTCTGCTTGTGGTCCTCCAGCCCACCCAATCATTTTTAAATCCAAGTGTTTCTCAAGATTCACATTTGTAAATAATGACTATTTAAAAACAGTTCAAGCAGCAAATCTATTTATTAAATATATTAACTCCATTTCTCTCTCTCTCCATCTCTTTCTCTCTTTTTCCTCTCTCTTTCGCCAACTGAACATGAAAAGGGAAGCCGGTAGCCATCATGGCTGCTGGCCGCTATCTTTTAACTATAACGTGAAGCTAGACTTGGGCTCAAACCAAAACTAAGAGCAGCAAGCAAACAGAGAGAAAGAATCTTGAAGAGATGGCTACCTGGACCTCATCAGAGTCATTAATCTGGACAATAGGTATCCGACATCAGCCCATGAAGCCATGTGCTTCCTACCAAACTGATCCCATCTCAGAGAGTGGACTTTGCTTAATTGTAAGCAATATCCTGAAATATCACTGGGAAAGGTGTGCTGGGGTGGCTCTTAGAAGGTTTTACTCATTCTTAAAGACAAAAAAGTAGAAAGGATCTTTTCTGCTTCTATCAATGAGAATACAATCAAAGACGCAGAACTACACCTATTCTTCATTTCTTTAAAATGGGGGACAAAACTCTCAACAAACTAGATATAGAAGGGAATTTCTTCAACCTGATAAAAATACCTACAAAAAAACCTACACATCACACTTAATGGTGCAATAATGAATATCTTCCTAAGATTAAGAACAAGGCAAGGATATCAACTTTCAGCATTTTTATTCTGCGTTGTCCTGAAGATTCTATCCAAGACAATCAGGAGAAAAAAGAAATATAGATATCTTTTTTTAAAAATTATATAGGTTGTAAAAGAAGGATTAAAATAGTTTTTATTCACAGATGACGTGATTCTGTATACGGAAAATCCAGAGAAATGTCTGTGTGTGTGTGTGTGTGTGCATGTGCGCCAACTAGAAGTAATAAACAAGCGTAGCAAGGTTGCAGGATGTGATCAATATATAAAAGAAGTGAAGGTTTATGCACTGAAATACAAAATAAAAAGGATTAGAGGAAAGGAGAATCATTTCATTTTCATGGATTGAAAGACTCAATATTATTAAGATGGCAACTCACCCCAAAAAGATTTAATGCAGTTTCTACCAGAATAATTGCAGGTGTTTTTACTGAAATTTGTAGTCTGATACTGAAATGCATATGGAAAGGTAGAGGACCCAGAAAAGTTAAAATAATCCTGAAATATAACAAAGTTGGAGGACTTGCCTTCTTGATTTAAAACCTATTACAAAGCTATAGTAATCAAGACAGTATGGTACTGGCATAAGGATAGATATATAGATCAGTGGAATCGAATTGACCTTCTTAAAATAACTCTTACTTTTCTAGTTAATTGATTCTGGCAAAATTTCCAAGATAATTCAGTGGAGAAAGGATACTGTTTTCAACAACGGAACATTTCCCTCCCTCTACCGGTTTGGGAGTTGTCTCTTTAATTTATATCTCAGTGATAGCTCCAGACAATTTACTATACTTACTAGAAACAGAGACTGCAAGATTTCTAACCAATATTCATACTTTCAGTCTCTTGTTCAAAAAGAATCTTGATTTAATTGGAGACTGTTTGAAAACCCCACTCTTCAATTTTCTGTGAAATTTTAGCAAATGTGATTAAATTTATAGACAATAGAATGTAGATGGAAATTTTGGGTTTGGGTTTCCTTTAAAGAGGGGTCAGAATTAACTGGGAGGCCATTTGCCTTTGACACTTCTTACTGCCTTATTTCGTTGTCTTGATACCTGGCAAGTGGCCATGATGGGGAAAGATTTGGTCACTGACTTTCAACCAAATGCAAAAGAGAGAGCAGGGCAGAGAGTCTGGATTTCTGATAACAAAAAGGAGAAGCCATCTCTGCCTTCGACTGTCTACTTCTTGTCTTATTTTATGTGATAAAAAATATACCCCTAACCTGTTTAAAACACTTATTTTGGATCTCTGTTACAAAAGGCCAAACACAATTCTTAATAATATATTAAACAGATCTAGTCATCAAATCCATTAACCTCTCTGTCATATTTTACATTTTATTTTCTATCTGGTCTGCATTCTAAGGAGAGTCTTCCAAGAGTTCTTCTAGTTTATAATTTTTTTTTATCTGTACAGAATCTATCAATTAACCCATTCATTGTGTTGTACTTAATTTGTTCCTAAATTTTTTACTTTTAAAAGTTTTGTTCTGTTCTTTTTCAAATTTGCCTCGTGATTTGAAGATGTATTTGCTTATTGCTCATTCTTTAAAGGTTTATCTCTCAATTTTCTGAACATTTCATGTGCTATATATCTGATAATTCTATTTTCTTTTTTCCAATTTTATTGAGATATAATTGACATATAATTTTGTGTTAGTTGAAAGTATATGACAGAATGATTTGATAAATGTATATATTATAAAATTATTACCGCAGTGAGTTTAGTTAATATCCATCACCTCACACAGCTACCAAATTCTTTTTCTTGCGGTAAGATCTTTCAAGATCTATTTTATAAGCAACTTTCAAATACAGAATATAGTACTGTTTATCATAGTCACTATGCCGTACATTGGATGCCCAAAACTCACTGATCTTAAAACTGTACATTTATGTCTTCTGACCACCTTCAGTCATTTCACCTAGCCCCTGCCCCTTGCCCCTGGCAAATACTAACCTGCTTTGTTTCTATAAGTTTGGTGTGTTTATATTCCACATATAAGTGAAATGACACAATATTTAATGCCCATGGAAACAACCCATCCATGTTGTCACAAACAGCAGCATCTGTGTTCATCAGGGATAGTGGTCTGTAATTTTCTTCTTTTTTCTGTGTGAAGAAAATAAGGAAGGTCAGAGTGGACATAAATGAAATAAAGACCAAAAAAGACAACGTTCCTAAGTAAGATGAAGTGATACTAAGCAGAGCAGCATCAGCCCCGGGGAAGCAGCTGCAGAAACCGTCTCAAGTGTTCTCTTTCTGCCAAGAGGTCAAACATCAGAATATTGTAATCGGCTAGTGCACTAATGTGGTGATCAAGACAAAGCGGGCCATGGAATTATCGGCATTCCTGTAGGTAATGGTTTTCAATGGGAGGGCCCTAGAATAGCAGCATCAGCACCAACCTGGAACATTAGAAATGCAAATTATTGAGCCTTGGTGCAGACTTACCAAACCGGAGCTCTGGGGAAGGGACTCAGCAGTCTAGCTGTTTGGGTGATGGGGATACGTGCTAAATTTGAGAAACACTGTTCCGGGGATTTCTCAAATCTTTTCCTAAAAAGAATAAGTGTCAGGAAAAAAAGACTGGATTTTCAGCAGCTAAGCGGAATGATAGCTTTGAAGGAAAATCAGTGAAACCTTGTGTTAAAGCAGTAGACTGATAAGGTCTGGGCATATGAGTTACGTACATTAATATGACTTCATTTTCATCCATTTCTGATTAGTCATGATGATATTTTGGCTGCAGAAAGTTACTGAATTTTTTCAATTTAAGAAATTATCTACTACAATTCCTTTTTAAAATACAAAGCAATTATCTTTAAAATGTATTATTATATTAAAAGTTCCAAACATGTCAAAAGCAAACTCCTGAAGTCTAGTTTTACATTTCTACAAACAAATTCAGCATCTCCTCAAAATTACTTAAATTATATTTCTGCAAACAAAAATGTAGGCATAATAAAACATGGCAGCTTGGTTATTAACTATTTGCTCTCTCACTCTAACTGCTATTCAGAATAAAAGTAACATCTACCAATAAATGTGTGATTTTAAACAGCTTTGCAGATTAGCATTGCAGTCACTGGTCACGTGGGACATCTTAACAGTACACGCTAGAAATACAGAGCTAAGTGCTGATGGCCGGCTCATCCAAAGAGCATCCAACTCCTGATCTTGGGTCTTGAAATCAAGCCCCACGTTGGACATAAAACTTACTTAAAAGAAAAAGATACATAGCTAAGTTTGAGAGGATCTCTAAAAGTTATGTCTTAGCAAATGGTTAGGATATAAAATTTGATGCTAACACAGTAAAATCAGAGTCAGTTGTACGGTTTTATTATCTCAGCTGTGCGTTATCTCAGCTGTACACACCTCGTATCTTGAGGCCACATTCAGATAAAAGAGTGGTAACATCTCTCTTCTGTGTACCAACCGAGCAGCCAGCTAGAAACCTTTCCTCTTCTCCATTTCCATCCTTCCTTCAGTGTGATTTCTTTTTAAAAGATTATTTAGTTCAGAGAGACAGAGAGCACGCACTCATGGTGGAGGAGGAGGGGAGGGGCAGTGGGAGAGGTGAAGAGAGCCTTTTTTATTTTTATTTTTAAAGATTGCATTTATTTATTTGAGAGAGCATGAGTGAGAGAGAAAAAGCACAAACTGGAGGGAGAGGCTGAGGGAGAGGCAGGCACCCCACTGAGCAGGGAGCCTAATGTGGGGCTTGATCCCAGGACCCTGGGATCATGACCTGAGCGAAAGGCAGACTCTTAACCAACTGAGCCACCCAGGCGCCCCAGAGGGTGAGAGAGTCTTAAGGAGACTCCGCTCTGAGTGCAGAGACTGACATGGGGCTCACAACCCAAGATCATGACTCTAGCTGAAACCAAGAGTCCCACGCTTAACTGATTGTGCCACCCAGGCACCTTGTGATTTCTGTCTTAAATGATAATTCAGTTATGCAGATAGTTTTATCCCAAATATTGCTACATGTTTCTTTTAAGTGAACTGGCTATTCTATAATTTATTTAGTTTAATAAAATTAAATATAAAGCTATTAATTTAATGAAGTATTCCTAAAAATAGGTTTCTAAGTAATTCAAAGTATTTGATAGAATATAATTTATGCCTCTTTTTCACATGTAAAATTAATACATTTTAATTGGGTTTTGGGGTTTTATAGACTTCTCTTTTAAAAACGCCACAACACTTTTATATTATCTGCATTGAAGATTTTAGATAATACAGTTAAGTTCATTACTTTGAAGTCAGATTTTTTTTTAGAAAACAGCAATATCTTTTTAAAAAAATCAAATAGAATATTTCTGCAAGGCCGTTTTTTATTATATTCTTTTAAGATGTAATTCCATCAAGCATTAATGAAAACTTGTATACTGCTTGCCTCAAAAATGGACCACCATAATTATTTTGAATCGTATATGCTGACTTTAAATCTTGGGTTAGTAACAAGGTAATAGTTTATATTGTCATCAATACATAAAAGAACAGAATCACAAAAACAATGACAAAGCAGCACGTTCCATGGGATTCTCCTGTAATTAGCCATTTTTATCATCCAGTCTCATCATGCATGAATACTCATAGCTTGTTTTCTAAGTTGTCTGGGAAGGCGTCATTCACTTGTAGACAGTACAGTGGGAAAAGGCACATGAAAATGATACATCGAAGTCTAAGTCAATAATGCCATTAATTCACTAAACTATGCCTATAGTAATTCATCATAAATAAAATGAGGACAACATCAGTGAAGACAAAACAGGATGAAGACCATAAAGTTCCTTGCTTTTTCATTACATTCATTGTCTATGTGTGAGTTGGTTATATCTGAAAGTTCTATTCTCTCACATCCTGAAATGCAGTAAGTCCATCTGTACAATTCTGCATCCAACACAGTGCCAGACAGTGCCACTTAACTTCTCCGGGACACGTATTATCTGATCGGTTATATTTGCAGGTCGTCTTGGAGCCTCTGACGTATCTGAAATATAAATGAACATTCAAAGATCATGGTGCAAAAGACTTTTCGTTTTGTCTTCTGCCTGATACAATGGCAGGCTATGTAGAAACCTAAGATGGCACGTAAGGAATGTTAAAATAATGTCCTGATTGCTGTATTCATATTATCCTCTCACGAGGGAGCCATCAGCCTCATAGATTAAATAAAAATAAATAAGAGAAAGAACCCATTCTTGTGGTTGCCAGCTGAAATAAATTAAACGCTGCTTCTTTTTTAACTATGTTCAATTGTCCTTGTCCACAGGGACCATGCTTTGGAAATATAAAAGAATATATTTAGTTCTTGATGAAAGAATAATAATTTGGTAATTTCTCCTAGGAAAAAAACATTAAAGCTGTGGTTATACAAAACCATTTTCCTGTCCATGAAATTTTCAGATTTAAGGCTCTAAAATGCTTTGGAAAACATTATCTTTACACCCGAGTGGCACAATGTTTTAAATTAGTCATTTAGAAAGAGGAAACAGAAAAATTTAAAGCATACATATGCTAACACGCTTTTCTGATCTCCCAGAAGTCAACAGTAGAACTGAAACCATGTGTATTGATAGCTAGGTGATCTTTCTAGCCTAAACATGTTATTCAATCAGAAATAATTCTAAGGAAGAAATAAGAAAGGTGAATTTGTACCTTTGAGAGTATAAAATAAACTGTATAATTAAAAATAATAAATCAGATGATCAATTTTTGGGTCTCACTATACTAAATGAACTATTCTGGATTTTTTTCATTATGGTTGTGTTTGTTCGTTTGTTTTAAAATAAACAAATGGGCAGTGGTGCCACTGTTGACCTCGTAAGGAGTTTCTGGTGAGAAGAAATAAAAAGGAGGGATAGAAGGAACAATTTTTGCTTTTAAAACATGCGGAGTCTGTTATGTAAGTCCAGCTATATAATCCACATAATCAAAATTTGTATTAAAATTTTACATTATTTTCAGTGTAGGATTCTCATTACAAAACTGTTGGGAAAAGATATAAGTAGTCATCAAAATGTAATATGAACCTCTATTCTTTTTTTTTTTTTAAAGATTTTATTTATTTATTCGACAGAGACAGAGACAGCCAGCGAGAGAGGGAACACAAGCAGGGGGAGTGGGAGAGGAAGAAGCAGGTTCCCAGCGGAGGAGCCTGATGTGGGGCTCGATCCCATAACGCCAGGATCATGCCCCGAGCCAAAGGCAGATGCTTAACTGCTGTGCCACCCAGGCACCCCATGAACCTCTATTCTTAAACAATGTTTCTAGATCCTGAATAAAGCCAACCTAGCTTTTTTTCTGTTTTAAATTTTTATTTGTACTCTGTAAGATCTGTATTATGAATCTTCACATTTAATTGCAAAACTTACATGTTTTCATACACACGTACAATTCAGTGTGTACCCATAGATTTGTTACTGCACAGAGTTCATTGCTTTGTGTTGTTCCTCCGTATTTAATACACAGCAAGGTGAACAAATGCTCAGTTTGAACATGGGGTTTGACATTATCACTTGTATTCCCAAATAAAATCACTCGACCTGTTACTCAGGCTTTATACACACCCGAAGATGCCCACATGCCTTCCTGGGGAACGTAAACTAACTCCAAACCCCTCTTTTTCCAGCTTGTGTGGCTAGGTGAACTCTCCTGTGGTTTGTTAAGAGGTCCTGTCCCGTCATTTCCTCCCACTAAACTACTGCTTACAACTTGGAGGACAAGAAAGCCATGTGCTCTTCACATACTTTATAATAAATACTATTAATTAGAATTTGCTCTGTACTCTACACGTTCATCTCAAAGCATGACAATGACCCTGCACTGTGGTTTTTAATGTTCTCAATTAAACACAAAACGAAACCAAAACTCAGGAGTTAAAAGTGGGCTGATCAACGTCAAGTAGCTTCTTAATAGCACGTAAGTGGGTTAATCTAACACCATCTGAAAGCAAATTGCATGTCGCGGCAAAGAAGTATTTGGCTTCACCCAAAGTCAATGCTCTGATAGTTGCCATGAACTATAACTTCCTGTAATTTGTCTCAATTACAAATGCTCTACCCATAAAACGGCCTCAATTTCACCGTCGGATACGTGATACCCAGGGATTCCAATACAGATGGTAACTTATACCAATGCTGCTTATTTTGATATAGTAGTTTTCATGTTTTCCAGTGTATATGACCCTTTAAGAAAACCTAATCAGATTCCAGATTATGTCATATGACCCCACTATGTTTCAGAGATTCCACTAAACAGAAAGGAAAGCATTTCCACAAAAACATTTGTACAAGAACAATTCTATAAGCTTTATTTGTAACGTACAAAAACTGAAACAACTCAAAACATCTATAGAGAGAAAAATGATTAAACAGCAGGCTTTATCATCTTCTAATAGGATGATAGTCCACAAATAAAAAGACACAATTGCTGATATAGCAACAATGTGGATAAATCTCAAAACATCAAGTTGATCAATATACGTCAGTTCATGTACAGGAAAAGTGCGTAGCATGATATCAGTTATATATGCAATCTGAGAAAATTCATTGTTCTGACAACCATTGCTTGGGTCCTAGGAGTGTGGTACTGACTAGAAAGAAGCATGAGGGAATGTCAGGGTAAGAGAAATGTTCTGGATCTTGATCTTTGCAAGATGGCTACATGACTGTATACATTTGTAAAAGCTAATCAAATTAGGTACTTAAAATCTATGAAGTTGACTATTTAAAAAATATAACTCAATACAACATTTTGCCTTATTTTAGTAACCAATTAATGTTACTAAACATTCATTGCCCTAATATCCATCTCTAATATTTACATAAATCAAGAAAAAGTTAAAATCTGTAGTGAGTTTGAGGATCAAGTATCTATATGACTTAATATAATAAGCTGAGAATTTTATGGTAATGAAGATAATCAGGTACTGAAAAAAATTTCAACGTGACAAAAAAGCTGTCAAATCTTTCTGTACTTCACACTCAGATCCTAGGCAGTTGTCTTGACTCCTGAAATACTTTCACTGCTGATTCTTTTGAGTGAACACCCTTAAAAATACAGGAGCAGAGCATTGAGTTCACGGATCCCTGGCTCAGTTCCGAGAGGCAAATAAGAGAGGCTTCTCAGTAGGGCAAATGTTTTGACATTATTTACCAAGTTCATCATGGTGCATCCTACCTTAGAATCCGTGAATTGCTGTTTTTCCAAGTGAAAACAAGGTCACTCAGCAGAAACCTTTCCAGAGGAACAGTATCACAAAAAAGTTTTTGTGGGTTTTTTTTGTTTTGTTTTTTGTGGGGGTTGGGGGGTTGAGATTGTTGATAGTCAACAGGGGAAGTTTACATGGAATGACTAATTCACTAGATTATTTCTATTTGAAACAGAGATAAAATAAGCTATTACATAACTGGACAGGAATTATCTGCTCTCAATGATCCACTGAAAACATATTTGGTCCATAGATTGTAAAATGTTTTATAGGATATACAGGTGGAGAAATAAAGAGTTCTCTGTTACATCATCACGATGTCATCTTCAAAAAGACTGGCTGCATTTAATACAAGTTACTAGGAAACATTTCAGCATCAAAATTTTTGTTTTTCTTCCCTACTTGAAATTGAATAAACCTGAATAACTGGTTCTCTCGTTTAAGTGATTACATAAACAAAAATGGATATAACCACTGTTAGAACTTGTGAGATTTTCAGGAGTGGCATTCCTGCTATTAAACTGCTTTTCAGATAATTTTGTTCCTAGCATATTTCGTTCTCTCACGGTTTCATGATAATAGGGTATTTGTAGTTATAGTTGGGGTTTAAAGAAATTGTATGTACACACACACACACACACACACACACTTGCAGCATGGGGAAATGAAGAATAAAGGATTCTTCTTGTGAAGTCATTATGCAGATATTATAAAAATCTAGAATGGTCCAATAAATAAGTAAGCTCCAGGTAATCTTATTTATTAAAGCTTTTATACTCTGCAGGTGATAACTAATTTAATCTAACATTTCTACCCAGGTATGTGAAAGGGGCAGTAAAAATAAAATAAGACTAAATAAATTAATAGGTCTATATGAGCAATAATTTGTCATTAAAATGCATACAAGTATAATTAAATCAATTATTATTTTTTATGATGCTTTTAATAATTATATTCCACCTCTTTTTTCTAACCACCAAATAGGAGTTTAGTCAACTGAAATTGAAATGCAGATAAATTAAATTGTATGATTTAAGAGTTCATTGCATCCTCATCTTTAGGTCTTTTATATTGAATCATAATTTTAGACTGAAAAGGATTTTAAAAATCTATTTTGATATCATTCTTGCTTATTAAACAAGTGCCTTGCCGTGGAACGTACATTTACTAGTAGAGCCAGGACTAGAATCCAGTTACACTCTTCTTTTATTTTTTAAGTAGCTCCATGCCAGCCTGCGGCCCAACACGGGGCTTGAACTCAAGATCCTGAGATAAAGACCTACGCTAAGATCAAGAGTCAGAGGCTTAACTGACTGAGCCACCCAGGTGCCCCTAAACTTCTAATTTAGGGTACAACCAAAATTTAATATTTACTTACAAATCCAGTTTTACTTAAGCAATAAAAATACAAGTTCATCTACGTGATTTTTAAATTTTTTTAAAGATGTATTTATTTGAGAGACAGAGCATGTGTGGGCAGGGGGACGGGCAGAGGGAGAAGGAGAGAAGCAGATTCCCTGTTGAGTGTAGAGCCCCAGGCGGGGATTGATCTCAGGACCCTGAGATCATGACCAGAGCAGAAACTGAGTCAGACACTTAAGCAACTGAGCCACCCAGGCACCTCTTTCTGACCTTTTAAATTAATTCTTCTAAATGATTCAATAGAAGGATTTCCCCACTTTAATTTAGGCATCAAACAGACAGCTTTATTCTTTCTGTATTTAAAAAAAAATGAGCTTTAGTCATGGAGTCTATTCTCTGCCTTTATATTTCAACTGCTCAGAATGTTATCATAGAATCTAAAAGGCACGCTCTTGTATACACATTTAAAAAGCACTGAATAGCAAAAAATAAAAAATAAATAAATAAAAATAAAAAATAAAAAGCACTGATATCTTCTCACAATTCAAAAGATTATAAAATAGTATTTTTATAACTACAAAAATAATATTTATAAATCCCTTGAATAGAAATAAATTCAAAAGATGTCAATTGAGTACTAGGCTAAGTTGGGAATGATAAGTCAAGAATTTTAAAACTTCCTTGACTTCAAGGAACTTGCAATAAAATAGTGTAAATAAAAACATGTCCCAGGGTGCCTGGGTGGCTTAGTATGTTAAGCGTCTGCCTTCAGCTCAAGGTCATGATCCCAGGGTCCTGGGATCAAGCCCTGCATCTGGCTCCCTGCTTCTCCCTCTCCCTCTACTGCTCCCCCTGCTTGAGTTCTTTCTTTCAAAATGAATAAATAAAATCTTTAAAAAGAAAATAAAGATTTAGAGGGAGAAAAACCATGAGAGACTCTCAACTGTAGGAAACAAACTGAGGGTTGCTAGAGGGGAGGTGGGTGAGGGGATGGGGTAACTGGGTGATGGCCATTAAGAAGGGCACGTGATGTGATGAGCACTGGGTGTTACATGCAACTGATGACTAACTGAACTCTACATCTGAAGCTAATGGTGTACTATATGTTGGCTAACTGAATTTAAATTAAAAAAATAAAGATCTAAATGTGAATAGTCAAATTAAAATAAAACAACAACAAAACATGTCCCAAATAGGAATATAAAAAGTCATCACTTTATTAAGTAGAAATTACTCTTTTATTTAAAAGATACATATTGAGTGCTTATATAATATTCATGTGTACCCAGGACTGTGCCAGGCATTCAAGTTTGCAATAGTAAACAGGACATATTTTTTTTCCTAGTAAAGCTTACATCTTGGTGAAGGAGACAGCCAGATAAATGAACAAGTACGTTTGTAATGTGACAAATGCTCACATGGGGTTATTTGTGCTAACTAAGTAGAAGGAGCTGGGTGCACGATAGGAAGAACATCTAATCCAGCCTGAATTGTGCAAAGGACATTGAAGTTCCCAGGGAAAAGGATGTCCAAGGATGACTTAGAAATGGCAGGCGAAAGCAATGAAAAATGAAGAGAGTCCCAGGCATAAAGAATAACACAAGGAAGGCTTTAAATTAAGAAAGAACAGAAAAACAGTTGGAGAAGAACAAGCATGTGATGGGCAGTTAAGCAACACAAGGCCAACTACTACAGTGCTAGCAAACATCTTAACAGCTTCATCTTTTATACTCAAAATAGAATCAGGGTGTCTTGGATAAGGTCTGTGGGCATTCACAAGAGAAACTAAGTGGAGATTCAGGAAATCTATATTTGGGAATTGGAATTCAAAATA
Organism: Ursus maritimus; assembly: GCF_017311325.1. Classification (NCBI taxonomy): domain Eukaryota; kingdom Metazoa; phylum Chordata; class Mammalia; order Carnivora; family Ursidae; genus Ursus; species Ursus maritimus. Next base: position 16,630,713 of record NW_024426230.1, read on the forward strand.
TATCTGAAATAATAACATTTTTAATGGACAGAAATGAGAGCAGAAAGAACTTAGGCTGCTCGAAAAAAGAGTGAACAGCATTTGCAAAAGGAGATATATTAAAAGTGCCGACATTAGTCTCTTTCAACAGTCTTTTTCAATAGAAGAGACAGGAAAGAAAAAAATGGAAACCAATGCTAAAAACACATACTTGAGTATTTTTAAAGGGTCTTAGAGGCAGTTTGATGAATTGTATGATATAAGAAGAGCTTATAGAATTTTCTGATCAAAAAATATTTCATTGACACGGTGACTTAAATTCCATCATTAAAAATGCTTTTAACATTTCCACATACACACACTCACACACACACACACACACACAGACACACACACACACACACAGACACACACACACACACACACACACACACATATCAAAAGGGAAAAAGCCAGGATTCAAATCTGCCTTTGACTATCTCTAAAGGTCATGTTCTCTCCACTATATCAGGATTCTTTTCAGGTCGAATGAATACTGAAAGTGCACAAATACTAAAAGCATTCCTTATTTTCTTTCAAGCACAGTTACAGTTGACTTTATAAGAGAAACCCAGGAAAAGGACATAAATATAAAAAAGAGAAGCATATGAACACATACATCACTAATGGCTGATTACAAATATAACAAATGTAAAAGGCAATTTTATTGCAGATTTCCTCTACAACTCTGCAGTTTCTATTTCATATTTGGAAAGTGCTACTATTATGAGATATGAATTCTACACATCTCAGCATATTTAAAACATACTTCTCCACTGAACAAAACTATTATTGTCAGCAAGAAATACAAAAAGACATGAATAGCTCATTTTGTAAAAGTGTGGTCAAGGGTCTTTTAACATGACATCGTTCGCTAAAACAGGCTTCTGTTGGAAAATGGCTGGGACAAATAGTTGTTTACGAACACTTGCCATTTTAGCAGAAGCATGTAACTAAAAAGGAAAGCATTGTGACTGCATAAGGGCAGAAAAAAGTTTAGGTTAACAAAAGTACACAGAAGAATTTCCTATTGGATGCGTAAATACATATATTTCAAGCGGGCACCAACCAAGTGCTCTTACACTTGGAATTCTTACAGCGCCCTGCTGGTCATACAGATGCTTGGCTTTCTTCTTAAGACAGGAAGTACTATGTGCACTTACGCATTATATGTACTGTATTTGCTACAGTTGCAAGGTTGTCTCCCGACTAGAAGTGGAATCAGAGGAATACAGCTTTAGAATGTAGTGATGGATACAACGTTAGACTGTAGCGAACATCATCCAGAAATGAAGCCAGAAAATTTAGGGCAAGAGAGGAATTATAGGCCAGATGAGGAAAGAAACAAACAAAATCCTAAAATCCTGAAGTAAGACAATGGGTTTAATACTTAGTGCAATGACAGTAAACTTGAATCACAAAAAAAGGAACATTAAGTGTTCAATAAAGCCATAAATAAGTTCAAGGAAAAGAGCTTATTGGAGATACTCAATCATTAATCTCAAAGAACAGCAGTAGTCAGTGACTCTGTGGAGAAGTACCGAGCCAGCCAGGTGCATAGGTGACATCCATCTTTTGCAAATACGGTTTTCCTGATAGATGTAACAAAGAAGTAACGAATCCTTCTGAGACTTACAAAACCTGTGATACCAATTCTGTTGATTTACTTGGCAACAAATGACCAAAGACAGAATAACCTCAGTATCCCCTTCAAGTGAATAGAATTTCATATATAATAAACTGAAATTTAGACTAAGAATTCATTTTTCCTTGCAGCTGAGTATCATGATAAGTGAGAAGTAAATAGCAACTTATGTGGTGGTGTGAGATAATCAAATTTGATTTTCTAGACAAGGAATTATAGCAAAAAGAAAAGAGTGTGCATCAGAAAAACTAGGGGAAAAAATTAAAATGTCCAGATAAAGATAAAACCGCATTCTTCATAGAAAAATAAGCTCAACATAGAAAGACCAATTGTAGAGCGTGTATTCAACAACTCACAGTATAGTTTCTAAGAATGGAAAGGAGACCTGGGACAAAAAATTAAAATCTACTGCTGTAAAACTATGAGCAGAAACATGATTACAGAGACGGTTTTCTATTTTTTCCCTTTTTTATCTTTATTGCTGAAACACCTATGACAGATGAATTTCACACATAAAAAAATCTCCATAGGCATATCCTTATCGAAAGTAATCCTAACATAATTCTATCATTTGTCATATACATATTAGTATCAAAATTGATGAAAAGTGATAGTATTATACATATAATCTTGAATCTTCTCAAATTTATTAAAGAAGTAAACATGGCCAATTCTTCTGTCATGTTGACTTTGGCGTTTTCCAAATACTCCAAGTTTTTGCCCATCTCAGGGCCTTTGAATATGCTGTTTCCTTTGCCTGTGACCTTACTCCCCTCCTTCATTTTTTAGGTATCAGCTTAGATGTCACCACTTCAGATAGCCTGCATTTACAACCTATGTAAATCTGATACAGCCAATATATATTTTTTAAAAATCGACTCCATGCCTAGTGTGGAGCCCAACGTAGGGCTCAAACTCACAACGCTGAAATCAAGACCTGAGCTGAGATCAGGAGCTGGACACTCAACTGACTGAACCACCCAGGCGCCCCCAGCCTCATATTCTTGATAACAGAGTCCTATTTGTTCTCTCTAGTGTACTTGTCACAATTTGCAATACATGTAATTAATAGTCTTGTTGTTACTGTCTTATTCTTCTGATAAGTTGTAAACTCCAGGAATGTAAGGATTATATCTGTTTGATAATCATTTTATCCTTATTATAATATATAACTGTATCTGACATATAGGTTTATTATTTTTAACCTCACCCACAATTATGCTATTATCTACTTCAGGACTTCTCAGTGTTTTATTTCTTTATTCCTTAAATAAATGTTAATGGTAATTTGGCTGTTGAAAAATAATGTATTACTTTTTGAATTTAGGTAAAAATGTATGATATAATCATCTTTTCTAATTCATTTATTTCTTCTTTCATCAATGTTTCTCTCCTGTTTCCTTTTACATGTGTAGTCTTTCTATAACTTCTTTAGCTAAAGGCTCATTTACAGTTTTTATATTTCTTCTCTTCATTCTTACCTACTTGTCCATTGTAATAAAAAAGTATTACCTTTTATAATAAACAGTTTGTCTTATTTCTGTCATCTTGCTTTAGCTATTCCATACTTCCTTACTGTTTACTTCAGCTTTTGTGCTTCGACTTAATGCCTATATACTGTTCAATGTTCTGGAAGGACACACTAGGGGTTCATATTTACTCTTCCCAAAATATTCCTTCATATACATTCTTATAAATACCATTATTCAGAATAAGATCATTCAATATGTTTTTACCACTGCACTTTAGTCTCTAATGTAATATTATCTATACTTTTTTCCACTGAGCAGCTATCTCAAAAACCATTTTGGAATTTGCATAATGAAATGCATAATTAATAAGTCTATTTATTAATGCAGAGTACAAATCTGATATGTACATGTCATAGAGAGAGAGAGAGCACTGTTTGTGCTTACTGAGCCTCCTAGCTGGAAGTCTCACATCTCCTCCTGGAAGTTGTGGCTGGCTGTATGATACTAGAAGCCTTGCTAGAACCAATTGAATTAAACCTGTCTGTAAACAGCAAACTGAGAGCAAACTTGCAGACACACAGTGTCATGTGGTCAAGCCCAGATCTACGGGCACATACATCTAGGGCAGCTCTTCTATGCCCATCCCTACTCAGAGTATAGCAGTGCTCCCTGCTGGTTGCCAAGTTTAAAACCTTTTTTCAGTTTACATCCTCATGTGCTCCCAGAGTCCCAGCATAGCAAGGTGGCTGGATATGCAGCAGCTTCTGTATCATTTATGCTGTGCTGAAAAGCCAGTCTTCTGATATAAACCCTTAGATCTTTATTTAAAAGATCATAAATGAGGGGCGCCTGGGTGGCTCAGTTGGTGGAGCAGCTGACTCTTGATTTTGCCTCAGGTCATGATCTCAGGGTTGTAAGATCAAGCCCCAAGTCAAGCTCCTTGCTCAGGATGGTGTCTGCTTGTCCCTCTCCCTCTGCTCCTCCCCCAATTGCGTGCTCTCTCTTTCTTTCTCTCTCTCTCAAATAAATAAGTAAAATCTTTAAAAAAGTTTATCAACCTTTGTACCATGAGTACAAAATATCAATCTTCAGATCTGCATAAGTATTAGTTATTAATCAAATTGCAAGATTTTCAGTCATTTATCAAACAACAAATTGGAAAACCAGGCATATGTCCGCATAGAGCGAAAGTGAAGGGGAGACTAAATGGTGCCTTTTCAAGGTCATTCAGAGAAAAGTAGATGATTCCTATTTGTTTTCATTTTATTACAGACATCTGAATGAAGAGAAAAATAAAGATAGAGGCTAGGAATGCCTGCAGAGTGGGGCTCAGCTGGTATGACCATAGCTGAGCACTATATTGTCAAAGGCTATTTCTTATTCCCTGTCTTCAGTTTCCTGTAACCATACCAATTAGGAGATTAATAGAAACCCTTATTTAATGAAACTTTATTTAATTTGCTTCAACCCTTATTTAATGAAACTTAATTTAATTTACTTCACAAATACTTACCGAGTTTTTTGCACATTTCACACAAGTTCCAAGCGCTGAAGATACAGTGGTAAGCAAGAAAGACAACACTCTCGCTCTCGTGAAGTTTACATTCAAGTGCCCACAAGCAGACGATGAGCAAACAACTATGTAAGCTATTAACGACTGCTACCAAGTGGTCGGAAGAACACCAATTAAAATGAAGTGATAAAGAAAACAAGAGACAGCTTCACATTTGGTAGTCAAGGAAAGCCTCTCGTAGGAGACCATGTTCAAAGAGGCCCCTGAACACTGAGTAAACCATCCAGAGATCCAGAGGAGGAGCCTTCCAGGCAGAGGAAACAAATGCTGCAAAGGCTCCAAAAACAGAACCGGCTTTGGAAACTAGCCCCTGTGACTGAAGCATAAAGGATTACAGGGCAATCTGCATATAATGAAATTAAAGATATAGGCGGGGATCGCACACAGCTTTGCAAACCGTACATAAAATTTTAGATTTTGTTCTAATTGGAATGGGAAGCAACTGGAGGGCTTTAAGTAAAGGTTTTTACAAATCCCCTTTGACTGCCATGTGAAGAACAGACAGGATGTTGGCAAGATGGGCGTCAGAAAAAGCAAGATTTTGCAGTTGCCAGATCCTCTGGCCAGCTGAGATAATGCCTACTAATGAAAGTGTAACACGCACTATTCGGAAATGTGTATTAAGTTTAGGCATGGCATTCATGGAGTTCATCAAGCTAAAATTTGATTCTCACTAAAAAATTCCGCTTTCTTAAACTTCAAAATATCTCTTACATGAAATCACTTAGCATAGCAAATAAAACTAAGGCTTCTCCGCTCTCAGTCTAAATCAAGTTCTTTTTACTTAATATCTGTAGTCACTTTTATTTTCTTTTAGGCTATAAAGATCACTAACTTAGAGAGCACTGTTCTTAACATTTTGGGTGACTATGGATTCTTTCTTCAGAAAAATGGACACACACACACACAGAAATTTGAAGATAGTTTCAAAGGCTTCACAAACTGCTTACATTACATTATGAAAGGTCATCCAACCCCCAAATAATATGCCTTGCTATAAATATCCATCATAATCTTCTCTTAGATTTATCTGTCTTCCATTTGTCAGAAAACAAAATTTAACCCAGTAACTTTAAAGATCTTATTGGCTTCATTCAGCAATTCACGGCAGCATCCAATCTAACAGGTAGAGAGAAGCCCTGAAGAGCTATACAAAGCAAGAGATCTTAGAGGTAGAAAAAAGCAGGAACAAAGGCATTGTAGTGGACAAAAAGACAGACGGGTAATTGCACGTTTACTTTCCTCATAGGAGATTGCAGGGGTTGATCAGGCAGATGACCTAACTAATGCTGACAAGATGATTCCCGATTCACTGGTTTAACATTTCATTTCTGGGACAGCCAAAACTGTTATTTAGTTAAATCTCTGGTGATGTGGGGTTTAGGATAGTGTCTCCACTATGGGCCTGTTGTCTTTAATACACTGAAGCAGTTAAAGAATTATTTTATATTATGAGAAGATGGTCAATCTAAGAATATTATCAATGTCTCCAAAAATAGCATGATATGAAATCCAATGACATCAAACAATATGGTATAATCACCTTAAAAATAAAACACTGGTACTATTGAGCACACGTGGTGATAGGATCATTCTTATGAGTATCACATGTTAGTGTTTCCTCTAAATTTAATAAGGACCATAATGTAACCATAGTGTCAAGCCTCTGGTTTGCAAATCATTTAGTTGAAATGCATTGGAAGGCAAAGCAGAAAAATTAAAACTTAGGAGAAAAACAGGAGTCAAGACTCAATGTGCTAATATTAGAAAGTGAGCTCTTATTTCTCTTGTAAGTGTGATTTAACATAAGAACCCTCATTTTAAATCTTCGAATGGATCTCTTGGCATATACTTATGTTTAATAATCATCTAGCCAAGAAGCATCTTTTAAAGGCAAAAATTTGATATACCTGATAGCAGAGAAAAGATTCAATTCAATACACACCATTGGGCAGACCTCAATCTCTCAGAGAAAAATTGAAAATTGGAAGTGCGTGAACCATAGTTATCAGGCTTTCGTGAACCCTATAAGTCCTGTTAGTGGTCTATTTTGGTCTTTCTGTAATATTTCTAATATTGTAATTCAAAAAATAGAAGACAGCCCTACCCATTCCCCCTCGGTATATTATCTGAGGTTTTTCTTTACCATAATCAATTCATTAAAGGTTATGGCAAAACGGAAGATCAATCAATTCTAAAACACATGGTCATAAAAACAGATGGAAATATCTAAAGTGAAATATTAACAAATAATATTAAAATACTTAGTCTTTATACAAAAAGTATGCTTTCTATAAAATTGCATAAATCGGGTTTTTAAAATCAAGCACATAATTTTAAATGTGTTGGAGGAGCTGGCTTTGTAAAATAATGCACCTTTGAAAACTTAGAGAAAATGAGCACATTTTCATAAGCAAATCCTCTGAAACTTCCTGCTTTCATCTGTAGTTTATATGCATTTTAAGCATAGTATATTTTTAAAAGAAAGTCACCAAGAATGATGATAGTATTTGAAAAGATGGATATTCAATTTTATAAAAGAACTCCATATGATTCCTTAAAGCAAAAATTATTTGTTAACAAATATTTTATTCACGATTTTTTAGGAGCATATATTTTGTGACAAACAAAGCACATTTACATGTAGTTTTCCGAAAGTAAAACTAATTTTTCATTTAGTAAAATTTAGGAAGTACCTTCTTGGCGTGACCTATTAGTTTTGTGTGTAACATCCAGAAGGATGAGATGGAACACTCCATTACCAGTGTAGGGGCAGAAAAATTAATTTTCCCTTTATCCTTGTGTGTTCTTGGCTGAGATCCCCCTGTCATAAAAGATAGATTGGCAGGAGAAGAACACACAGAAGTTTAATAATGTACATTGCCCAGGAAAACTGACTAACTCCCTCAAATGGCCCCAGTCATCACTTTGAGTACCATCTTCTGCTAAAGACAAAAAAAGACGTTGGGATGGGGTGAGACCAGTTATGAGAGGTTACCAGGAAAGCACAGTAAACAAAGATTCGGTTCTCATAGAGATTTAATCTGTGCCTTCTCCATTTCTATTTTCTATTTCTATTTTCTGGAGATTAGGTCATCTTCCTCCTCCTGGTACAGAGAGACATTCTTACAGATGGAGATTTCCCTTACAAACGGAGATGTCTCTTACGAAAAGGTAACTTTGACTTGATTTTCACAGCTTCTTCTGTGACTGCTGTTTCTTTAAAAAAATCAGGTCAAAATAATCTTTATGCCTTATCCTTATTTGAGGGCAATAAATTCTGCTTCCTTCAGTTATATATTGAAGGAGAATGGAAGGAAGAGAACAGTTCTGATAACTGGAAATAGTTGTACTTCCCTATCTGTCTCTAAAGAAACAATTCCTTAAAAAGCAGAAGAAAAAAAGATGCACAAAAATTGAGATGTTTAATGTTATTATGAAACTTTTTGTTTGTCTAAGAAGTAAAATTTTTCAATGTATTGGATGTATGCTATATGCCAGGAACTCTGGTGGAGTTTATATAGCTTACAACTTATGAAACAGAGAACTAAAAATAAATAATCAAATGTAAAAATGCTGATTTTGTGAGTGTGACAAAGGAAAATCTGGTGATACCATTAGTTAAGATCTAATGTACCAGTGTATATTAATGTTATAACAAATTACCACAAATTTAGTGGCTTAAAACAACAACAACAAATGATTCTGTTATGGTTCTGGAGGTCAGAAGTCCAAAATAAGTTTCACTTGGGCTAAATTCAGTTTCAGAAGGGTTGTTTCCTTCTGAGGGCTCTAAGGGGAGGATTTGTTTCCTTGCCTTTTTAAGTTTCTTGTGGCCTCCTCCTGTGTTCCTTAGATATGGTCTTCCTTCATCTTCAAAACCAGTCACTCTAATCTCTGCTTCTGTCATCACATCACCTTCGCCTGTGACTCCGATTCCTCCTTTGTTCCTCTTAGAAGAACCATTGCTATTATATCAAACTCACATGAATGATCCAAGATAATCTCTCCATTTCATGATCTTCAATTTCTTCACATTTACAGTCCTTTTGTCGTATAACGTAACACAGGTTCTGGAGATTAGGATGCAGACATATTTGAGGGACTATTATTCAGCCTACCACAGGAGGTAATAGAAAATTTCCCTGTGAGAATAACCTTTGGGTTTAGATACGATGGATGAGATATTAATCAGAGCAAGTGGAGGAGGGAGAGAATGTGAAAATACTCTTTTATGGAAGAGATTACTATGTATTGGTGAAAGAAAAGAAGTTTGGTCGGATAATGCTAACAGGGAGAGGTTTTTTCAGATAAACCAGGGGAGATAGGTAAGCCCATAACCAGACTTGTAATCTGAAAAGATCTCTCTGTATGCAGAATACATAAGGTATCCCTTCGGGTGGAGTGGGATGGAGCCCTTGCTGGGGGCAGCAGAGGAGGAGACAGGAGCAATAAAGAAACCAAATAGTTTATTTCAGTGATCTGAGCAAAAAATATTGGTTGCTTGGATTTGAGTTGGGCTGATAAAAATAAAGAGAACCAGATAGAAGACTGAGAGGTATTTAATGAAAGGTAGAGAAGATGGACATATATTTTATTATTCAAACTAGAAAACTTTTGAGAATGAAAGGGAGGGCTAAACATAACTCAGGTTATATATGGAAAGGCAGATTAAGAATGGGTGGCTCAGGCATTAGGTGTCTGCCTTCGGCTCAGGTCGTGATCTCGGGGTCCTGGGATTGAGCCCCGCGTGGGGCTCCCTGCTAGGCAAGAAGCCTGCTTCTCCCTTTCCCACTCCCTCTGCTTGTGTTCCCTGTCTTGCTGTCTCTCTGTCAAATAAATAAAATCTTTTTTTAAAAAAATGATGTAGGAAAGAACATTAGGGATCAAAGCCAAAGGCCAAGAAAGAATTCTTGAGGCCTCTTTGGTGCAAAATGTAGTTTAATTAAAGCATGGGGACAGGACCCGTGGCAGAAAGAGCTGCACTGGGGTCATGAGGAGTGGCCCATTATATACTTTCAAGTTGGGAGGGGGTTTGGGATAGCATAAGTCTCTAGGAATTTTGGAAGCAAGGTTTCCAGGACCTTGAGGGGGCTAGCTATTGTTGGGAAAAGGTCATTTATTACTGTCTAATAAAACCTTAGTCATGAGACCCTTCAGATGTACATTGGTGGGCCACATGCTTGGGGGATGATTGTCAACAAGCATCTTGGGGGGTTTAGAGACAAAAGAAGTTTCCATAGGAATTTTTATATGTTAAAGTAGACTTACAGGGTCCTGGGGGTTGGGCTAAGATTGCCTTTCGCCCTAAGCAAAGTATCAACATCGAGGCAGTTGAGTCCCTAGAGGAATGTCATTCTCTGCCTGTCTCAAGGACTTGTCAATGGGCTGTAGGTAGTAAGAAAATTTAATAATTTTCTTCTGCCTTTGTTTCCCACATCAGGAAAACCCTGAGCCTGATCTAAAAGACGTCAAGTCGTAAAGGAAACCAGAGGGGTTTGGAAAAGTTATAGATATAAGTGAAATAAGTCAGTCAGAAAGACAAATACCATATGATTTCACTCATATGTGAAATTCAAGAAACAAAACAGATGAATATAGGGAANAGAGAAAGAAAAATAAAATCAGATAAAGAGAGGGAGGCAAACCATAAGAGACTCTTAAATATAGGGAACAAACTAAGGGTTGCTGGAGGGGAGAGTGGTGGGGCAATGGGATAATTTGGTGATGGGCATTAAGGAGGGCACTTGATGTAATGAGCACTGGGTGTTATATGCAACTGATGAATCACTAAATTCTACCCCTAAGACTAATACTATACTGTATGTGAGCTAACTTGAATTTAAATAAAATCTTGAGAGAGAGGGGAAAAAAGAAAGAAAAGAAAAGTTATAGATGTTAGGTAAGAACTTTTGGAGGCTAATCCCAAAGATACTCCTATGATTACATTACATTCCAATCTAGTTGTATGAGGAAAAAAAGGGATAAATCCATTGGAAAACTAACGTATAGATTATTGAACACATTTAGACATAATTCAGGCATACATTCTGAAGCAAATATGATTTTGGTTCTCTCTTCACTTTCCATGAAATATGATTTTTGTGTGAAAATACCACAATAGGCCAGATATCCAAAATTCTAAAATCTCCTACCAGGCCACACTTGAAAAGAGAGGGTGATGTCTCCAACCAAAATTATACTTGAGCACCTACTAGACTTTGCAGACTTTATAACTGACTTGCACAGGAACAGAGACGAGAAAGTCTCCTTAGGAAAATGGTATATATGTGGAAACTGTCTCACTTACAGACTTTACAAGGAAGTCTCATAACTTAAGCTATCTCTCATGTTCTATTTTGACCTACCTGATAATCTCTGAATTATACATCTCACCACCTGTGTGCCAGTCCACTCTTCAGTGGTAGTTGTCTGATATAATATAATATGATTCAGCAATCCCATAAAGGTATTTTGGCTAAAATCAGATGATTTTGTGCCCCCACCCCATTAAGTGCTATTATACTTGTTCCATAAAAGTCTATTGGCCAAACTCTACAGATAGGACGGCGATTTGTTTTCTCAGCAAATTGGTATGTGCACTCAGTTCAATCTCTGATTTTACCTAGAGTCCACTTTGGGCCATCAACTTTCCCTCTTGGCAAAAAAAATTCTTAAGACAATTGAAGAAGGATAATATTTTAGTCTCAATTTAAGACTCAAAATCAAAATTTATTGTCAATTTCTTTTGTCTTCCAGGCCCTTAAATGCTTATAAGAGGTCTCAGAATTGGGGGTGGGGAATCCTATGTGAGAATCGCATAGAATATAGACAATATTACTAATAGCATGTATTTTCTTGCCCTTGAGACTGTATGCATGGTCATGTTTCAAAACAGAGGTGTCCTAAACATAATATCGTACTTTCAACATAAAATATGTGTAATTTTAGTCAAAGAATGTTGTACTTAATCCCTAGAGTCATTCTAACATCTTTAATATTACTACAAAGATCTAGAAAATAAAGAAATCAGGAAATAGGAAGTCAGGAAATAGGTAATTTGGCTAATATCTCCAAACTCTTTTCTTCCATGTTATTCAAACTGGAAATTGGATCCATTGTCTTAGATTAATTTGGACATGTTAGTCTGCTAATTGAAAGTACACAACAAACTGTAGTCATAATCCTTTTCTTGGAATTTGTAGATATTACTGTTTTAGCTCACGATGCTATAACAAAATACTGGGTGGTTTAAATGACCTTTATTTCTCACAGTTCTGGAGACTGGGTAATCCAAAATCAAGGTGCTGGCAGATACGCTAATCCCATCATGAAATTCCTCCACATAATTTAACTTAAATCTAATTATCACCCAAAGGCTTCACCTCCTAATACCATCACATTAGGCATTAGGGAGAACAATATATGATTTGGGGGTGAGGGGGTGGGGGTGAGGAAACACATTCAGTCCATGATAGTTACAGTAATCAAAATGTTGGACAGAATTTTTTCGATCAAATGATCATTGAGACAGAGAGAGGGAAGGAAAGAAATAGTTGATAACAGAGGCTAAAACAGACACTCTTCAAAACATGATACATGATGACAACGCCTCAAACAGCAGTACAGATCTGGAATAATCATGCCCCACATGTTCATTATCTATCCTGTAGCTTAGGCTAAAGAAGGATTAAAATGAGGGTCTGCAAATTGATGCAAATATTTGCATTAGCAAATTAAAACTGAGCCCACCTATATCAATATAATTTAACAATTTGCACGAGCAAATTCTTGCCCAGGAAGATGAGACATCAAACCTATATATATAACTTTACTGCTTATGTAGAAATTATTGAAAATCAATAGACTTGGGCAAACGGTTTTCTCATTTCAGGAAGCAGTTCTCTTTTTAATAAAACAATTTACTCATCAAGGCTCACCTTAACACCTTCTGTGTCCTCCAATCCTGAACTATTTTATGTGAACTTTATCCAGTCCTAATCAATTCCCTGCTTTAAAAGGCTTACCGTAACTTCTTGAGCCTAACCAAGAAAACTCTGAAAATAAATTTACCTGATTTCTGTCTGTTGAGATACCACTATTGAAGTGGTATTCTCCCTTGCTGAGTAAATTTAATGAAGTAAACTTTCTTGACCAACAGATTTTTCTAGAGGCAGACTACAGTAGCATCCGTTTTAAGGGTTCTCGACTGGCACACTTAGTAATGCCCAGAGACACTTTTGGTTTACCTGCATCTATGCTGCCTAGATGAGTAGAGACCATGAATACTGTTAAATATCTTAATGCACCAGATAACCTCCACCTTCCCCACCCAACAAAGAATTATCTGGTCCAAGATATCAGTAATGGTGAGGTTGAGAAACCCTGATCTACTTCATTTGATTGTTGTGAAGATTCAATGAGGCAATGATAAAGGATAGTTAGAAGGCAGGGAGGCAGGGACAAGGCCCCTCCCCCGACCCCCTGCCCTAAGAGGAAACCACCCTTAGGAGGATTTACCACCACCCTGGAAGGAGTCCTCCACCCTTCCCCATATGATAGATAGGGGACAAAAATCTAATTGGATGATAGGTACAGGAAGGGTTAATCAGATTGAACCAGCCCACCAACAAGCCCATAAAACCCCCTAGACTTAGAAACTCCGGAGGCAACCCTCTCAGGTCCCCTCCTTCCTTGGGAGCTTTGTACTATCACTTTGCTATCGCTCAATAAACCTTACGTCACTGCCCACCACTCTGTCTGGTCTACTTTTTCACTCTTCGAAACTGCGTGACCAAGAACCGTGGGCACCAACAAACAAAAAGTCCTGCAACAACAATACTTTCAAAATTTTGGCATACAGCCAAAATGTTATTCATTACCATTATTATTTTTATTAGTATTTATCCTATCAGCATTTAAGAAGATTCTTTATGGACATTTGGCAGCTATAAAAATAAAGAAGAAAAAATCTTTTTAATTCAGCAGCCTAACACTACATATGTTCTGGTCACAGAAAAACACAATGAGTCACAGTGGAAAGATATGTGGGTTCCATGACTACTGCGGCACAAATACCCATTGTGTAGCACTTTCCAATTTTAAGATGGGAAATGTCAAAATGCATACAGCTTTGTCTTTAAAAATTTCAGAGTCAAATAAAGTTTATTTTCCCACAAGTGTTTAGGCATTTTCAATACGATTTGCATTAAGTATCACAATATTTGGGAATGCTATTGTAAAATATAGGTCCTCAAAACCCCTTTCAGTATTCTTATGTCATAATATTTATCTCACATTTGAAAACTCAGTTTAGATTTCAATGCTTATTCACTGTATTATTTCTTAAGTGTATTTTACTCTTTACCCATGTAAGAATGTGTTCTTTTCCAGATTTGGTAGTATTTTTGGTTGAATTAGGTCCAATGCTTGAAATGTTTTGGAGAGTCCTTGGAAACCAGAATCCAAAAGCACATCTTAAACAATTGACTATATTACTCAAAGACCAGTAATAGTGTAATAAAACCAATAACCCAAAGATCACCTTTTATTTTCTTTTGGTATCACTTAATCCTGAGTTACTGCCCTTAAAATCCCAAGGTGTTCTGGTGGAACTGTCCCTCCAATAAGGTCAATCAAATTCTCTATCTCCCTAGAATTTGAATCGCAAGCATCATGGCAAAAAGACAAGAGGTCACTGAACATATGTCTTTACAGAAAGAGACTCATCATCAGTTCCTGACTTTCAATCTGGGTTATCCCCATCACTATATAGATTATCAGAATTTAAAAAAAAATTCTTTGTGATTGCTAGTGTCCTGATAATAAATTTATTATAATGTAGCCTGAGTCATATTCTGTTACTTAGAACCAGAGGCTTCTCACTGATACATTATTAGCATGTAAGCACCCACATAGGCTCATTCCAAAAGGCTTCCATGTTCTGAATTAATTTCTGAAAAAGAAACAGGCAACAGTTCCAAGCTGCGTCAGACTTAGTGAAATGCATCAGCAGCTGCAGACCAAAGGGCTCTCTTTAACATTCTAACAGGGTAGAAAAAGCGGCTACAAAAGGCCCTGGTTTTCAGCCACACCCCAAACCCTGGAATGATAATACCAGTCACGGTATCATCGTCAAATATGAAGGAAACAATGCATTTTATTATTAATGTCCTTCCCACATCCTGTTTTTAAAGAAAGTCTGCAAATAGAAATTCCTGGCAGAGTCAGCCCTAACCTGACACTCTCCACACCCTCTAAAGCTGCACCATGCAATAAAGTGAAGATTGAAAATTGAATGTCATCAGAACACTCATGCCATCAGGGTTATAGATATTAATTCCAGAAGTGACTACAAGGAGACTTAGCGGAAGAGAAAAAGTCAGTGACTAGCAATGGAGAGAAAAGACCTGGTCTGGGGAACTGGGTAAAGACGCTAACTACTTAAATTATCCACTTACATGAAAAAGCTGCGACAATAAAGATTAAGAAGGCTTTAGGCTAGTTATTCAGATAAGATTATTATTTTGTTATCTTTTCTCAGTCTACAACCTTCTCTACGTATCTCTATGCATAATCATGACCATTTATGAGCTGGTACAGTTAATGCCAGTTGAAGGCATAGTATAGATTAATGCTTTGGCTTTACTTTATGGTTCTTATCTCTCCACAGCCTGGTGCTTTTAAGTCTGACCTAACTTTTTTCAAACTTTGGGCCTCAGGGCCCGTGCTAATTTACATAAGAGTTTGAAGAAGAAACACATCATAAAATTTCCATGTAGAAGTTGAAAGACTTTGATGAAATGCACTACTTAAACTTGGTGATAAATTCCTTTTACCACCCATCTGGTTTAATTCTGTGAAATGCAATGTAGTCTCCATGAAGAAAAGAAATGGAAAGTACCAGAGGGGAATTTTTTTTTTTTAACTGGGAAAATATAAAAAGCTGACAGATTCCGCAGGGTTTCCTATAAAAGTTCCCTTAATATTTTTTACTAGCTGGTTTGCTTACACTGAAGTACATAAATGATTGAATATTTGACTAAGCAGCAAAATGCTTATAGATGTCAGAGCTAATCTGACTTTAATGAATGGTTGTTTCATAATCAGAGTTGGAAAGATAAGTTCCTATTACCTTCCTATTTAAGAACAGTTAGTGGATATCATATGAAAAAGAATTTAAGACCAAAGATGGCTACCCTGCAATGCTTTAAAACAAAACAAAACAAAAAACAAAAACAAAAAAACCCTATAACTCATTTCTGTACTTTTAGCATTTGTCAGGCAAATAAGTAGGTTATAAAACATGTAATAAGTGTAACAGAACAAAAAAAAAAAAACAGAAAAAACTATTAAGCTCTGTTGCTGCTTTGTTTTTGAGGTTCTCTTTCTCTTTGATTTTAAACAGTAGGATATGCACGTCAATATGAAATTATTTGAAGAGCTGATCTGCATATTCCATACCATCAAACAATATATTGGGAAGAATAACATCCTAAGAGAATAAGAAAAGTTCATTTCAGTTGACTGGAGTTTTTATTTTTTTTCTTTTGTGACTTACTCTCTTAGTTTATTTCTGTTTTATTTTCCATAATAATAAACAATAGGCAAGCAAGAAAGCTATAGTTATAGCATTGACTAAATATTTCCCTGAACAAGTTCATGTACAAATAGCTTATTTAGTAACTGGTATGACGGGGGAAATTTCTTACCAGAGACAATGCTTTTCTTAATGATTTTTCACATAGTTCTGTTTAGCCTAGTAAATAATAAAAGGCAATTGCATTAGATGTTACATTAATTTGTTTTATTTTCTTGTTTCTTTGGTAGGGTAAATTCCCTCCAGCATAATGCGAGAGTTCTCAATACATAAGATAATTTTTTACATTGTTCAATCATTAAAAAAAAAATTGACAAAACAATAATGTCAGACTTCCATTAGCAAATATGTTTTTATCAGATTCAAGTCAATCCAACAAGTTAATCGTAAAGATTTTATTTATTTATTTATTTATTTATTTATTTATTTATTTATTTATTTATTTTAAAGAGAGGGAAGGACATACACGCCCACGCACGCAAGCATGGGTACGAGCAGAGGGAGAGGAAGAGGCAGAGAATCTCAAGCAGACTCTGTACTGAGCATGGAGCCTCACATGGGGTTCAATCTCATGACCCTGAGATCATGACCTGAGCCAAAAACAAGAGTGGGATGCTTAAGCAACTGGGTTACCAAGGTGCTCCAACCCAACGTGTTTATCTTACTAACATAATCAATCATTAACAAAACTTCTTCCTGACCAAACTTAGGCTCCTTTGAGCCCTTTTCTCATCTAGGCTTCAACTTCAGTCTGCCTTCAACAAAGGATACCACTTAGTTTAGCAAGAATCCCTCCACCCTTGATATCTGATCACCCTTGATATATGCTCAAGTTCCCTGTCCTCTACCCTTGATATCGGATCACTTTGGCCTGACTTCAACAAGAATCCTGTTGTCTGTTTAGCAAGAATCCCCTTGAAATCTTCTCTTCAGTTATTTCTCATTCACTGACTCCCTTACTCTGCCCCTTGGCTATAAATACCCAGTTGTCTTTGCTGTATTTGGAGTTTTACACAACCTTTTTCTTCCTTATTGGAGTAGAGTTGTCCCCTATTGCAATAGTCTTGAAGAAAGTCTTCCCTACCATTTTAACAAGCATCAGAATAGTTTTCTTTTTAATACCAGAGATGGCCTGGTTTCTGTTATAATGAATCATTAGATTACAGGTGGATTACAGGTATAATTTAAGAGTTTGGTTCATAAAAGGAGATATCAGGTCCCACAATTATAAATGACAGAATTTGTGGAAGGATTGTAGAATCTTTCTTCTCTCCTGTCTTTTCTGGCTTAAGATGGGAATTTAGGATTACTTCACCAAAAAACTTAGAGATAACAAATACACTCTTAAACTGATTTAGCAAGGGATTTTCAAATAAACTCAGAGATCTAGGTAATAAAATAATAGTAAGAACAGGGAAGGAGGTTGAAAGTCAAAATATAGGCCAATGGCTCCCCCACCCTTCAGCATCTTTTATCTTTTTTTTTTTAAAGATTTTTATTTATTCATTTGACAGAGAGAGACAGCCAGCGAGAGAGTGGGAGGAGTGGGAAAGGAAGAAGCAGGCTCGGAGGAGCCCGATGTGGGGCTCGATCCCAGAACGCAGGGATCACGCCCTGAGCCGAAGGCAGACGTTTAACAACTGAGCCACCCAGGCGCCCCAGCAGCATCTTTTATCTTTAACTGAAGATGGTATTTAATGTGGTGGCTTGAGTCTATTTGGGGTCACTACTTAGTTTTTCCAGGGTGTCTCCCACTTACACAGAATGTGTACATGTCATCAACCTTGTTTGTTTTTCTCCTGTCAATCTGTCTTTTATTACAGGGGGTCTCAACCAAGAAGCTAGAAGGGTGAAGGAAAATTAATTTTCCTCCCCCACATATTCTTTATTCTCCTCTCAACCTTCAATAAATTTTTCAATCCTCCTTTCTCTTCCCTTCACAAACAAGATTCCGAAATAAACATGCCTAGTTTTTACTTCTTCACCATCCATTTGCTCCTGACAACTATTGGAATCTGTATTCTTGTTAGCTCAGGCAGTTAGTTAGGTTCTAACAGGACACCTGGAGGTCAGCAATGAGGAAGTCATGGCCAGCTATCAGGAAGGTCAGAGGCCTGTCTTGGCAGCACTCCACAAGAAGCCAGATCAAACAAGACAGGCCCAAGATGGCAAGTGTCATGACAGGAATCCCCTGACCAAATTAAGAAGAAAAAGTGTGAAACCCTACTTCCCACCTGAGGTAATAAACATTCTACCCGCTAGTAAACAACTGTGAATAAAAGATAGAAACCCAACCCCCATGGTGCACAGCTCTCTACCTCTCTTGAGCTCACCCACTCTCAAGAGTTTACTTTTCACTGTAATAAACTTTCCCACTTGTGTTACTTATCCTCTGTGCTGCACATCTGTCCTTGAATTCATTCTCGTGACAAGACCAAGAACCTTCAGCAACTCCTTTGGGTCTGGTTGGGTCGAGGCCGCAGGGCCCAGGGTCTCCTCGGTTCACCTGGCAATATTCTGGCTCCCCTAATCCATTGAAATTGTTCTTACCAAGGTCACTAGTTCTTCCTTACTTTTAATTCTTGAATATCTTTGAGTACATATAACCCTCTTAGTTTAGAAATGTTCTTTGGCTTCCACTGGCACTGGTTCTTCTTGTTCTACTGTGTCCATGCCTTTTTAATCTCCCTTGCACATTGTGCCTCCTGAGACTATCACTTAAAAACTCCATGAGTTTTCCCCCAAGGAAACTCATTAGCTTTCTTCTCTTCTCATCATGTACACTTTCTGTGTGTGTCCTCCATCACCCCACTGAGTTTAGCTATCATCATTAAACTGATGATACTCATATTTTTTCTATACTTCTTACATCATACCTAAGATTCAAAGCCACATATCCAATTACCTGCTTGATATAGTCACATTTCAAATTCAACATATCCCCATGGAAATAATTATCCAAAGAAAAGAGTTAACATAGTTATTCGGGGAGACAGCTGTGGCTATAGTAGCCATGACCTTCAATAGAGAAAAGCAGCCACTGCCTCTCTGAGAAAAGAGGAGATGGAGAAATGCACATAGATTTGGGAGAATAAATACCTAAACTTCACTCTCTTCCCAACTTCTGATTTTCTACTGGTGTTGACCATTGGTTAACCTAATCGAGATGCCTAGGACACGGTAGCTTATTGGTGCGGTATCTAAAGTTGGGCCTTCCCAGGCACAAAGCAGGGTGAAAAAGGGTAAAGTGTGACTTTCACTTATGACATCCAAAGAACTGGATAGTGTCTAACAGTGGAAGAACACGGATTTTTGCTTTAGGCATACTAACTGAGCAATCCACTACATTTAGCATGAGTGCATCTGATTGTTTAGAGTGAACTCACTTATTAATTCTAACATTATATCTGAATATTGTTTTGATTTTTTATGTACATAAGCATAAAATAATGATAGTTTTATTTCTTCTTTCCAATGCTTAAGACCTGTAGTTTCTTTTTACTGCTTTAATTAATTGCCAAGAGCCTCCAGTATAATGTTGAATGCAAAGGGTGATAGCAAGTACCCTTGTCTTGATTCTGAACTCTGAAAGAACACTTTAAAAATTTCATCAAGGGGCGCCTGGGTGGCTCAGTCGTTAAGCGTCTGCCTTCAGCTCAGGGCATGATCCCGGCATTCTGGGATTGAGCCCCGCATCAGGCTCCTTCGCTGGAAGCCTGCTTCTTCCTCTCCCACTCCCCCTGCCTGTGTTCCCTCTCTCGCTGGCTGTCTCTCTCTGTCAAAATAAATAAATAAAATCTTTAAAAAAAAAAAATAAAATAAAAATAAAAATTTCATCAAGTATGAAGTGTACTCTATGATTTTTGTAGACACCTTTTATAAGATTTATAAAGGACCCATCTATTCTTAATTTGCAAAGAATTTTTATCATAAATGAATGTTAAATTGTACTACATTTTCTTAATCAACTGAGATAAACATTTAATTTTTCTTTATTCTGTTAATGTAGTAAAATACATTGTTTAATTTATTTTTTTTTTCCTTTTAAATATATTACTAGAATAAACACATTGTTCATACAATCTATTTTTATTTACTTACTTATCTATTTATCTCAGTTACTCAGAGAGCTCTATTCAAAATCTCCCTTGGCAATTGTGGATTTTTACATTTCTCTTTGTAGTTTTGTTAATTTTCACCTTATAAATTTTGATCCTATGTTATTAACTAAACACAGTTGTAGAATTTTTGTATTTCTTGGGGTGCCTAGGTGGCTCAGTCAGTTATATATCCAACTCCTGATTTCAGCTCAGGTCATGATCTCAGGGTCATGAGATCAATCTCCGCATTGAGCTCGACACTGAGCATGGAGCCTGCTTAAGATTTTCTCTCCCTCTCCCACTGCTCCTCCCTACCTGCTCTCTCTCTTAAAAAAAATAATAATGTTTTATATTTCTTGGTAATTTTACTATTATTTTATTACTGTGAAGTGTTCTCTTTGTTTCTTTTTTCTTAAAGATTTTATTTATTTACTTGAGAGAGAGAGAGCAAGGGAGAGAGAGCATGAGTGGGGGAGGAGAGGCAGAGGGAGAGGGAGAAGCAGACCCCCACTGAGCAGGGAACCAATGTGGGGCTTGAACCCAGGACCTTGGGATTATGACTTGAGCCAAGGCAGATGGTTCATCAACTGAGCCACCCACGTGCCCCTTTCTTCTTTCCAATGCTTTCCAATAAAAATTCTATTTGGTTGACATTAATATAGTTACTTCAACTCTCTTGTGTTAGTTGTTTATACATGGTATTTTTTTTTCTTATCTTTTGCTTTTATATTTTCTATAAATTTATATGTTAGATGTGTCTCATGTAAGTAGCACATATTGGGGACTTTAAAAATCTGGTCTGACAAAATTTACCCTTTAATTCTCCTTTAACCAATTTCTATGCAGTATGGTCACAGATATATTTGGGTTTAAATATAATATATTTGTGTGTGCTTTCTTTTCATCCTCCTAAGTTTCTCTTTTTCCTTGCCATCTTCTGTATTATTTTTTCTTATTCCATTTTTTTCCAGCTAGCTTGGTGTACTCTTTTTTCAATTTCTGTAGTTATTACCTTTGCAATTATAACCTGCATCCTTGATTTATCAAATTTGAATATTAATTAGTAATTTACTCTCTTTCCAGATGATGGAAGGAACATTAAAAGGGTATAACTTGATTTTCCTCCATTTGAACTATTTGACATTATTTCCATGTATTCCAATTCTGTGAATGTTTAAAACTCAAGATATTTCATTATTACTCATTTAGTATTTATTCAGATTTACCTGTTTTATTTCATTCCTTCTTGAATTTCTGAACTTTCATCTTTACTTGAAGAGCACCATTATTTTTTGTATTATGTATCTATTGGTAATAATTTTCTCTGTTTTCACTTGTCTGAAATTATCTTTATTTCAATTATTTCCCAGAAGATATTTGCACATAGTATAGAACTCTAGGTTGAGCTATTCTTTGAACAGGAATTGATTTTTTCCCACCTCTTTGGCTCCTTTTAATAGTTTCATTTTTTTCTTTTGTCTTGCCCTCCCAATTACCTCTTCCAACAGCATCAAGTAACCCCAAATCTGGATTCAACTTTCTGGATCTCTCCCTTTTACCCAATTCTGATCTAGTAATTCCTCCCTACTTATTAGTTCTCCAACAGCATCAAACGGATAACTTTAATAACTGTATTAGTCAGGGTCGTCCAGGAAAACAAACCAGAGAGAGAAAGGAAGTAGCTTATGTGATTATGGAGGCTGACAAGTTAAATCTCATGATCCCCAGAGTGAGTTAGCAAGTTGGAGATCCAGGGGAGTGAATGGTATGGTTCCAGTCTAAAGGCTGGCAGGCTTGAAGCACAAGACAAGCCATTGTGTCAGTTCATGTCTGAAGGCAGGAAAAGCCAATGTCTTAGTTTGAAGGTAGTCAGACAGGAAGAATTCTTTAACTTCTTGTCAATGAAGATTTTACTCACACCCTTTGGTTTTTAATATTACAAACACAGTAATTCTTATGCATGTCTCTTGGTACAGGATTTTCCGTATGCAGAATATTCCCACTTGCAGAATTTTCTCTAGCTTATGGCAAGAAGTAAATTTGTTGAGTCTTTGTGTATGTCCATGTTTAGATAATGAGTAATTGTTTTAAAATGTTATTAACCTAATTCAACTCACACATACACCAAATGAGTTCCTACTGCTTTACATCATTATAACACTTGGTATTTTCAGACTTTAAAATTTTTGTCAATCTGGGCCATGAGAATAAGAACCTGTTATATTAATTTACATTGACCTACTAATATGATTAAAAATATTTTCAGGGGCACCTGGGTGGCTTAGTCGGTTATGTGTCTGACACTTGATTTCAGGCCTGGTGATGATCTCAGGCTCTTGAGATGGGGCCCCACATTGGGCTCCCTGCTGAGCATAGAGCCCACTTAAGATTCCCTCTCTCCGTCTGTCCCTCCCCCTCTTGTGCTGTCTATCTAAAAAATATATGTATTTTTTTCATATCTTCACTAAGCAGTTATTTCCTCTTCTGTAAAATGCCTCATCATGTTTTGCAGATTTTTCTAAAGGTTTGTTTAAATTTTTTTCCTGCTGACTTATGAGTTATTCATATATACTGATACGAAACATTTATCAGTTTTAGGCATTGCATATATTTTCTCCTGCTTTGTGACTTATATTTTCAGTGTCTTTGTGGTGCCCTGTGGAGAACAGCATTTTAAATTTTTAATGTGTTCTAATTTAGCCATCTTTTCTTCTATAGTTAGCACCTTTTGGAATTAATAAATTCCTACCCACCCTGAGGTCATGAAATTATTCTTCATTATTTTCTTGTTTTAACTTCCCTTTATATTTAAGCCTATAATAAATCTTTTAAAAAGTATGATTTTTTAAATTTTTAATTAAGAAATAAACTTAATTTTTTCTATAGAGTTGGGTAATAATATCTGCACCATTTAATGAATAGACCTTCCCTTTCCACAGTCATCTGTCATATATCAAGTTTCTATATATGCATGAGTATTTCTGGAGTCTTTATTTTGCCCTATTTGTGCTAATAGTTAATGGCTTTTATTTTAGACTTTAATAGATACTAAAATTTGGTGATATGTGATAAAATATCTCCCATCTTACTCTTCTTTGGGAGAATCTTGGTTCTCCTTAGGCTTTTGATTTTCCACAATAAATTCGAAAATTAGCCAATCAGCTAGTTAATGGATTGTTTAAAAACTTTGTGTAATATTGACTTGAAATTATGGCAGATGCAGTATATTCACCAAATAGTCCATATACTTCTATTTTGGGGGGTTTGGTCTACACAATGGGCTATGAGAGAAAGTATTGCTTGCTGCTTCTGGGATGAAGCATTTGTACATGGGTGTGATTTCTCCACATTCTCTCTTCCTCTGACTTGGTAATGAGGTGGTGCATGGGAAATGGAAAAGAATCTGAATCCTTAAGAACAAGATGAGAAGAATGGTTTTACTGTGTTGGAAGACAATTATCCATTGGTTTCTCATGTTTTACCCCGTTTTACAGAGGCACTGGCTGCCTTTGTCTGGACTATCTTTTCAAAGGAGTTTATATAACAAACAACATTGGAGAATAAAGATAGTCTGACTCTGTTGCACAAGGCAAACATGCTTACTCTCTAGTATAAAATATTTAGGTTCTTTAAGCACAGAGTTCCTCTCCTGTAATGCAGTCCACTGAGTGTGAGATATACCCTGGTCCTCTAAGTTATCCTATGGGAACTGAGCAATAGGAACAAAGAAAACATGAGATACATGCTACTTGCTGCCCTGAGTAATAAAGTCCATTATCTCTAATGCATATCTCTAATATATTGCTTGCAAGGAGGGTAAAATACCAGATCCTTCACAGCTCTTGACATACTGAATCCGATATTACATTGTTGAAAAGTAAACATTTTCTTGTGTGTTAAACCCATGGGATTTTGGTGTTTTTATGTTAGGTCTGAAAGCTTAACCCAACCTGATACACAATAGCCCTGGATCCTGTTTTGATTTATTTTGGTTTCTTTTTTCTTTTTCCTATTCTTGTGGAATTTAATTTTTTCTTATCCTCCTGTACTGTGCAGGGTCTCCAGTGTGGTGCTAAATAAAGTAAGACTGGGGGCATCCTTTTCTTTTTCCTACTCCTAAGAGAATGCTCCTAAAATTTCCCCATTAAAAATTATATATACTGCAAGTTTTGGCAGATATTCTTAGTAGGTGAAAGAAATTTTCTTTTCTTTTTATTGAATAAGAGAGTTTTAATCATGAAAGAGCATGAATTTTATCACAATCTTCTTTAAGCTCTCAGTGAGATGATTATACATGTTTTCTCCTTTAATACATTACATATTTTCTAATGTTAACTGACCTTTGAATTCCTAGGACAAAACCAACTAGGTCATGATGTGCTATCATTTTTGTACATCAATGAATTTGTTTTGCTAATAATTTGTTTGGATTGTCTCATAAATATTCATGAGAAGAATTTGCTTGCACATAATTGTTTATTTGTCAATCTCTTGCAGAATAATTATGGCTTCTGAAGCAAGGACCATATCTTATTCATTTTTATATCTTCAATACTTAGTAAAATGCCTGGCACACATGTTATGCTAATAAATGTTTTTGAATAAATGCACGATTGATTAATCATATTCTAAGAAAGAAATAAACTTATAGGTAAGTTCTAATTCTCAACTTTAAATGAGATAACCCATATTCATCAAATTTGCATGTTGACTTTTCCTATTCTCCATTCACTCAAGCCATAGATATGAAAGAGAGCTTTGATGCCTCGACATCACCAGACCCTATCAATTCTATTCAAAATGTCATTCTAATATCTGCACTTTGTCAATCTCCATTCCCACTAACATAGACCCACTCACTTTCATCACCTGCCTAGGCTATTATAAATGTCTAATTGGCCTCTCTGCTTTCAGTCTCCCCTCCCTCCATTTATCATTCACAAGTCAAAGTGATCTTTTAAAAAAAGATAAATAAAATTGTTATCTGCCCCCATGCTTAAAACCAGCCAATTGTTTTCCACTATATTTAGGACAGCAGGTCAATAAACACTTACAATAGTTTATAAGCCACATACCAGCATAACATCTTGCCCACCTCTTCTCACGCCTCTATTGCCTCGTTCACTACCTTACAGCCACAGTGACCCACAGTCTATTAAAATGCACCCCATGCATTTACTGCAGCAGTTCTCTCTTGGCTCTCTGCTTGACAGACAGACAAACGCTTTAAAACTCAGTTTAGGAACTTCCTGGATTGCGGGTCTAAATTAGCTCTCTCCCTGGTTTTCTCTTTGTAACTTTATTACAATGTACAATTATTTGTATTTGTATAACTAACTGTCCAGTGATTTTCTACATTTGCGTATTTGACACCATAAATGTATGGAACATGTCTAGTTTGCCTACCAATATATACCTGGTTCATAATTCAATGACTTGAATTTAGATATTGCTTAATAAATGTTTTCAATGAACAAAAGAAGGGAAATATATAACAAGCCACAAAACTATTCATAAGTCTTGCTCTAGTCCTTCCACTTGGGAAATTGTTCACAATATAGGCAACTTAAAAAAAAGTGTTAGCTACTTTTAAAAATGTAATTTGTAAATAACTCTTAAAAACTAAATAGAGGGGCTCCTGGGTGGCACAGCGGTTAAGCATCTGCCTTTGGCTCAGGGCGTGATCCCGGCGTTGTGGGATCGAGCCCCACATCAGGCTCCTCTGCTAGGAGCCTGTTTCTTCCTCTCCCACTCCCCCTGTTTGTGTTCCCTCTCTCGCTGGCTGTCTCTCTCTTTGTCAAATAAATAAATAAAATCTTAAAAAAAAAACTAAATAGAAATGTGTTGATAATCAATGATATCTGAAATAACTATTAAATATTGTGGCCATGTGAGCCATGTCAGTAAATACAATGTATTCGTACAACTACATAAATGTAGCAGGTGTCTCTCTTATGTTCTAAGTTTAATTTGCAGTTCATCCAGACGTATTTGGGAATAACTGGTGCAGGTCCAATGGAAGCCTGTTTGCATAACTTACTTAAGATTCCTGAAGAGAGAATTCAGTCTAAAAAGTGAAAAAAAAAAACAAAACAAAAAACCTCCAATGAGCTTGACCTAATATCAAATCTTGTCTTCAGGAGGACCAGGTGATTTGGAAGAAAACATGCTGCTTGTTATTCAGATTTGTTTGCTGGTTCCAGGTACTTACACTGATATATCAGCCCTGCCTTGCTGTATTTGAAAATTAAAGAGCCTTTTTATTAGAAATTCAGTATTTCTCAGGGCACTTGGCTGGCACAGTTGGTTGAAGGTCCAACTCTTAGTTTCAACTCAGGTCATGATCTCAAGGTCATGACATTGAGCCCTGCCCTTGGGATTCTCTCTCCCTCTCCCTCTGCCCCTCCCATTCGTGCTCTCTCTCTCAAATAAATAAATAAATCTAAGAAAAAAAGGAAATCCAGGATTTCTCTTTAGACACTGATTTGGTTATCTTTTTAACAATTAACAATTAACAATGAAGGTTCAACCAGGAAAGATGAGACTGGATGGACAGGGATATGACAGAGAAGGCAAAAGAACTAGAAAGGACAGCAGAGTGAACACAGAATGTTCAGCAGGAAAATCCAATCTCCCATCTCCCATGGTCTATGGTTTCCTTGCAGGTCAGTTCCCTGGAGACTGGAGAGTTGCACAATTTTTGGCAGAGTTAACCAAGCCTCACTTTTTGAGGTTTAGCCTAGTATATCCAAGCACCGCCTTCCACTGGCAAAATTTGTGAAACATAACCTCTTAAACATAACACCTCTCATCCCATTTCCAAACCTCTTCCTTAATCAATCGTCATTGTATCTCCAAGTTTCCCCAAATCAGTAGCCAACCACACCTCACCAGTTCATGGATGATCCTCTCCTTTTACAAGATGAAGTTGTAAATTGTTTGTAAGTATGAACTCCCAAATCAGAGGTCACATTCAGCCACATAAACTAGAGTAGAGGGCACCTGGGTGGCTCAGTCAGTTAAGCATCTGCATTCGGCTCAGGTCATGATCCCAGGGTCCTAGGATCAAGTTCCGCATTGGGCTCCCTGCTCAGCGGGGAGTCTGCTTCTCCTTCTGCCCCTCCTCCCACTTCTGTGCTCACTCTCTCTCTCTCTCTGACAAATAAATAAATAAAATCTTTTTTAAAAAATACAGTAGAGACACTCAAAGTCTTAACTGCCGATAGAGTTATCTTTCCTGCCCATTTATTGCAGTAATGTAAAAGGAGAAAGAGGCATTCTCCCCAACTTTACCGATTTGTCTCTGGTGTAAAAGCCAGAGACCACAGAGTGTACGAGAATAAGGCAGACCGGGAAAATGCACCAGAGGGCAAGCAGGAGACACGGCAGAGAGCAATAGAACCAGTGGTGCCTAGAGGCCATGACTGTACCTGTGTCCATACAATGGAGGTTGAGGAAGAGGATAGAAATAAAACCAGTTACCATATCATTACTGAAAGTAGTCTATAAGCATATGTGAAACAGCCTTCAGAGAGTCCTAAAAATTTTAAAGGCTGAATGAGAGAAAAGTAAAATGTAAGTTTTACATATATATGATATATATATCAACCAAGGTTATAAGATAACTAATATAATTATTGCTTCATAGTTTATCAAGTTACATATATATTTGTTTTCAAGTTTAATCTACTTAAACTTGTGTTTTAATTTTATGTGGTAAGATTTGCTGCATCATTAAAAAGAATATACACATGTTAATGTAAAAATACCGTAAATCTCCTGATACACAACTTTGAATGAATACTTCTCTACTTTGAGATAAAAAGGAAAATCTTGTTACTGCTGTTAGAAAAATGAGTTAATCATGTAGAAAACATCTCTCAACCTTAAAAATAAAATAGCCAGTTAGTTTACCAGCAGAATGAGTTTATTTGGCAATAGAGGAGGAATTGCAATTCAGAATATGCAAACTGTGGTGAATCATAGGCAAGTCTGGAGAACAAAAGAGAGGGGTATTCTTTTATAGAGAAAAGAAGGAAGTTGCCGGGACCGTTTGTAATGAAAGTCCTTTGGAAGAGAGTGTGAGGTCAGGGTTGTGGCAAGTTCTGGTTGTGGCAAGTTGTGGTTGTGGCAAGTTGTGGTTGTGGCAAGTTGTGGCTGGGTTGTTGCTGGTCAAGGAGAAAATCTTCCTTCCTCCTGCTAGGGTAGTAAAGTAAGCTTTTTCCTGTTGGGAATGCAAAGTATGCTTTTTCCTGCTAGGGTCTGAAAACCGTAGCAAGGGGTAATGTGTAAGAACTTCCCATTCAGGGTGTCTGGACTCCATTTTAAATGGGGTTTCTTTTATTCATTTTCACACATCCAAACACCTGAGGCCATGAAGGGTCCGTTTCTAAGATGAAAGCAATGTAATCAAGAATGAGTAACCCTCTGGTACCAGGAAATCTGAAGGAATATTAAGAGATTGACAGGTGGTACTAGAGATGAAATCTCTATAAGATGGCTTGGCTGGATTCTATCAGAGAACATATATCTCTAAACTGGTTACATCAAATTGAGATTTTATCTAAAATAAGGAGTTTGAAGTTTTGTATGAGAGAAGGAACAAACAATGGTTGAACCTGTGCTGTGGAGAGAGCAAATTGAGCTCTATAAAAATATTTCGATACGCTGTCCATACCTTTATCAAGCAGATCAGATTTTTGTGGACAAATATTTAATAGAGATTATTTGTTAACATTTAGTAATGTCCTTCCTACAAACTTACAAAATAGGTAAAAGTTTATAGATTATTATTAAAAATAAATGAACTGTGATTCCATCCACTTGTATTGTTATGTATAATCGCTTAACCAGACAACTTAATTCATTTAGTTTATACTCCTTCCTAATCAATAGCATGTTAGTGAGCTGGAAACAGAGAAATAGCCTGAAAAAGTGTTGAAGACACTCATAAGTTTTTGGGACCATATAACCAATTCCCAAGAGATTTTTGTTACAGAATTAATTTGCCTTAATGGCATTCCATTAGTAATTGAGAGAACTGAGCATTTAACTCAGAGTTTTGCCCTGTAAATTAATAGTGGATAATAAAAAGGCAAGTTATGGTATCTCCCTTTTGCCTCTTCCCTATAAGTAAAACCTGTGTGCATATCATGTCAAGACTGTCCTTTCTCAAAGTATAAATAGAGGTATGTTCAATTGTTCCATTTTTGAGAAAAGCAACATGCTTCCTTAAGATCTCATGGGAATAAAATGGTGAGCTGAAGCAGAAGATAGAGATACAAATAAAGAATGGAGTCTTGATGAGACTACAAAGAATTTTCAGATGGAAATAGAATATAGGTCTGAAATGTGAGGCAGAATGCATTTCTACACCAGATGTGTGAAACACATGAAAAAGTATTACGTATGCTCAACTAAAATTCAGGAATCCCAAACCAAATCCTAGTTAATTAAAAAATAAGCAGATCTCTATATTTTAACCAAACTCAGACAGAAACAAGGATCCAAGGTTGCAGTGCATATGTTAAGAGGCTTCTCTTTTGTGCACACCAGGAGTACTGATATTCCCTAAAGATAACAAGGCAGCTTCTTCCCAGATGCTGAAGCAGTGTTCCTCATTCTACGGGAGTGGCATTCTTCAAAATTCATTCCAAAAAGATCCCAGATGAGAGAGGTATCCCTGGAACACTCACCCTATGCCTAATTAGGGTACAGGCTCCATCCATCCCAATAATCGAAACTAGAGCCATTTGTCAGGATATCACTTAAACTCAAATCACTCCTAGGATGTTTCACAGTCTGTTTAGTGAGCAAACAGATGTGTGGACTCAACAAAGAAATTGTAACAGCAGGAATATTTCAGTAACTCTAAGGAATCCTCCTAAAAAACTCTTCTGAAAAATAAAATACTTAATACTTTGAGCACAACTTGCTAAATTTCCTCCCATAATTTAAAAATGATTTGTTTGAACAATGTCCAGGTATTATCCACTGAATTCATCTCAGAGATGAAATTTTGTCTTTTTTTTTTTTT